>NC_091977.1:192364107-192674107 GCF_044704955.1 Pristiophorus japonicus
GAGAGAGAGACGGGGTGGGTGGGGGGGGCAGGAGAGAGAGAGAGAGAGAGAGACGGGGTGGGGGAAGAGAGAGAGGAGAGAGAGAGAGAGAGACAGACTGGGTGAGGGAGGAGAGAGAGAGAGAGAGAGAGAGAGAGACTGGGTGGGGAGGTGAGAGAGAGAGACGGGGTGGGGGAGGGAAAGAGAAAGAGAGAGAGAGAGAGAGAGACGGGTGAGAAGAGAGACCGGGAGGGAGAGAGAGAGAGAGAGAGAGAGGAGACTGGGTGGGGGAAGAGAGAGAGAGAGAGAGAGACGGGATGGGGAGGAGAGAGAGAGACGGGATGGGGAGGCGAGAGAGAGAGAGACGGGATGGGGGAGGAGAGAGAGAGAGAGAGAGAGAGAGACGGGATGGGGGAGAGAGAGAGAGAGAGAGAGAGAGAGAGAGAGAGAGAGAGAGAGACGGGATGGGGAGGAGAGAGAGAGAGAGAGAGAGAGTGAGAGAGAGAGAGAGACGGGATGGGGGAGGAGAGTGAGAGAGAGACGGGATGGGGGAGGAGAGAGAGAGAGAGAGAGAGAGACGGGATGGGGGAGGAGAGAGAGAGAGAGAGAGACGGGATGGGGGAGGAGAGAGAGAAAGACGGGATGGGGGAGGAGAGAGAGAGAGACGGGATGGGGGAGGAGAGAGAGAGAGATGGGATGGGGGAGGAGAGAGAGAGACGGGATGGGGGAGGAGAGAGAGAGAGAGAGAGAGACGGGATGGGGGAGGAGAGAGAGAGAGAGAGACGGGATGGGGGAGGAGAGAGAGAGAGACGGGATGGGGGAGGAGAGAGAGAGAGACGGGATGGGGGAGGAGAGAGAGAGAGACGGGATGGGGGAGGAGAGAGAGAGAGAGAGAGAGAGAGACGGGATGGGGAGGAGAGAGAGAGAGAGAGAGAGAGAGAGAGAGAGACGGGATGGGGGAGGAGAGAGAGAGAGAGAGAGAGAGAGAGAGAGAGAGACGGGATGGGGGAGGAGAGAGAGAGAGGCGGGGTGTGAGGAGGCGGAGGAGAAGTAATGGGGTGGGGGGGGACCGGAGGCTAGACTAACTTGAGTGAGACTAGTGAGTGAGAAATAGACTAAAGGAGTAAATGAGGCTTTAATAGACCATTTATATTATTGTCTAACACTGGAAAATACTACAATCCATTTTAAAAAGACATCAAACTGTGGAGAACTATAAAGATCTGTGTAATATCAAACAAATCTGTCAGATCTGGTGTCCATACCGCCCACTTAAGATCCAGTAAGACCTGCTTTTTCAGGATGGTATTAAGGTCAGGTGGTAAATGGATCTTAATGATGAAACTTTCATTTTGGGCGGTAATATATGGGCGGACAGTATCGAATACCGCCCGGCGGTAATGACTGGAATTTACCGCTGGGCGGTAAATGGGTGATTTGAGAGGAAACTAGCCCTAAAACTGTAATGTAATTGCATATGTATCCAGCAGAGGGAATGCTGTCATAAAATTGACAAGCTCCTGGCTGGGTATGTAAAGGATCAATAAATAATAAAATAAATGGACAGATTTTGTAAAAGGAGATTTTTATTTTCATTATTCAAACATAGACACAGTGTTTCAATACTTCACTGTGTGCAGTAACTCTCGAGAGCTGAAATCTTTGATTAAACTTCTATTTCATCAATGCACATGTTAACATCCTTTTTAGTGATGACTTATAATACAAAACAATTTATTTCAGAAATGAGAACTCTTTTTTGCTTCTCTGATGGTTCAGTGTATAAATGCACTGCCCTGTTTGGTACTGAACCACACCACTTGCCTCTCCCTTATCTCTGCTGAGTTACTTGATTCTCGTCATGGTAGTCGTGGGATGTTGTAATTGGCCTCAGTGTCCCGAGGCTCGGGAGGAGGTGGAGGGAGAATGAACTGTGGTTCTGTAGCACCTTCCTATCTGACTTCCTGAAAAGTGCATGTGTGGCTGTCGGGTGAGGATAGAATTGGATTTGGCTTCACTTCTCAATTAATTGGCCTGCTAATTTTCATTGGCTAGGCTCACTCATGGAGACTGCACATGGGCAAGATAGCAAGGACCTGCTGGCACCCAGTGCATTCAGGAAAGATGGGAACGGGATAATTAAACATTTTATGCAACTAATTAAATGATAATATCATGTTTTTCTTTATTGCACAAATGTAAGAATCCTGTGTAATGAAAATAGTTTGGCTTATTCAATTGCAATAATCTAGCAGCCCTCGTGAAGGACGTATGTGAACTTAATTACAAAAACTGGTTCTCTGTGCCACCTTTAGCTTAGATTTGGCAAGATTGTTTTTCTTGCAGTATTTACAGTATTTATGTACCAACTTGCCCAACTGGCTTAAAAGAAAATCAGATTGAAACTGAAAAGTGCCTTGAGGCTTACAAACCTTTATATTAGCCAATTGTGGCAAAACCTTCCCCGTGACACAAACTGGTGTTTGTCATTCCCACGTGTTCTGGGGTAAGGGAAACTACACATTGTAAATAGTGCATAAAGATACTTGTATTTTAAAATACAAGAATAGTTACCCAGATAAAGACCTATCTTTGGGTGTGTTTTTATAATGTTTGAGGACCCTCAGTTTTTTTCCTCTTGCCAATATTCTCCCATTTCTCTCTTGAAGTTGTTAAAGAAAAGAAAGACTTGCATTTAAATAACGCCTTTCTCACAAATCTTTTTTTTAGTGATGTTGATTGAGGGTAGGATATTTTGGTTAGGACATCAATGAGAACTCCCCTGCTCCTCTTCAAAATAGTGCGGTGTTCTTTTACGTCAAGTTCTGCCCTCTTGAACATCCCTGATTATAACTGCTCAACCATTGGTGGTCGTGCCTTCAGCTGCCTGGGCCCTAAGCTCTGGAACTCCCTCCCTAAACTTCTCCACCTCTCTACCCATCTTTCCTCCTTTTAAGATGCTCCTTAAAACCTACCTCTTTGACCAAGCTTTTGTTCATCTGCCATAATTTCTTCTTGCATGGCTCGGTGTCAAATTTATCTGTTTTGTCTTATAACACTGCTGTGAAGCGCCTTGGGTTATTTTACTATGTTAAAGGTGCTATATAAATAAAAGTTGTTGTCCATTCAGGCTGTCTCATTTGAAAGTGCAACACCCCCTCAGCACTGCACTGGAGTGTCAGCCTTGATTTTTATGCTCAAGTCTCTAGAATGGGACTTGAACCCATAACCTTCAGACTCCGAGGCAAGGGTGCTACCTACCAGCTTGTGCCACCACTGACAACTTGATTGGATACAATTCCACAGTTGCCAGGAACTCTCCAGTTCCTTACCCAAGAGGCCATTATACATATACAGGCTGTGTCAGCAAGCTATTCAACTGTAAAAGTCTGTGTAGGGTTGCAACTCCTAGTATGTTTTTCCATGCTTTCTAACTTTGGGTGCTAAGGTTAATTATATTACCACCGACCACCACTTTGGCTAAGATCTCACACTTTAGCACGTACCTAGAATTGAACTTGGGATGATCTTGGTTTGTATGGCCCAGCTGCTAACCCATCAAAAGAGCCTGAAAGCTTTATTTTAAAAGAAAGTAAGAGTTGCCTCCCAACTCCCATTCCCCAAGTGAATGGTTACCTATAGAGAGGAGGTTGCAAAGGAATATAGCCTGTTAAATGATTGGGCAAGAATGTGGCAGATAATGTGGGGAAGTGTTAAATTGTCCATTTTGGTGGGAAGAATGGAAAAGCAGAATTAATTGTAGTAAATATTAGTACTCAGAGGAATTTGGGGGTTCCTGTACACGAATCACAAAGTTGACATGCAGATACAGCAAGCAATTTGGAAGGCAAATGGTATGTTAGCCTTTATTGCAATGGAGTTGGAGCATAAGAGTAAGGAATTCTTGCTGTAATTATATAACTACACCTGGATTACTGTGTACAGTTTTGGTCTCCTTACCTAAGGAAGGATATACTTGCCTTAGAGGGAGTGCAACAAAGGTTCACTAGATTGACTCCTGGGATGAAAGGTTTGTCCTATGAGGGTGGATTGAGTCAAATGGGCTTATGTTCTCTAAAATTTAGAAGAATGAGAGGTGATCTCATTGAAACATATAAAATTCTTGGAGGGTTTGACCGGGTTGGTGCTGAGAGCTTGTTTCCCCTGGCTGGAAAATCTAGAACTAGGAGTCATAGTCTCAGGATAAAGCGTTATCAAATTAGGACTGAGATGAGAAATGTCTTCACTCAGATAGTTGTGATGCTTTGGAATTCTCTACCCCAGAGAGCTTTGGATGCTCAGTCGTTGAGTATATTCAAGACTGGGATCGCTAGATTTAGGGTATTGAGGGAATCAAGAGATATGGGGATAGGGTGAGAAAGTGGAGTTGGTGTCGAAATTCAGCCATGACATTGAATGGTGTAGTCTGCTGCTGTTTAAGTTCTTTTGATTTAGCCACTAGGGGAGGAGAGCTCCTTGGAGTGACTTACCTTTACCCCTCTATCCCTATGGAGAAGCACCGCTTGCATCCACTTGGGTCCAAGATCGGGAAACTTTCACAAGGATTTATGCATTGTGTTTTAATATATTTTTATGGGGGAAAAAATGGTGTATTTGAGGGAGGAAGATAACCTATACAAGTTCCAAAATAAAGAAAATGCTTGAGCAACATATTGATATGTTTAATATTCAGACAACCAGACATCCTGGATTAAGATCTAATTATGTGTTTTCTAACTGTTAGGAATATGACAGGATCACAAAAGTTTTCCATGAATATCAGAAGAAAAAAAATGTGAGTATTAAATAGTAATAACATTTTTAGAAGAAACACCTCTGTTATGAAGTTAATGAATTGGATTAAAAATTGATGTGGTCTTAATGAGAAATGTGCATCAATGATGGTGGTGGATGGAAGACCTTCATTTTGTAGTTGGAATGTTGTGTCCTGGATGACATTCCCAAGTGTTGACTTGATTTTAATTTGAGCAAAGCAGATGCACAGTTGGAAAATCAACAGGTTTCTGTTAATTGCACACCAAGGAATTTCTGTGGGAACTAGGTAAATAAAGACATTATCATGTTGCAGGTTCATTGATGGCCATCATTGGTGAATCTCCAAAGGCAATACATTTTTTGAATCATTTGGACTGTGTCTTAAGGTTTTTTGAGTTTGAAGGCCTGTGTGTCTATCATGAGCTCCATCCCCACCTGATTCATTTAACCTGCTTGAGCAGTGTTAAAAACTTTCACATTAAATGGTATAGAATCTTCGCTTCCTGCACACGCAGAGTTCCTAGTTGAGGTAGAGATCGCGCCTTGTAAAAGATAGGTGAAACACCAGCTAATAGAAGCAGTCAGTGTGGTCTCCTGTACTATCTTTCTACCACCCAAGGGGGTCGGAGGGGAATTTGCTAGATATTTTATCGGCCATGCATTTTTATTTATTTTTTTGCCTCAGATTAGATGGCTGCAGGTGGATAAGGGGTGTGTGATCAATCTGCTTCAGGCATCAATACCACATGGACTAGGCTTAATGGACCATCAATTTCATATGTTCATAGTTTCAAGCTTGTGGAAGGTGGAAAACGAGACTGGTAATCAAGAGAACTCTGTATTACTCTGGTAATGGTCAGTGCCTAACAATGGAGTTGAGAGCAGAAGAAAGATGCTCCAATGGAAAATGGGTATATCCCAAGCTTAGCACTTGTGTAAAAATAACCTTTCCATCTTTCTCCTTTGTTGAAATGGGTCACAATAATATACCTGTTGAGAAAGATTCAAGAAAAGTAGGAATTTGTAACTTGCTGTAAAATGAGCTTTGATGCACATTTGGTAACTTTGAAATTTTTTTAATGATTAAGATTTCCAAAAATTATTATAACAAGACATCAAACTGAATGATGTAATGTTTAATTGTGCTTTTATTTATGCAGGACCCCACATTCTTGGAGAAAAAAGAACGTTGTGAATATTTGAAAAACAAACTCTCGCATATCAAACAGAGAATTCAAGAATATGACAAAGTCATGAACTGGAATGATAACTTTTAGAGGACTTGCAAGCTTTGTTTGATCTTCATAACCTATGTATCCTGACTACTATTTGACGAAACTAAATTTATTTTGTGTTGTTAATTACAAAAGTCCACCCTTCTGGTTATTGAACCTATTTTGAGGACAGAAATGAGGCCAAGGGAAACTCTGAAGCAAAATGCATTTAGATTACACAGCTCCTAGCTTAATAAAATTTGCATTAGCCTCCATGTGTATATAGATCAGTGTTCCAAATAGTAAATGTGCATGTGTATAACTTTTTGATATTTATAATGGGTACTAAGAGATTTTTATACAAACCCCTTTGCATACAGGAATAAAGTTACTAAAACTTTTCTTTACTATGTATGATACCTTCTATTCACAGCATGCTCAGTCACTGAGTCCTGTACTGAATTTGTTGAGTTCTTAGAAATTTGAGTTGGGTTGGTTAAGATGATTGTATTAAATTCTGCAACCAAAGCTGGTTGGTAAAAGGGTACTTGTAAATCTATGTAATTGGGTGCATAACTAACAATTGGAAGAACAGAAATGAGCTTTGTGCAGATCTCCACCCTCTCTCGAATCCTTCCCAAAACTTGTCATTTAGGATGCATCAAAATGTAGCTTATTGTCTAGGAGGATGAAACAGAAGATGCTATGTTTTACTAATAATTCAATTCCAAACAGGGTACCGTTAGTCTGCTTTGTACTCTGATCTGACATTACTAATTATAAGCTTTAAACATTCAAGCCATAGAGGTGTTTGAGAAGAATGGGATATTTTAGCCTTGGACTGCTTGGACTTTGGTATGACCTTGTAGGTATCCAGGATATTGAAGGGCATAAATGAGGTTAATCCAGAATACTACAAAGTATACCAGGATACCAGAATGAAACTGCTGAAGGGAAAGTTGAGTACAGATGTGAGGAAGCCCTTAAAGCAAAGACTCACTAACACCTGGAATAGACTTCTGAGTAGACTAGTGAAACTGAACATTTTGGACTTGAAGAGTCAGTTAGATTGCATGATGGAGATGGGATGGCCTCCCACATTTGTATCCATCTTGTGTACTATTTTTTAAAATGGTTTCTATACTTCCAAAGCAATCCAGTTTTCAACTCCTCAAAGTACATTGACAGGTACTTGTGTTTTTATGATTGAGAAAACTTATTTGTGTAAGTTTTGAAACTTTGTTCAAATAATTCACATTAACTTGAGCCAAGCAATTGCAATTTGTACATTTTTATTTTTTGATAGGGGTTGGTAGAAGTTAACGGGATCTTTGTACTATTTTAGTGATGCTTTGTTTATTTGTCTACCTGCAAACTGTTAATGTTTTTTTTCCTTTTGCCTTGTTCGAAAAGCTGCACCTCAGACTTTTTCAGTGCCTTTTCAATGACAAAACATGCTTTCTAATACATTGAAAAAACTAGTAGTAACCATTTTAAGCATTTCATGCCAAACTAACTATATTTAGTTTGGCTTGAGAAAGCATACATTTACACTACTAACTTTAAAAATGTGTTGAATATTACTGTAACATTAAATTTATAACTGCAGGTTTTTTAACTAATTGTTTTCATGTGCAACATTGTAAATAAACTTTACAGAAAATATGTTCTGTTTGTCTTCTGAATAACTAGCTATATAAATCTATTGTTTCTATTTATTTATTTTGTGTAAACCTATTTGTCACAGTGTATGCTATGGGGTGCAAGTGAAAAATTAACTTTGCGAAGTTCTGGTTTGCACCAGAACCAAATAGGACTATTTCAACAACGTGTATTTATATAGTGTGTTTAACGTAGTGAAAGGTCCCAAGGTGCTCGCAGGAGTATTATGCAATTAAAAATTTGACACCGAGCTGCATAAGTAGAAATTAGTGCAGGTGACCAAAAGCTTGGTTAAAGAGGTATGTTTTAAGGAGCGTCTTGAAGGAGGAGAGGTTTAGGTAGGGAGTTCCAGAGCTTGGGGCCTAGGCAACAGAAGGCATGGCCACCAATGGTTGAGCGATTGCAATCCGAGATGCTCAGGAAGGGCAGAATTAGAGGAACACATGCTCTCAGTGGGGTTGTGGGTCTGGAGGAGATTACAGAAATAGGGAGGGGTGAGACCATGGAGGAATTTGAAAATAAAATGAGCATTTCTAAATCAAGGTATTGCTTAACCGGAAGCCAGTCTAGGTCAGTGAGCACAGGGGTGATGGTGAGCAGGACTTGGTGCGAGTTAGGACACGGGCAACTGAGTTTTGGATCACCTCTAGTTTACGTAGGGTAGAATGTGGGAGACCGGCTAGGAGTGCATTGGAATAATCAAGTTTAGCGGTAACAAGGCATGGATGAGGGCTTCAGCAGCGGATGAGCTGAGGCAAGGGCGGAGACGGGCAACGTTACGGAGGTGGAAATAGGCATCTTCGTTATGCTACGGATATGTGGTCGGAAGCTCATTTCAGGGTCAAATATGACACCAAGGTTGCAAACTGGTTCAGCCTCAGGCAGGAGTTGGGGAGAGGGGTGCAGTCAGTGGCTAGGGAATGGAATTTGTGGCGGGGACCAAAAACAATGGCTTCGGTCTTCCCAATATTCAATTGAGAAAATTTCTGCTCTTCCAGAACTGATGTCGGACAAGCAGTCTGACAATTTAGAGACCGTGGAGGGGTCGAGAGAAGTAGTGAGGTAGAGCTGGGTGTCATCAGCGTACATATTTCAGTGGAATAATATTTATATAATCTGCTATAGTCCAGACTGACAAACGTGAGGAATTACAAGTTAATGTTCATTTTATTTTCCTAATTTTATATTGCATGTAGTGTTCAGTAAATCTGGGAACCATGTGCAAATGAAGGATGATAGCACTAAATGTCTTCGAATACTGAAGATCTGCAAGAAAATAAAATAACTTGATTAGTTAGGCTGGGGCCTCTTCTGTCTAGAAAAGAGAAGGCTAAAGGATGACCTGATAAAGGTCTTTAAAATTTTGAAGAGTTGGATAGGATCGATGTAGAAAAGATGTTTCCACTTATACGGGAGTCTAAAACTAGGGGTCATAAATAGAAGATAGTCACTAATAAGTTCATCAGAGAATTCAGGAGAAACTTCTTTACCCAGAGGGTTAGAATGTGGAACTTGCTATCATGTGGAATAGTTGAGGTGAATAGCATTTAAGGGGAAGCGAGATAAGTACATGAGGGAGAAAGGAATAGAAGGACATGGTTATGGATGGGGTTAGACGAAGGTTGAGAGGAGCCTCGAGTAGAGCATCAACACCAGCATATAACAGTTGGGCCGAATGGCCTGTTTCTGTGCTGTAAATTCTATGTAGTAGTTGCAACTTGGAAACTGGTCATTTGGCTCAACCAGTATGTGTAACCATTTGCCTTCCACGCGAGCAATGGTTCTCATCACATTTACCCGCCCTGTTCCCTTTCATTCCTTTTCCTTTATCCACTCACTGACCCTGAAAGTGGATCCAGTCTCAACTGTGTGTAAAGGGGTTTCTCAGTCTCTGTTCTAAATTTCTCTCTAATCTTGTTTGCAGACACCTCAACTACTGAACCATGGTTTGTACCTACTCAGTCCCATCTGTTCATGATTTTCTTCATAACACGTGGTGTCCTCTCTGAGTGTTGTAATGTAGGGAACCAAGCAGCCAATTTGCATACAGTAATGTCCCTCAAATAGCAATGAGATAAATTACCAATTAAGAAGTTTTTGTGATGATTGGTTCTATATCGACAATATTTTCCCATCCTCTGGCACATATCCACAGGTGATAGGCTATGAAATATTATTTCCTGAGCCTTGGCAAATTCCTCCCTCCCCTTTCTCTGGATCCTAGGATGTATCCAGTCAGGCTCTGGTTCTTTGCCTTTATCCTAAATTATCTAAAAGTTTCCTTTTACACCACTATCGCTCATCTCACTCATTTCAGGATTCACTTCCTCTCTGATATATTTCTCGCTGGTAATGACCGATGCAAAGGACTTATTAAATACCTTTGCCATTTTTTGATTATCTACAAATTAACAGTCCCCTCTTCACAATGATCCGACCTCACTTTTAACCATTGTCTTTTTACTAATAGAATTACACAATGTACAGCATAGAAACAGGCCATTTGGCCCAACTGGTCTATATCTGTGTTTGTTTGACACGAGCCTCACGATATACTTGTAAAATACTTTACTGTTCTTTTGGAACTGTGCCAACTGAGGTTCTATGGAGGATTCTTGTAAAGTCCAGCTCTTATTTTTATACCCTTTCTTATTGCAATAATATGACTATTGTCTCATCAGCTGTATCCTCTTTGTTTCCCATACTTTACATGAATTTTAATACATGTGTCTGAGCAGATGATCTTTCTGAAGACAATTCAGTCTTTGTATACCCTATCATTGGGTACCAACACTGTATCATCCAGCACATTCTTATTTGGTCTTTGGGGGGTGGGGTTCTGTTCCCACAGCTACAATGTGCTCAGTAAATATATCATTGGCAGCACTATGCTCGAATGCTGTGCTGCCCTAATTAAGCTTTTCCAATCCAATCCATTACATTCCATTAACGTTCTTATCCAACACTAGAAATCACAGATAGTTGTTAGGAGGGCTCACTGGATAGTGATCTTGATGGGGAAATCTAGTTGAAATTTTCCCTTCACTCATCTGGGGATACTAAGCTCAAATGCTGTACCTGAGATCAACTAACCAAGTTCACTCAAAGAATCAAGCTTGAGACCTTGATGTATATGGTATTCAGCCTATTTTAGTTCCTTCAACTAGAATGACCCTATAGTCGCTTTTGGTTGTAGGTTACATACATAAGAAATAGAAGCAGGAGTACGCCATTTTTCCCCTCGAACCTGCTCCGTCATTCAATAAGATCACGGTTGATCTGATGCTGGCCCCAACACTTCCCCACCCGCCCCCCATAACCCTTGACTCCCTTATCTTTCTAAAATCTGTTTATCTCCACCTTAAATATATTCAATGATCCAGTCTCCACAGCTCTGAGGTAATGAATTCCAGAGAATAAATTCCTCCATAATTCTTAAATGGTTCGAAGCTCTCTTCATTCAGCGAAACACCACCAGAAGCTGAGTGTTGCTCTTCAACCCTCACCAACGGATCTTGACTCAAACTGGAACTTGGATACTGCGTCGGCAGTACAGAACCAGGAGCGAGACGTACAGGAAGAAGCTGCAAACAAGACAACGGGCAATCGGGGTGAGCATATTGCCTGCACCTACACATCCGCAAGACCACTTAGCTGTGTGAGGGGTGATAGTAAGTCCCAACCAAACCCAAGGGGTTTAGTGCTGGGAGGAGTCCTATGTTAGTTTATTTTACGGGAGGGTTCTTTTATTAGGCCGTGGTAACTTAGCACGGCAGGGCTTATTGGACAAGCCAGGGTTGTACTGTTTAGGGCCCAAATTTCCCACGGAGTTGCTCTGTTTTTTTTTGGAGCAACTTGATTTTTCTGGAGTATCTTTTTACTTGCAATTCTGGCCATTTAATTTGTGCCAGTGTAAGTGAGTTAGTTAGGTTTTTTTTTTAGTTTCTTTTTTTTTCCCAAAAGGGGGCATTCCCAGCCACTTACGCCTGTTTTAGCCATTTAAGTGAGTTTGGCCAGCAAATAGTTGCTCCAAACTCACTTAGGCCAGCGTATGTTGCCATTTCTGTCCGCACAGAAAAACCTTACCTAGAGTTAAGGAATCGGCACAAGTAACTGCATTTAAAGCACCACCAAGCACCAAACAAAGCACAAAAAGTAACAAGCATTCAATAAAAAAGAAATAACTGAAGTAAATAATTAAATTAACAAATAAAGAAGTGAAGTAAATCCTACTTTCAACTAAACTCGGCAACGGCTGGCCGTGCGTGAGTTCCTTTGGCCTGGGATAGGTGTGGGAGAAAGCGGCATCTGAACAGGGGGGGAGGGAGGGAGAAGGCTCAATATGGCAAGCTGAGGGAGGGGGAGGGGGGCTGGGGGTGGTGAACACGGCATCTTAACGGGGTGGTGGGGGAGAGATCCACAGCGGGCCCGCCCCGGCTAGTGCGGGAGTCCCTTTGGCCAGGGCTAGGTGCGGGAGGGAGGCTAGGCTGATGGTATCTTAATAGAGGGAGGGAGAAGGCTCAATGCGACAGGCTGGGGTGGGGGGGGGGCTGGGGGTGGTGGGGGGTGAACGCGGCATCTGAAGGGGGGGAAGGAGGGAGAAGGCTGAACTCAGCAGGCTGGGGGAGGGGGGCTGGGGGTGGTGGGTGGTGATGAGGAGGGAGAGAGAAGTCACATGACTGAAGGGAGAAGGGGGAGAGAACAAAAGACCTTTGGGTGTCTTACCTTGTTTGGAGAGGGAGAAGAGCTGTGCTGTCATTTTTCACCTTCTTTAACCATTGAAAGTTTAACTTTTACTTTAACGATGGGTGCACCAATATCAATGCCACGGACAAGGCTTTCCCTTTAAAAATGGCCGATTGCCAATGTTAATAAGCCATTGCGCATGCGCGACTGCTCCAATGCGCTTGCGCAACGCTGCCAGCACTCAAAGAGATGCTGGACCCTAGCCTCGCCCCTTTCCAGCTCTGTTTACCCAGCACGGCCCTAGCTCCGCCACCCCCCCACCCCCCAATTCTGCTTCACGCTACGGCTGAAGAAGACCCGAGGATCGGCCAGAATTGTAAGTGAACTTTTCAGTGCACTTTTTCTTCCAGAAAGTCGGCGCAGAAACTTGAGCCCTATGAGTGGTGTTGTTAATCTTATTAAACACAATATGTTGAGCCCGAAAAACGTGTCCGAGTCTGATCTGTCCTTATAATCCCTATCGTCCAGAACTTGTAGCAAGAGATACATTTTCGGGTCGCCCGAGAAAACCACCTACAGTGCCCTATGAATTGAAACCCATTTCTCCCACACCAATCTTTGAGCCACGTGTTCATCTGTCTTATCTTATTTACCCTATGCAAAATTACTCGTGGCTCAGATAGTAATCCAGAGATTATTACCTTTGTGGTGCTGCTTTTTAATTTAGCCCCTAGCTGTTCCTATTCCCTCAGCAGAACCTCGTTCTTTGTCCTATCTATGGCATTGGTACTTATTTGGACCACCACAACTGGATCTTTCCCCTCCCATTCCAGTTCCTCTCCAGCCCAGAAGAGATGTCCTTAACCCTGGCACCGGGCAGGCAACATAGTCTTCGGGACTCACACTCTCGGCTGCAGAGAATAGTATCTAACCCCCTAATTATACTGCACTATACAGCATTTCAAGTGCACATCCAAGTACTTTTTAAATATGGTGAGGGTTTCTGCCTCTGCCACCCTTGTCACTGAGGAAGCATTTGTATTAAAATGTGTCGAATGATTAGTTCTTTTCAGTTTTCAGGTGAGGAGTTGGGATCCACCCTTGTACAAGGAGGCTTTGTTTAGCACAACCGGTTCCGCAAAAGTATCGAACGATAAAGTGGTTTTATGGTAAGTACTGGAAATCTAAAGCAAATCAGAAAATCTTGGACATACACAACAGGCTCCTCAACAACGGAAAAGATAGGTTTATATTTTGGGTAGCGAACCTTTGTCACAACTGCCACAGGCTTCAGTAGAAAAAGGACATTTATTTTAAAAAAAGAGTTGTGAACAAGTATGAAGGAAGGCATTTGCGATCTCGATGTACTCCCTCACCGCGACAATCAGCTGTGCCATGTCCTCCGACAACCTAGCAATAGACTGGAGGAGCTCTCAAATCAAGTCGATGCTCATCCTGGACAGTCCCACCATGTCCAGGCTAGCATCTGCCTGTCGCGCAGCATTCCACTTTGGCGGATTCACCACGGGGGTCCGTGTGCGCTGTTGCAGTCCGCTTGGTCCCGCTTCCTCGGACCGGAATCCAAGAAAGTTGGATTCCGACGAGGAACCAGTGGCCGAGGTAGAAACGACTCTTGAAATCCTGCCACCCCTCCCTCCTCTTGCAACACCAGCATTACAACGCTTTGAGGAGTGTTCTCCTGCAGCTCCTCCAGCACCATCTCCTCTGTCTCCTCCACCACCATCTCTTAATTTCTCCTCCCCTGCAATGACACCTCTCTGGGAGGGGCAGGTGGCTCCACCTATGCAACTGTAAAAACATAACATTAATGGTTGGCGACAGGGGAGGGGAGGGGTCAGAGGTAACATCAGAGCAATTCCACCATTTGCGGCAGTGGTTTGGTCCCCGCATCGCAGGCATGACGGAGGACACTGCCTCAGCGATCTCTCACCATAACCGCTGATACACGAACGGTGACGGTTTACCACCCAACGGGCCTCCACTTCACCCAGGAATGACTCCTGGGCTTCCTCCGAGAAGCTCCCTAGCTCCCTCTCCACTTCCATGGTTTGATTCGTCATTGTATTGATGTTTATTATATATATAATTTCAATGTAAATAATTATTTATTTATTATTATTAAGATTTATTATTATAATGATTATTAGTTATATTATGAATTATATTCTTTTATAATATGATATAAATGTCAAGATGGTAAATTCTCCTCAAAAAACCTGAAAAATCCTCACAGCTCCTCTCTCACTAACATGCATTAACCTCTGCAGCTTTAAAATGTTGAGTGCTGTCTTTCTCTTCTCTGCGCATGTGCGGGGTCACCTTTGACCCCGAAATCGCGGGAGAATGGCTCGCATGCACAGAGAAGCTTTTCCAGCTGCTTTGGACAGAGGTTCTGCTTTCCTTTCTACAGGTAAGTTTTTGTCCCGCTTTGGCCGCCCGCTGCACTCTGCTCCCGCACTGCTTCACTGCCGCCGACATCGGTGACCCGAAAACCTCGGGAGCACGCTCCAGCGGTGTTCCGGCGGTTAAAAAGATGCAATCGCCAGAAAACCGCTAACGATCGGGCGGGGGCGATCCTGATGCAAATTCCAACCCTTTATAAAATGCTGGATTTTAAAGTGATATATATTTTATAATAAAGACAGAACGTGCTGGACATACTCAACAGGTCAGGTGCATCTGTGGCGAGAGAAACAGAGTTAACGTTTTAGGTCGATGACCTTTCATCAGAGCTGGAAACTGCTAGAGACCCTAAAGCTTTTAAGTAAATACAGAGGCAGATAAAGAGATGCTGTTCCTCAAGCTTCCAGAAGCTCCGGGTCATCTTGTGGACTGAATGGAGGTGTTCTTCAAAGCGGTCACCTAAACTGCCTTTGGTCTTCTCAATGTAGAGGGGACTGCATCATGAACAGCAAATACAATATATTAAATTGAAAGAAGTACAAGTAAATCGCTGTTTCACTTGGAAGGAGTATTTGGGGCCCTGGACAGTAGGAAGGGAGGAGGTGGAAGGGCATCTCTTGCGCTTGCATGGGTAGGTCCATGGGAAGTGGAGTCGATATTGGGAGTGATTGAGGAGTGGACTAGTGTGTCGCTGAGGGAGTGATACTTTCGGAATGTTGAAAGAGGAGGGGAAGATGTGTTTGGTGGTGGCATCGTGCTGGAGGTGGAAGAAATGGCAGGGGATGATCCGTTGAGTGTGAAGGCCGGTGGGGCAGGGTGAGGACAAGGGAAACCCTTAAATCCAAGGAAGAGCCATATAAATTGGCCAGAAAAAGCAACAAACCTGAGGACTGGGAGAAATTTATAATTCAGCAGAGGAGGACAAAGGGTTTAATTAGGTGGGGGAAAATAGAGCATGAGAGTAAGCTTGCAGGGAACATAAAAACTGACTGCAAAAGCTTCTATAGATATATGTGAAGAGAAAACGATTAGTGAAGACAAATGTAGGTCCCTTGCAGTCAGAATCAGGTGACTTTATAATGGGGAACAAAGAAATGGCAGACCAATTGAACAAATACTTTGGTTCTGTCTTCACTAAGGCAGTGAAGAAAATAACCTTCCTAAAATACTAGTGGACCGAGGTTCGAGGGTGAAGGAGGAACTGAAGGAAGGATTAGTCAGGAAATTGTGTTAGGGAAATTAATGGGATTGAAGGCCAATAAATCCCCCAGGCTTGATAGTCTGAATTCTAGAGTACTTAAGGAAGTGGCCCTAGAAATAGTGGATGCATTGGTGGTCATTTTCCAACATTCGATCGACTCTGGATCAGTTCCTATGGATTGGAAGGTAGCTAATGTAACCCCACTTTTTAAAAAAGGAGGGAGAGAGAAAACAGGGAATTATAGACCAGTTAGCCTGACATCAGTAGTGGGGAAAATGTTGGAATCAATTATTAAAGACGTAATAGCAGTGCATTTGGAAAGCAGTGACAGGATCGGTCCAAGTCAGCATGGATTTATGAAAGGGAAATCATGCTTGACAAATCTTCGAGAATTTTTTGAGGATATAACTAGTAGAGTGGACAAGGGAGAACCAGTGGATGTGGTGTATTTGGACTTTCAAAAGGCTTTTGACAAAATCCCACTCAAGAGCTTAGTGTGCAAAATTAAAGCGCATGGTATTGGGGTAATGTATTGACGTGGATGGAGGACTGGTTGGCAGACAGGAAGCAAAGAGTAGGAATAAACAGATCCTTTTCAGAATGGCAGGCAGTGACTAGTGGGGTACCGCAAGGTTCAGTGCTGGGCCCCCAGCTATTTACAATATATATTAATTATTTGGATGAAGGAATTAAATGTAATATCTCCAAGTTTGCAGATGACACTAAGCTGGGTGGCAGTGTGAACTGTGAGGAGGATGCTAAGAGGCTGCAGGGTGACTTGGACAGGTTAGGTGAGTGGGCAAACGCGTGGCAGATGCAGTATAATGTAGATAAATGTGAGGTTATCCAATTTGGTGGCAAAAACAGGGAGGCAGAATATTATCTGAATGGTGAAACATTAGGAAAAGGGGAGGTGCAACGAGACCTGGGTGTCATGGTACATCAGTCATTGAAAGTTGGCATGCAGGTACAGCAGGCGGTGAAGAAGGCAAATGGCATGTTGGCCTTCATAGCGAGAGAATTTGAGTATAGGAGCAGGAAGGTCTTACTGCAGTTGTAGAGGGCTTTGGTGAGACTACACCTTGAATACTGTGTACAGTTTTGGTCTCCTAATTTGAGGAAGAACATTCTTGCTATTGAGGGAGTGCAGCGAAGGTTCACCAGACTGATTCCTGGGATGGCAGGACTGACACATGAAGAAAGACTGGATCGACTAGGCTTATATTCCCTGGAATTTAGAAGAATGAGAGGGGATCTCATAGAAACATATAAAATTCTGACGGGATTGGACAGGTTAGATGCAGGAAGCATGTTCCTGATGTTGGGGAAGTCCAGAAGCAGGGGTCACAGTCTAAGGATAAGGGGTAAGCCATTTAGGACCGAGATGAGGAGAAACTTCTTCCCTCAGAGAATTGTGAACCTGTGGTATTCTCTACCACAGAAAGTTGTTGAGGCCAGTTCGTTAGATATATTCAAAAGGGAGTTAGATGTGGCCCTTATGGCTAAAAGGATCAAAGTGTATGGGGAGAAAGCAGGAATGGCGTACTGAAGTTGCATGATCAGCCATGATCATATTGAATGGTGGTCCGGGCTCGAAGGGCCGAATGGCCTACTCCTACACCTATTTTCTATTGGGATAGACTATTGATAAACATTCACTTTAAGCCCACTGAGTCCCACAGCTACCTGGACTACACTTCCTCACACCCCGCCTCCTGCAAGGACTCCATTCCATTCTCCCAGTTTCTCCGTCTCCGTCGCATCTGTTCTGACGGTGCCACCTTCCACACTAGTGCCTCTGACATGTCTTCCTTTTTCCTCAACCATAGTTAACATGGCCCTCCACGGTGTCTGTTCTATTTCCCGCATTTCTGCTCCTTCCCCTCCCTCTCAGAACCACGACAGGGTTCCCCTTGTTTTCACCTTTCACCCCACCAGCCTCCACGTTCAATGGATCATCCTCCGCCATTTCTGTCACCTCCAGTGTGATCCCACCACCAATCACATCTCCCCTCCCCTCCTCTCTCAGCATTCCGAAGGAACCGCTCCCTCCGTGACACCCTGGTCCATTCCACAGTCACCCCCAGCACTCCCTCCAATTCCCGCGGCACCTTCCCGTGCAAGTGCAGGAGATGCAACATCTGCCCTTTTACCTCCTCCCTTCCCACTGTCCAGGGTCCCAAACATTCCTTCCAGGTGAAAGAGTGAGGATAACAGAGAGGACAATAACCCAGGGCATCGAGTTAAAGTAATTGGTAGAAGGATTAGAGGAGAGTTGAGGAGAAATGTTTTCACCCAGAAGGCGGTGGGAGTCTGGAACTCACTGCCTCAAAGGGTGGTATGGGCAGAAATCCTCATAGCATTTAAAAAGTACTTGGATATGCACTTGAAGTGCTGTAACATAGAATCATTGAAATGTATAGCAAGGAAGAAGGCCATTTCGGCCCATCGTGTCTGCACTTGCCAACAAAGAGCTATCCATCCTAATCCCGCTTTCCAGCTCTTGGTCCATAGCCCTGTAGGTTACAGCACATCAGGTGTGTCATGTATCCAGACATGTTTACTGCTTGTACTATTACATATGATGTGCCACCAGAGGGCACTACTATGGGAAACTTGTACATCAGCTGTATGGTCACTAAGGTGTGCAGGCCACCATGTGTGATCATCACTCTGGAGTTATATTAAATGGACTAAGGTCACTACAGTTCAAGTGTAATCCATTGCCTCGTGGAGTCATTATCAGAGCATCCAAAGACATTATAATTGGCGATGAGATTACGGACTCTCACGCAAAAATGGCTAACCTTGGTACGTTGCAGCAGTTCGCCGATGGTGATGATTGGGACGCCTTTGCGGAGAGGTTGGACCATTTCTTCACAGCAAACGACCTGGCAGGCGATAATCTGGCCACGCTGGATGATAAGCGCAGAGCTATCCTGCTAACCAGTTGTGGGCCCACTGTCTATGGCCTCGTCAGGGACTTGCTGGCACCAGCAAAAACAACGACGAAGACGTACGAGGAGCTTGTAACGCTGATTCAAGAAAAGCTCAAGCCCAAAGAGAGCATCCTCACAGCCAGACACCGGTTTTATACCCACCGACAGCTCGAAGGCCAGGAAATCGCAAAATATCAGGAGGCTGGCGGCACCGTGTGATTTCGGCAAACACCTCACCGAAGCGCTGCGGGATATCTTTGTCATCGGAATCGGCCATGAGGGCTTTCCTCGCAGACTACTATCTGCGGATACCACAGTCACACTGCAGAAGGCCATCACCATGAGCCAGGCATTCATGACCTTGACCTGCGGCTCTAGGCGGATGACTCATCCTCAGGACTCAAACCCGGCAAGTACAGTACACAGAATGGCGCCTTTTAGAGGCTGGACTGTAGAACGTGAATCTCCTTGGGAGAGCGAACTGGCCCCCGAGTCCCTTAACTCAGGATAGAAGTCGAGATAACCGGTGTTCCAGTCTTCATGGAAGTGGACACGGGGGCGAGCCAGTCAGTAATGAATCAAGAAGCCTTTGAGAGGCTATGGGACAATCAAGCTGAACGACCCAAGTGGATTGTTGCAGGTGATGGACCAACGCTACTCGGAAGAAGGTGGATAGAGAATATCCATTGGAGCTGGGAAGATTTCATCCCTCCTGCAATCGATGTCCCCTGTGCTCAGAGGCAAAACAAACCCCCACCTGAGGTTGGATCCGGCACCAGAGAGCAGACCAGCACAGCACCCGAGGCACAGACCGCTCAGCACGACTGCATGGAGATGATCCAGCTGAGACGACCCGAACGCACTTTCCAGGCTTCAGTGGCAGGACTCCGGAGGAAGAGAATCGGACCCAGAGGCGACTTCCCAGCCTCGGTGGCAGAACCCGGGGAGAAGAGGATCACGGCAGTCGACATCATGGATGGAAGAAAGATGGTGCCCAAGCCACGAGGTGAGGCGCTGAAGAAAAAGATGGTGGCGGCCAGATCACGAGGTGCAGCGCTGATGGAGCAACACGTGGTACCAACCGAAGAAGAGGATTGGGGTAAAGATAGCAAGGCTCTCTTAAAGGAGGCCAGCAACCCACCACATCAATGTAATAGCAACTGTGAGTTAAATGTAAAGCTTGTAATTGATGATCAGAGTTTTATACATGTAATAAGCAAAGAAAAGTCATGCGATTGCGATCGGAGCTACAGTTTATCCACAATAAGTAATGAAACATTGTGTGATGTAGGATCTCAACTGCATTCAGTTAATGTAGCGGGCAAACACCCATCGGGAGCACACAGGTCCAGCAAGCTACCCAATGTTGTAGCCTGCGTCCCTGGGACCAGAGTGATGCACCATGGAATGTGGTCACAAGCAGCTAATATAGACAAGCTGCAGAGCAAGCGATCTCAGGAGGGCAATGACACAGGTATCGATACCCTGCCCCTGATCGGCTCCACCTCTCAGGCACCCGATGGCACCAACCGCCACGAGCCTGAAAGAGCAAATCACGCTAAGGTGCAGCCCCCAGACCCTATCGCCACCAAGGCTACATTCAGGAATGAAGGGTCACCCGCAACGGTTCTCCCAAATGGGACCAGGATCAGCCAGGATCCCAAACCAAACAACGCCCAGGCAAGCGAGTCAGCAGTTCCCTATGCACTGCTAGACGACTGCTCCTCAGGGAGCAGCAGTGACCCAGGGCGCAAGGAAAGGACAGGGAGGTCACAGGAATCTGTGAACCTGCCCGACATTAGGAGCAACGGCAAAGACCCCGAGAGCAGGCAACTTGAGCCAACTGGGTTCCCACTGCCAGCACTGGGCACCGCACGGCCACCAGACTGCAGGGACACCATCCAGCAGTTCTAGAACTAGTTTGTCCTCACGCACTGGTGCTGACACCTGTATCGATTCCTAGTATGCATCAAGAATGTACCTCACCAGTAAAATGTATTTGCCTCACAACTGTACCACAAATGTAATGATGTAAATGCACATTTTTTTTCTGGACTTGAATGTATATGAATGTAATGAGCCACCGGCATAATCTATATGTGGGGGGGAGAGAATGGCATGGTCATGGACTCACAAACAGAAACCACCAGCACCTCTACTGCCAACGAAACACCACCTACTCACCTAAGATGGAAACGATCCTCCAAGAGTCAACCAGATAGCGCTAAGCCCAGAGCACAGTCAATACATGAAGTCGATTTGCACCAAGAAATTGGGGGAGAGTGATGTCATGTATCCAGACATGTTTACTGCTTGTACTATTACATATGATGTGCCACCAGAGGGCACTACTATGGGAAACTTGTACACCAGCTGTATGGTCACTAAGATGTGCCACCAGAGGGTACTGCAGTGGGAGACTTGTAGGTTACCTGTACAGGTGTGCCAGGCCTAGTATAAAAGGCAGGCCACCATGTGTGATCCTCACTCTGGAGTTATATTAAATGGAATAAGGTCACTACAGTTCAAGTGCAAAACATTGCCTCGTGGAGTCATTATCAGAGCATCCAAAGGCATAACAAGGTGCACATGCCAATACTTTTTAAATTTGAGGGTTTCTGCCTCTACCACCCTTTCAGGCAGTGAGTTCTAGACCCCCACCACCCTCTGGGTGAAGTGATTTCCCCTCAAATCCCCTCTAAACCTCCTCCCAATTACTTTAAATGTATGCCCTGATTCTTGATCCCTCTGCAAAGGGAAATAGTTCTGTCCTATCCACTCTATCTAGACCCCTCATAATTTAAGGTCTCCCCTCAGCCTCCTCTGTTCCAAAGAAAACAAACCCAGCCTATCCAATCTTTCCTCAGAACTAAAATTCTCCAGTTAACATCCTCGTAAATCTCCTTTGTACTCTCTCTAGTGCAATCACATCTTTCCTGTAATGTGGTGAACAGATCTGCACGCAGTACTCTAGCTGTGGTCTAACTAGTGTTTTATACAGTTCAAGCATAACTCCTCTGCTCTTGTATTCTATGCCTCGGCTAACAAAGGCAAATATTCCATATGCCTTCTTAACCACCTTATCTACCTGGCCTGCTACCTTCAGGTATCTCTGGACATGCACTCCAAGGTCCCTTTGTTCCTCTGCACTTCTCAGTGTCCTAACATTTAATGTGTACTCCCTTGCCTTGTTTGCCCTCCCCAAATGCATTACCTCACTCTTCTCCAGATTGAATTCCATTTGCCACTGTTCTGCCCATCTGAACAGTTCATTGATATCTTCCTGCAGTCTACAGCTTTCTTCTTCATTATCAACCACATGGCCAATTTTAGTATCATCTGCAAACTTCTTCATCATACCCTCTACATTCAAATCTAAATCATATACCACAAAAGGCAAGGGACCTAGTACGGAGGCCTGGGGAACTCCACTGGAAACAGGTTTCCAGTCACAAAAACACCCATCAGCCAGTAACCTACAAGAGTACGGACCAAGAGCTGGGATAGCTCTTTTTAGACCTGCACAGAGATGGTGGGCTGAATGGCCTCCTTCTGTTCTGTAAATTTCTATGATTATATGAGCTACTTTCTTTTTATTTTCGAATCAGCATTTATCCAGTTTTTGGTTGTTTTGGTTGAGGGAAGAGATGATCAGGACACGAGAACTCCACCTTAACATAGAAACAGAGAAATCTACAGCGCAAAAGGAGGCCATTTCAGCCCATCGTGTACGCACCGACCGACAAAGAGCCACACGGCCCTCGGTCAGCAGCCCTGAAGGTTGCACATAAACCTATGAACAATGAACAATGGCGGAAAGGTAAAGAGCACCCAGCCCAACCAGTCCGCCCCACACAACTGCAACACCCCTTACACTGAAACATTCTACACTCCACCCCAACCGGAGCCATGTGGTCTCCTGGGAGAGGCAAAAACCAGATAAAAACCCAGGCCAATTGTCGAAAAAAATCTGGGAAATCCCTCTCCGACCCATCCAGGTGATCGAAACTAGTCCAGGAGATCACCTTGGCCGTATTCAATTTCTTGCAGTACTTACCATCATATCTGCGCCAGCCAACAAGAGGTTATCTAGTCTAATCCCAATTACCAGCCCTAGGTCTGTAACCCTGTAGGTTGCGGCACTTTAAGTGCCCATCCAAGCGCCTTTTAAATGTGGTGAGGGTTTCTGCATCCACCATCTTTCCAGGCAATGAGTTCCAGGCCCCCACAACCCTCTGCGTGAAGAAGCTACCCTTCAAACCACCTTAAAACTATGCCCCCTTGTAATTGACCCCTCCACCAATGGAAATAGGCCCTTGCTATCCACTATATCCAGGCCCCTCAAAATTTTGTGCACCTCAATGAGGTCTCCTCTCAACCTCCTCTGTTCCAATGAGAACAAACCCAGCCTATCCAATCTGTCCTCATAGCTAAGATTCTCCATTCCAGGCAGCATCCTAGTAAATCTCCTCTGCAACCTCTCTAGTGCAATCAGGTCCTTCCTATAATACGGCAACCAGAACTACACGCAATGCTCCAGCTGTGGCCTAACCAGAGTATTATACAATTTAAGCATAACCTCCCTGCTCTTGTATTCTATGCCTCGGCCAATAAAGGCAAGCAATCCGTATGTTTTCTTAACCACCTTATCCACCTGGCCTGCTACTTTCAGGGATCTGTGGACAAGCACTCCAAGGTCCCTTTGTTCATCGATTAAATGGCCTATGGCTGAATGTGTATACCCTTTCCTTATTAGCTCTCCCAAAGTCCATTACCTCACACTTCTCCGAATTAAATTCCATTTGTCACTGCTCTGCCCACCTAACCAGTAGATTGATATCCTCCTGCAGTCCATGACTTTCCTTTTCATTATCAACCACACAGCCAATTTTAGTGTCATCTGCAAACTTCTTAATCATACTCCCTATATTCAAATCTAAATCATTGATATATACCACAAAAAGCAAGGGACCCAGTACTGAGCCTTGCGGAACCCCACGGGAAACATCCTTCCAGTCACAAAAACATCCATCAACCATTACCCTTTGCTTCCTACCTCTAAGCCAATTTTGGATCCAACTAGCCACTTTGCCCTGGATCCCATGGACTTTAACCTGCGTGACCAGTCTACCATGTGGGACCTTATCAAAAGCGTTGCTAAAGTCCATATACACTACATCCTACGCACTATCCTCATCGACCCTCTTGGTTAACTCCTCAAAAAATTCAATCAGGTTAGTCAAACACGATCATCCTTAACAAATCCATGCTGACTGTTCCGAATTAATCCTCACCTTTCCAAATGTAGATTTATCCTATCTTTCAGGATTTTTTCCAATAATTTTCCCACCACTGAGGTTAGGCTGACAGGCCTGTAATTACTCGGCCTATCGCTTTCTCCCTTCTTAAACAAGGGTACTACATTAGGGTACCTGCATAGTCGACATGGACCCTGAACCACGGTTTGGAGGGCCAGGACCATAAACTTAGTGGTGCCTCCCTGGATGCATTGCTTAACTGTGAACATGTATTACATTTGTGCACGCAGGACTCTAAGTCTGCATCGATATCAGGCCATCACACATAGGATCTGGCTATCGCCTGGGTGGGTGCTGTGGAGATCACTGATGAAGTATCCCTGCCCTTTTTTGGCACCACTACCCGATTACCCAATAGGAGGCAGTTTGCCCTTATAGACATTTCATCTTTGTGCCGCTGGTACGACTTTATTTGCTCCTGCATCTCTAACGGGACACTAGACCAACTCCCGTGGAGCACACAGCTTTTTACTAGGGACAGTAAGGGGTCCTGGCTCGTCCAGGTTCTAATCTGTCGGGTGATAACCGGTGATTGCTCACTCTCGAATGCTTCCATTACCATGACTAAATCTGTGGTCTGTGCCATCTCCACCCCTGTGGTGGGCAATGGCAGCCTGCTGAGATCATCGACATAGTTTTCTGTGCCTGGCCTGTGGCGGATGGCGTAGTTGTGTGCGGACAACATGAGCGCCCATCTCTGGATGCGGGCCGATGCATTCGTATTTATCCCCTTGCTTTCAGAAAAGAGGGATATAAGAGGCTTATGGTCGGTTTCCAATTCAAATTTGAGCCCGAACAGATATTAATGCATTTTCTATACCCCGTAAACACACGCTAACGCTTCTTTTTCGATCATACTGTAAGCCCTCTTGGCCTTAGATAGACTTCTGGATGCATAAGCAACCGGTTGCCATTTCCCAAATTCATTAGCTTGTTGCAGTACACACCCGATCCCGTACCACGACGCATCACATGCTAGTACCAAACGTTTACATGGATCGTACAACACAAGCAATTTTTTTGAACATAACTGCTTCCAAGCTTTCTCAAAGGCATTTTCTTGGCTTTTACCCCATACCCATTCATCTCCTTTACGCAGTAAAGAGTGCAGGGGTTCTAACAATGTGCTAAGACCCGGTAAGAAGTTACCAAAATAGTTTAGGAGTCCGAGAAACGACCGCAGCTCCGTCATGTTCTGTGGTCTCAGTGCATTCTTGATTGCCCCTGTCTTCGAATCGGTGGGCCTGATGCCGTCCGCCGCGATTCTTCTCCGCAGAAACTTCACTTCAGGTGCCAGGAAAATGCACTGAGCATTTTAGCCTGAACCCCACATGATTAAGCCGACTAAGAACCTCCTCCAGGTTCTACAGGTGCTCAATGGTGTCCCAACCTGTAACCAAGATGTTGTCCTGGGAGACCAAGGTGCGTGGGACGGACTTCAGCAAGCTTTCCATGTTCCTCTGGAATATCGCCACGGCCGATTGAATCCCAAACGGGCATCTGTTGTAAACAAAAAGACCTTTGTGTGTGTTGATGCAGGTGAGGCCTTTCGATGATTCCTCCAGCTCCTGCGTCATGTAGGCCGAGGTCAAGTCCACCTTCGTGAATGTTTTCCCTCCCGCCAGCATCGCTAATAGGTCGTCTGTCTTCGGTAACGAGTATTGATCCTGCAGTGAGAAACAATTGATAGTTACTTTATAATCACCACAGATTCTGACGGTGCCGCCTCCCTTGAGAACTGGAACAATCGGACTGGCCCACTCACTGAGTGGCGATGTCGCACTTTATCAGGGAGACTTTGAGGGTGTCCTTGTAGTGTTTCCGCTGCCCACCTTTGGCTTGTTTGCCATGAAGGAGCTCCACATAGAGCAATTGCTTAGGGAGTCTCGTGTCTGGCATGCGAACTATGTGGCCCTCCCAGTGAAGTTGATCGAGTGTGGTCAGTGCTTCAATGCTGGGGATGTTAGCCTGGGCGAGGACACTGATGTTGGTGCGCCTGTCCTACCAGGCGATTTGCAGGATCTTGCGGAGGCATCGTTAGTGATATATCTCCAGCTACTTGAGGTGTCTTCTGTACATCGTCCATGCTTCTGATCCATACAGGAGGGGCGGATTTTACTACAACCCTGTAGACCATGAGCTTGGTGGTAGATTTGAGGGCCTGGTCTTCGAACACTCTTTTCCTCAGGCAGCCAAAGGCTGCACTGGTGCACTGGAGGCGATGTTGAATCTCTGCATCAATGTCTGCCTTTGTTGATAAAAGGCTCCCGAGGTATGGGAAATGGTCCACATTGTTGAGGGCTGCGGCATGAATCTTGATGATTGGAGGACAGTGCTGTGCGGTGAGGACAGGCTGGTGGAGAACCTTTGTCTTACGGATGTTAAGCATAAGGCCCATGCTTTCATATGCCTCGGTGAATACATCGACTAAATCCTGGAGTTCAGCCTCAGAATGTGCACAGACACAGGCGTCATCCACGTATTGCAGCTCATCGACAGAGGTTGGGGTGATCTCCGGCCTGGCCTGGAGGTGGCGTAGGTTAAGCAGCTTCCCACTGGTTCTGTAGTTTAGTTCCACTCCAGCGCGGAGCTTGTTGACTGTGAGGTGAAGCATGGCAGCGAGGAAGATTGAGAAGAGGGTTGGGGCGATGACGCAGCCCTGTTTGACCCCCGTCCAGACGTGGATTGGGTCTGTAATGGAACCGCTGGTAAGGATCACGGCCTGCATGTCGTCGTGGAGCAGGCGAAGGATGTTGACAAACTTTTGGGGGCATCCAAAACGGAGGAGGACGCTCCATAAGCCCTCACGGTTGACAGTGTCAAAGGCCTTTGTAAGATCGAAAAAGGCCATTTATAAGGGCTGGGGCTACTCCCTGTATTTTTCCTGCAGCTGTCGCGCTGCAAAGATCATGTCTGTTGTGTCCCTGATTCCGGGAGGAGCTCCTCGGCCACAGGGAGAAGACAGTTGAGGAGAACTCTATCGACAACCTTCCCAGTGGCTGATAGCAGAGAGATTCCCCTGTATCGGACTTGTCCTCCTTTGTAAAGATGGTCACAATCACTGCATCTCTGAGATCTCCTGGCACGCTCGCCTCCCTCCAGATGAGAGAGATGAGGTCATGTACCCGTGCCAACAGCGCCTCTCTGCCATACTTTCGCGCCTCAGCAGGAATTCCATCCGCACCCGTAGCCTTGTTATTCTTGAATTGTTTTATGGCTTTGCCTACCTCGTGCAGTGTTGGGGTTTCACTGAGTTGATGGCGGGACGCATGCTGTGGGATGCAATTGAGAACACTTGAGTCAAAGGCAGAGTCTCGATTGAGGAGATCTTCAAAGTGCTCCTTCCAGTGGGCCCTGACAACCTCGGTGTCCTTGATGAGTGTTTCCCCATTCTTGGCCAGTAGTGGGGTGGGGCCTTAGGAGTTTGTACCGTAGATGGCCTTGACTGCAATGAAGAATCCTCGCATATCGTGGTTGTCAGCCAGTTGTTGTATCTCCTGTGCTTTCTCCATCAACCACCTGTTCTTTAGGTCCCGGGTTTTTTGTTGGACCTCAGCCTTGAGCCGCCTGTAATGTTGCTTTGCAGCTCCCGAGTTGGGTTGTTGCTTGAAGCTCTGCGCTTATGACCTATTAGTTCTTGGATTACCTGATCATTTTCATTAAACCAGTCCTGGTGCTTTCTGGTTGAGTAACCAAATGTCTCTTCACAGGCACTGGTTATGGAGGCTTGGAGGGCAGACCAAGCACTGTGGGCATTCAGCATCTCAGGGTCATCAAGGCACGCCAGGTTAGCTGTGAGGCGCTGGCTGTATTGGGCTCTCTTAGCTGGGTCTTTAAGTGCCCCGGCATTAACTTTTTTGCGGCACTGCTTCTGCTGTCCCCTCTGCTTTGGGGCTATGTTTATATCGATGATGGATCAGATTAGGCTATGGTCCATCCAGCAGTCCTCAGCTCCTGTCATGCCATGGGTAATGCGTACATCCTTGCGATCCCTGGCTCGGATGATGACATAGTCGAGCAGGTGCCAATGTTTGGAGCGAGGGTGTTGCCACGATGCCTTGTATTTGTCCCTCTGGCGGAACAGGGTGTTGGTGATGAGGAGTTCGTGTTCTAGACATTTTGTCAGGAGTAGGATACCGCTGGAGTTGGCTTTCCCTTCCCCCTCTCTGCCAATCACGCCTCCCTAGAGGGCTGTGTCGTTGCCGACCCTGGCATTAAAGTCACCTAGGAGGATCAATTTGTTGCCCGTGGGGACGTGGCACAGGGATGTCTCGAGGTTGGAATAAAAACCCTCTTTAGCCTCATCCATTGCATCGAGTGTTGGGGCGTACGCACTGATGACTGTGGCGCATTGGTTCCGGGACAGTGTAAGGTGAAGAGTCATGAGGCATTCGTTAACCCCGCAGGGGGAGTCTTTGAGGCGGTCGACCAGTTCATTTTTGATGGCAAAGCTGATTCCATGAAGACGGCATTCTTCCTCTGGTTTTCCTTTCCAGAAAAAGGTGTGACCTCCACCTTGTTCCTTGAGCTGGCCTTCCCCTGCCCGCTGGGTCTCGCTTAGGGCGGCGATGTCAATGTCAAAACGTCTGAGTTCCCAGGCAACTATGGCGCTTGCGGTGTTCCGGCCTGTTGTTGTTGGAATTGTCCATCAGGGTCCTGACGTTCCAGGTCACGAACTTCATATTAGCGAAGTGGAAGATGCCTGTGTGTGAGTTCTTTTAATGTGGGGTGGCCACTGCACACCGGCAACCACACGGGCTTATCGGAGCAAGGTCTTGGTCCAGTGGCAAGGGGGTCCAAGACAACTGGAGACCAGGCACTGCTGTATAAGCCTAATTGCGTACGGCGAGGTATTAGCCGAAAGCTCGGTGCCGAGTAGCGCCATTGATGGTAGATGGCCCGAGGCTTGGTTGGGGGGCAGGCATTGGGAAGGTCAGCTGTCCGCTGGGGCTCCGAGGGATGCTTTGGAAAGTTTCTTCCAAGGTTAAAAATTTCCCCAAAGGTTTCCAAGTTGTTTTAAAAGTTTAAGAGTTTAAAAGTATTTCCAGATTATTTTTTTAAAAGTTACGCAGGTTGATTGAAGGTTTAATCAATAGATTAAGAGTTGATTAAAAGTTATAGAAAAAAGTTCTCCAAGTTGATTAAAAATTTAAAAGTTTTCCCGAATTGTTTAAGAAGTTTAAAAGTTGATTAAAAGTTTAAGAATTGAGTCTCTTCTACCGGTTCAGTACTGGCCCCGGAGTCCCTTCTACCGGTTCGACGCCGGCCCCGGAGTCCCTTCTACCAGTTCGGCATCGGCCCCGGAGTCCCTTCTACCGGTTCGACACCGGCCCCGGAGTCCCTTCTACCGGTTCGACGCCGGCCCCGGAGTCCCTTCTACCGGTTCGGCATCGGCCCCGGAGTCCCTTCTACCGGTTCGACGCCGGCCCCGGAGTCCCTTCTACCGGTTCGACGCCGGCCCCGGAGTCCCTTCTACCGGTTCGACGCCGGCCCCGGAGTCCCTTCTACCGGTTCGACGCCGGCCCCGGAGTCCCTTCTACCGGTTCGACGCCGGCCCCGGAGTCCCTTCTACCGGTTCGACGCCGGCCCCGGAGTCCCTTCTACCGGTTCGACGCCGGCCCCGGAGTCCCTTCTACCGGTTCGACGCCGGCCCCGGAGTCCCTTCTACCGGTTCGACGCCGGCCCCGGAGTCCCTTCTACCGGTTCGACGCCGGCCCCGGAGTCCCTTCTACCGGTTCGACGCCGGCCCCGGAGTCCCTTCAGTCAGTTCAGCACCGGCCCCGGAGTCCCTTCGGCCGGTTGAATGCCGACCCCGGCAGAATGTTTCACAGTACTGCCGGAACACTCCACCCCAGCGTCTTCCTTGTGGCCGGCGGGCCAGTGGGCCCAGAAGAGTCGGCGGGTCTCGAAGAGTCGGCGGGCCCCGAAGAGTCGATGGGCCCCGGCGGGCCTCGGAAGAGTCGGCAGGTCCTGGCGGACCCTGAAGAGCCGGCGGCCTCAAAGAGTCAGCGGGCCCCGAAGTGTTGGCGGGCCCCAGAAGAGTCTGCGGGCCCCGGCAAGCTTCGGAAAAGCCAGCGGGCCCCAGGGTCCTTTCGACCTGGGGTAGAAGCAGGCCGGTGCGGGGTCCTTTAGTATTTAGCCTTTCGGTATATGACATTAGCTTCCCTTTTTTTCTTTATCACCCCCTGTAAGTCCCTAGACATCGAGGGGGCTCTAGAATTGTTATTCCCACCCTTTTTCTTTAAGGGCACATGTTTGGCCTGAGACTTTCGGATCTCCTCCTTGAATGTCTCCCACTGTTCCGACACTGATTTACCCAAATGTAGCTGTTTCCAGTCCACTGTAGCCAAATCACTCCTCAACTTAGCAAAGTTAGCTTTTTCCCCAATTTGGGACTTTTATTCCAGGCCTATCCTTGTCCTTATCCATAACTAACTTGAATCTGACTGAATTATGGCCACTGGCACCCAAGTGCTCACCCACTAATACCCCTTCAACCTGCCCAGCTTCATTCCGCAAAACTAAATCCAAAACCGCTCGCTCTCATATTGAGCTTGCTACACACTGACTAAAAAAGTTCTCGAATACATTTCAAGAATTCCGCACTCTCTATACCCTTCACACTATATTTGTCCCAATCAATATTTGGATGGTTAAAATCCCCTACTATTACCAGCCTATGGTTTTTGGACTTCACAGCAATTTACCTACATATTTGCTCCTCTATATTCCTCCCACTGTTTGGGGGTCTATAATACACGCCCAGCAATGTGATTGCCCCTTTTTTATTTTTCAATTCAACCCATATGGCCTCATTTGATGATCTCTCTAACATATTATCCCTCCTCACCGCTGTAATAGTTTCTTGAATCAATACCACGACCCCACCCCATGTTTTACCTCCCTCTCTGTCTTGTCTAAATATCCTGTAACCAGGAATATTGATCTGCCAAACCTCCCCTCTTTCAGCCATGTTTCTGTAATGGCTATAATGTCATACTCCCAAGTATCTACCTGTGCTCTTAGCTCATCTGCTTTATTTGCTATACTCCTTGCATTAAAGTATATACTGTCATGTATGTAGCACACAAATCACTGACTCCACACGGTCTGGTGTTGATCTAACTGCTGTGACCTTAGTCTTTTATTGAACAGCTCCAGAAAGCTCCACAGGTGTGGTGGGCAGCCTTTTATACTCTGTGGTGCACCATTGTACTTATCATATATTTAATGTACCAGAGCAATACACAACATCACTGCCCCCCCCCCCCAGTTCAAAAAGCCGTTGCTTGAATCCCCTAAATCGAAAAACGCATTAGCCCATTGGTAATGTTGGTCACGGATCCACGTCCCTGAATTTAAACACAGTGACCATTCAGCATTAAGATATTATTTCTTGTCATAAACCATCATCCTACATTCACATTGCACACTTAGACTTGCTCTAGCCCTACAAATGTCCAAAAGTCTTTATGTGGGGACCGCAGTGGTGTGAGGCCCTTTTAAGACTCCCGGGAGCATTTCCCTTTTAAGACGGCATCTTGTGGCTCCCACGAGGCTTCCGTTGGGCGCCGCCATCTTAGGTGTTCTGCCGGCCTAGAAAGAAGAAGAAACAACGGAGGAGGGAAAGGGAATTTTGCAGTGTTTTTAGGAAAGGTGCAGTATTTCCAGCGGAGATGAGTGAGTTATGGAGAAAGTACAGTGTACAGCAGAGGTGTACGTGGAGAGGACGCTGGCCCTGATCACCCCCGACGCCATCGACAACGCGGAGGAAATCGAAGACATCGTTCTCCGATCCGGGTTCACCATTCTTCAGTTTAACAGCATTCATGAGTTCTGGACCAACTATTGCCATGGTTATTGCCAGAGATCAAGCTATAGCATACTGGAGGGAGTTGATTGGACCTGCAAATAATGTAAAAGCATAACGGCCCAGATCGATCCCTCTTGCAGCAGTGGCTCCCTGGACTCGATCAGTCACAGTGAGTCGCCCCGTGCTTGCTGCCGCATCCGCCGCTCTGCCTCACGTCCCTCCGAATCGCGCCCGCCGCCGCCGCAGCCTCCGCTCCCGCCGTGGCCGCCTCTCCTGCGGCCGCCGTGGCCGCCCTTCCTGCGGCCGCCAATGCCGCCACCATCGCGGCCGCTGCCGCCGCCCGACTGTTCCACTGCGTGGGCCCCCCGGATCCGCCGGCCATTGATGGGCCTCCCGCTTCTCGCCTGCAGCGCCCCGCCGACCCGCACCCCAGCAATGGGCCCGCACCTACAACTTTGTTCTTCCAGGGTCTGCTCATCTGTGGAGGTTGACCTGCAAACTTGTTCTTCCAGGGTCTGCTCGTCTGTGGAGGCTGAGGCTGCAGGATTGCTTGGGGTCAGGAGTTCTGGGCTGCTGTCGCCTGTGTGTGGATTTAGGCTGCAGCTCCAGCTCGGTTGCCGCTGCTCTTTGGAAACCCGGGGAGCAGCAGTCTGTGGAGGAGTGAAGGTGTCTTCCCAGCTCCCACGGATCTTTCCCATCCATCTTCTACTGAGGAGCGTTGGCCCATCGCCTGCAATGACCCATAAAGGTAAACCGTGCGTCTCGCCCCCGTGAGATACCTGCACATCCGCTCTGCCGAGAACAGGTATCAGTTCCTTGGTGTAGGTACGTAGCTTCGCCGTGACCGGGACCAGCTTGGGTCGTGCAGCCAGGTTACCCCACAGTTTCTCAAAAGTTCTCTGACTCATCAACGACGGACCTGATCCCGTATCCACTGCTATACTCACTGGGACTCCGTCAATTTTTACTTCCATTATCACTGGGGGCGAATCTTCAGTGCACGTATACAGTCCAAACCCCTCATCTTCTTCTGCCTGCTCCTCGCTGAACAGTGGATCATCCCCCATCTCCTCAGCCACATGGTGAGTCCGATTTCTTTTACACATACGCTGAAGGTGGCTTTTCAGGTGGCAGGTATTGCACGTATACTCTGCAAACCTGCACCGGTGAGCCCCATGGCTTCCTCCGCAGTGCCAGCATGGTGCTGCTTGATTGGCCCCCCTCAGTGGACTCTGAGTTCCAGGACCCCGAGGTCCGTGCTCTCTGCCCCGGGCAGAGCCACGTTCTGCAGTTTTGTCCATGGTGGGCGCTATCCTGTGGACAGTGCCTGCCGGGTTTGAGACTGTGTGGATCATTTGCTTGGTGCTGCAAGTCGAGGCCATATATGCCCGGCTGATGGTGATGGCCTTTGTCAGGGTGACTGTGGGTTCTGTGGCTAGCAGCTTGTGAAGGAGGCCCTCGTGGCCAATCCCCATGACGAAAATGTCCCGCAATGCCTCGTCAAGGTGTGCGCCAAAATCACACGGCGCCGCGAGTCTCCTGAGGTCCACAGCATATTTGGTGACATCCTGGCCCACGGGTCTGCAGTGATGGTAAAATTTGTATCTGGCCGTGAGGATGCTCTCCTTCGGTTTCAACTGGTCACAAATGAGTGCGACCAGCTCCTCATATGACTTGTCCCTGGCGCTCGCGGGGGCCAGAAAATCCCTGACGAGACAGTAAACCTCATCTCCACAACTGGAAAGCAATATCGCCTTATGCTTATCTCTCATTGCGTCCGTGTCCTCCGTCAGGTCGTTTGCTGTGAAGTAGTACTCGAGCCTTTCCGTAAAGGCCTCCCAATCATTGCCCATGGTAAAATCCTTTAGCGAGCCCAGAGTAGCCATGGTTACGTGGAGTTCGTCCGCTTCCTCGTCGCCAATGTCGTGTATGTAGCACACAAATCACTGACTCCACACGGTCTGGTGTTGATCTAACTGCTGTGACCTTCGTCCTTTATTGAACAGCTCCAGAGAGCTCCACAGGTGTGGTGGGCAGCCCTTTATACTGCCTCGCGCAGGTACTTTCAGGTCTCCCACCACAGCGCCCTCTGTGGTGCACCATTGTACTTATCATACATTTAATGTACCAGAGCAATACACAACATATACCATTTAACACAGGAAGACCTCCTTGATTACTACTTCCTAATCCTTGTTTCCTCTGACTTACAGATTCGCTTTCCAAATTCTTGCTATCCAATTTCTGCTTTACTTCCTTCCCTATTGAATTTGTTCTCAGGTTCCCATCCCCTTGCCCAAGCTAGTTTAAACTCTCCCCAGCAGCACACTGTGTGGGTCAGCTTCACCTCTGACTTTCTGAGGGTTCGAATTACTCCCACTCCCTCGATTCTAGACCTTGGATTTATTTGGGGATGTGACAAAAGTGCAGCAGACAACTGGTTTTGGTGCAAGAAATCTTTGGTTTTATTCAAGAAATAAAATACAATATTATGATGCAGTGTTGAAATCTTACACTCTCTAAAATGGGGAACACTTTAATATACACAAGGAAAATACAGCAGAAAATACGTCCCACCTCCCAATTCCTCTCTCTAGCCAAGTTGAACTCGAGGGTACCAGGGATAATGCTCACCAATCCTTCCTTTGGACAGTTGATGGTTCGCGATTTCATGGTTCGTTGCATTCCATAGAATCTGCCTGCGTACCCTGCATGTGATAGAAGACCTCTTACATAGAAACATAGAAACATAGAAAATAGGTACAGGAGTAGGCCATTTGGCCCTTCGAGCCTGCACCACCATTCAATAAAATCATAGCTGTATCTCTTTCCTGCTTTCTCTCCATACCCCTTGATCCCCTTAGCCGTAAGGGCAATATTTAACTCCCTCTTGAATATATCCAATGAACTGGCATCAACAACTCTCTGCGGCAGGGAATTCCACTCTCTGAGTGAAGACGTTTCTCCTCATCTCAGTCCTAAATGGCCTACCCCTTATCCTAAGACTGTGTCCCCTGGTTCTGGACTTCCCCAACATCAGGAACATTCTACCCGCATCTAACCTGTCCCGTCCCATCGGAATCTTATATGTTTCTATGAGATCCCCTCTCATCCTTCTAAACTCCAATGTATAAAGGCCCAGTTTCTCTCATATGTCAGTCCAGCATTCCCGGGAATCAGTCTGGTGAACCTTCGCTGCACTCCCTCAATAGCAAGAACGTCCTTCCTCAGATTAGGAGACCAAAACTAAACACAATATTCCAGGTGAGGCCTCACTAAGGCCCTGTACAACTGCAGTAAGACCTCCCTGCTCCTATACTCAAATCCCATAGCTATGAAGGCCAACATACCATTTGCCTTCTTCACCGCCTGCTGTGCCTGTATGCCAACTTTCAATGACTGATGAACCATGACACCCAGGTCTCGTTGCACCTCCCCTTTTCCTAATCTGCCGCCGTTCAGATAATATTCTGTCTTTGCGTTTTTGCCCCCAAAGTGGATAACCTTACATTTATCCACATTATACTGCATTTGCCATGCATTTGCCCACACACCTAATCTGTCCAAGTCACCCTGCAGCCTCTTAGCATCCCCCTCACAGCTCACAACGCCACCCAGTTTAGTGTCATCTGCAAACTTGGAGATATTACACTCAATTCCTTCATCTAAATCATTGATGTATATTGTAAAGAGCTGGGGTCCCAGCACTGAGCCCTGTGGCACTCCACTAGTCACTGCCTGCCATTCTGAAAAGGACCCGTTTATCCCGACTCTCTGCTTCCTGTCTGCTAACCAGTTCTCTATCCATGTCAGTATATTACCCCCAATACAATGTGGTTTGATTTTGCACACCAATCTCTTGTGCGGGACCTTGTCAAAAGCCTTTTGAAAGTCCAAATACACCACATCCACAGGTTCTCCCTTGTCCACTCTACTAGTTACATCCTCAAGAAGATTTGTCAAGCATGATTTCCCCTTCATAAATCCATGCTGACTTGGACCGATCCTGTCACAGCTTTCCAAATGCGCTACTATTTCATCCTTAATAATTGATTCCAACATTTTCCCCACTACTGATGTCAGGCTAACCGGCCTATAATTACCCATTTTCTCTCTCCCTCCCTTTTTAAAAAGTGGTGTTACATTAGCTACCCTTCAGTCCAAAGGAACTGATCCAGAGTCGATAGACTGTTGGAAAATGATCACCAATGCATCCACTATTTCTAGGGCCACTTCCTTAAGTACTCTGGGATGCAGAATATCAGGCCCTGGGGATTTATCGGCCTTCAATCCCATCAATTTCCCTAACACAATTTTCCGCCTAATAAGGATATCCTTCAGTTCCTCCTTCTCACTAGACCCTCGGTCCCCTAGTACTTCCGGAAGGTTATTTGTGTCTTCCTTCGTGAAGACAGAACCAAAGTATTTGTTCAATTGGTCTGCCATTTCTTTTTTCCCCATTATAAATTCACCTGAATCCAGGGACCTACGTTTGTCTTCACTAATCTTTTTCTCTTCACATATCTATAGAAGCGTTTGCAGTCAGTTTTTATGTTCCTGGCAATCTTCTTCTCATACTCTATTTTCCCCCTCTTAAGTAAACACTTTATCCTCCTCTGCTGAATTCTAAATTTCTCCCAGTCCTCAGGTTTGCTGCTTTTTCTGGCCAATTTATATGCCTCTTCCTTGGACTTAACACTACCCTTAATTTCCCTTGTTAGCCATGGTTGAGCCACCTTCCCCGTTTTATTTTTACTCCAGACAGGGATGTACAATTGTTGAAGTTCATCCATGTGATCTTTAAATGTCTGCCATTACCTATCCACTGTCAACCCTTTAAGTATCATTTGCCAGTCTATTCTAGCCAATTCATGCCTCAAACCATCGAAGTTACCTTTCCTTAAGTTCAGAACCCTAGTTTCTGAATTAACTGTGTCATTCTCCATCTTAATAAAGAATTCTACCATGTTATGGTCACTCTTCCCCAAGGGGCCTTGCACAACAAGATTGCTAATTAGTCCTTTCTCATTACACATCACCCAGTCTAGGATGGCCAGCTCCCTAGTTGGTTCCTTGACATATTGGTCTAGAAAACCATCCCTAATACACTCCAGGAAATGCTCCTCCACCGCATTGCTACCAGTTTGGTTTGCCCAATCAATATGTAGATTAAAGTCACCCATGATAACTGCTGTACCTTTATTGCATGCATCCCTAATTTCTTGTTTGATGCTATCCCCAACCTCACGACTACTGTTTGATGGTCTGTACACAACTCCCACTAGCGTTTTCTGCCCCTTGGTATTCTGCAGCTCCACCCATACCGATTCCACATCATCCAAGCTAATGTCCTTTCTTACTATTGCATTAATTTCCTCTTTAACCAGCAATGCCACCCCGCCTCCTTTTCCTTTCTGTCTATCCTTCCTAAATGTTGAATACTCCTGGATGTTGAGTTCCCAGCCTTGGTCACCCTGAAGCCATGTCTCCGTGATGCCAATTACATAATACCCGTTAACTGCTATCTGCGCAGTTAATTCGTTCACCGAATATTTTGAATACTCCTCGCATTGAGGCACAGAGCCTTCAGGCTTGTCTTTCTAATGCACTTTGCCCCTTTAGAATTTTGGTAATGTGGCCCTTTTTGCTTTTTGCCTTAGGTTTCTCTGCCCTCCACTTTTACTTTTCTTCTTTCTATCTTTTGCTTCTGCCCCCATCCTCTGTCGCCCTGCATCGGTTCCCATCCCCCTGCCATATTAGTTTAACTCCTCTCCAACAGCACTAACAAACACTCCCCCAAGGACATTGGCTCCGCTACTTCCCAGGTGCAGACCATCCGGTTTGTACTGGTCCCACCTCCCCCAGAACCGGTTCCAATGTCCCAGGAATTTGAATCCTTCCCTTCTGCACTACTCCTCAAGCCATGTATTCATCTGAGTTATCCTGTGATTCCTACTCTGACTAGCACGTGGTACTGGTAGCAATCCTGAAATTATTATTTTTGAGGTCCTACTTTTTAATTTAGCTCCTAGCTCCCTAAATTCGTCTTGTAGGACCTCATCCCGTTTTTTACCTATATCATTGGTACCTATATGCACCACGACAACTGGCTGTTCACCCTCCCTTTTCAGAATGCCCTGCAGCCGCTCCAAGACATCCTTGACCCTTGCACCAGGGAGGCAACATACCATCCTGGAGTCTCGGTTGCGGCTGCAGAAACGTCTATCTATTCCCCTTACAATTGAATCCACCTATCACTATAGCTCTGCCAGACTTTTTCCTGCCCTCCTGTGCAGCAGAGCCAGCCACGGTGCCATGAACTTGGCTGCTGCTGCCCTCCCCTGCGTTCTCCTTCAGTTGGGGTGTGTCCGCTGATGCGGTAGGGCGCGTGTTGGATGTATGGGGTAAGTACCCACTTTTCTTCTTGCAGAGATCGGATTTTGAATTACTTTAGATAAGGAAGGTTATACTCGGCAGGTCAGGAACAGATTGTGGAGTGGAAAACTTTTGAATCTCCGGGTTTCTCCCGAGTTGGTTTTTGCCGAAATTTGTCGGTCGCGGTGGCTCAGTATGACCAAGTTGGTTGATGGTAATGCTTTGTTGGTAGTTTCGTAAGGCTCTTGTTTCCGCAATGTGTCCGATAATGTTCTGGACCATTGAAGCTGTTTGAAGATGTCACTGAACTCGGTTGCACTGTAGAACTCTTGACTGCACCGCCTTGACTCTTAACTGCCCCGTCTTGACTTGACTTGGCTGACTTGACTGTTTTGATTGTCTTGACTGTGAGACAGGCCCTCAATTATACCTTGAGAGGCCTTCTAATCTGCGTGCCAAATCGATCCCCGTTCTTTGTTTAATTTTTGGCGGGCTCGTCAACGGTAACCTGATTAAAATGTGTCAATGTTGCAAAAAATTATTTTGGGACTGCTGTACTCACTATTCATGAGCTGATGAGTTCCCAGCTATTGTTAAAGTTATACTCTTGTTTCGAGTTGCCTGTCTGAGTCCGAGATTTCTATGCAGGTTGGAAAGGTGATTAGAATTATGCCTGTGTTGAATGGGTCCTGTGATTAGAGTGGGGACTGCTCTTCCGTGGGTCGATTGTTGGAAATGTTAATGTCTTCTAGGGGGCTGACTGAGGTTAAACAGTTCCCCCAGACAATTTAATTAACTCCAATATCCAAACTGGCTTTACAGAGGTCGATCCCACCCCCTGGTTTGCAGCCTTTTTCCCTTTACAGGCCCAACATGCACCTTTAAAGTTCCAAACCTTGGTTTTCGACCTTCAATCTCCCTCTCTTAGGTCCAACCTGTATTTTACCGTCCCAAAGCTTGTATAAAAGAGTCCAAAGTTATTCTCCTTAGGGTTTCTTCAAGCATTGGGGGATCTGTGAATTTTGAGAAATCTTACAAGAAGCAAAACTCCCCGCAAGGATATTGATCCCGGTACTGTTGAGGTGCAACCCGTCCGGTTTATATAGATTCCATCTCCCCCAGAAGCGGTCCCAATGCCTCAAAAATTTAAAGCCCTCCCTCCTACACCAACTCTCCAGCCACGCGTTCTTCCTCTCTAACCTTCTATTCTTGTACTCATTAGCCCGTGGCACCGGTAGTAACCCGGAGATTACTACCTTTGAGGTCCTACCCTTTAATTTTCCTCCTAGCTCCCTAAATTCTGCCTGTAGGACCTCATCCCTCTTACTACCTATGTCATTGGTCCCGTTATGGACCACGACCTTCAGCTGTTTACCCTCTCCCCCAGAATGCCCAGCATCCGTTCTGTGACATCCTTGACCCTGGCACCAGGGAGGCACTATACCATTCTGGAGTCAAGTCTGCACCCGCAGGAATGCTCTCTGTTCCCCGATAACTATTCTTCTCCCTCCCCGCTGTGCAGCTGAGCCACTCGTGGTGCTTTGGAATTGGCTCTGGCTGCACTCCCCAGAGGCACCATTGTCCTCACCGATGTTCAGAAGTGAATATCGGTTTGAAAGTGAGATGGACTCACGGGGGGTGACATGGTAATTTACACAGCCACTGGATCTTGGTTTATCATCATATCATCATAGGCAGTCCCTCGAAATCGAGGAAGACTTGCTTCCACTTTAAAAGTGAGTTCTTAGGTGACTGAAGAGTCCAATATGGGAATTACAGTCTCTGTCACAGGTGGGACAGACAGTCGTTGAAGGAAAGGCGTGGGTGGGACTGGTTTGCCACACGCTCCTTCTGCTGCCTGCGCTTGTTTTCTGCATGCTCTTGGCAACGAGACTGGAGGTGCTCAGCACCCTCCCGGATGCACTTCCTCCACTTAGGGCGGTCTTTGGCCAGAGGCTCCCAGGTATCGGTGGGGATATTGCATTTTATCAAGGAGGCTTTGAGGGTGTCCTTGAAACGTTTCCTCTGCCCACCTTGGGCTCGCTTGCCATGTAGGAGTTCCAAGTAGAGTGCTTGCTTTTGGAGTCTTGTGTCAGGCATGCGAACAATGTGGCCCGCCCAACGGAGCTGGTCGAGTGTGGTCAGTGCTTCGATGCTGGAGATGTTGGACTGATCGAGGACACTAACGTTGGTGTGTCTGTCCTCCCAGGGATTTGCAGGATATTGCGGAGACATCGTTGGTGGTATTTCTCCAGCGATTTGAGGTGTCCACTGTATATGGTCCACGTCTCTGAGCCATACAGGAGGGTGGGTATCACTACAGCCCTGTAGACCATGAGCTTGGTGGCAGATTTGAGGGCCTGATCTTCGAACACTCTCTTCCACAGACGGCCGAAGGCTGCGCTGGTGGACTGGAGGCGGTGTTGAACCTCGTCGTCGATGTCCGCACCTTGGATCTTGATGAGCAGGGGGCAGTGCTGTGTGGTAGGGTCAGGTTGGTGGAGGACCTTTGTCTTACAGATGTTTAGGGTAATGCCCATGCTTTTGTACGCCTGAGTGAAGATGTTGACTATGACTTGGAGTTCAGTCCCTGAATGGGCGCAGACTCAAACGTCGTCCGCGTACTGTAGTTCGACAACAGAGGTTGAGACAGTCGTGGATCTAGCCTGGAAACGACAAAGGTTCAGGAGGTTCCCACTGGTTCTGTAGTCTAGTTCCACTCCAGCGGGGAGCTTGTTTAGTGTGAGGTGGAGCATTGATGCGAGGAAGATCGAGAAGAGGTTTGGCGCGATGACGCAGCCCTGCTTGACCTTGCTCCGGACATGGATTTGGTCTGTGGTGGATCCGTTGGTCAGGATCACGGCCTGCATGTCGTCGTGGAGCAGGCGGAGGATGGTGATGAACGTTTGGGGGCAGCCGAATCGGAGGAGGACGCTCCATAGACCCTCGCGGTTGACAGTGTCAAAGGCCTCTGTAAGGTCGAAGAAGGCCATGTACAAGGGTTGGTGCTGATCCCTGTATTTTTCTTGTAGCTGCCGCGCTGTAAAAATCATGTTTGTTGTACCCCGATGAGGATGAATTCCGCACTGTGACTCCAGGAGGAGCTGCTCAGCCACAGGGAGAAGACCGTTGAGGAGGACTCTAGCGACGACTTTCCCAGTGGCTGATAACAAGGAGATTCCTCTGTAGTTGCCGCAGTCGGACTTTTAAAAAGATGGTCATGATTACTGCATCTTTGAGATCTCCCGGCATGCTCTCCTCCTTCCAGATGAGAGAGATGAGGTCGTGCATTCGTGCCAATAGTGCCTCTCCGCCATACTTTAGTGCCTCAGTGGGGATTCCATCCGCTCCCGTTGACTTGTTTGTGAGCTTGGTTTAACATGTCAGTTGAGGTACAGCACCTCCGACAATACTACACTTACCTTGTTTACAATACAAAATCAAGCTACCTAATCCCTCATCATTATCATCATAGGCAATTCCTCGGAATCGAGGAAGACATGCTTCCACTCTTAGCATGAGTTCTTAGGTGGCTGTACAGTCCAATACGAGAACCGCAGTCTCTGTCACAGATGAGACAGATAGTCGCTGAGGGAAGGAGTGGGTGGGACTGGTTTACCGCACGCTCTTTCCGCTGCCTGTGCTTGATTTCTGCACGCTCTCGGTGACGAGACTCGAGGTGCTCAGCGTCCTCCCGGATGCATTTCCTCCACTTATGGCGGTCTTTGGCCAGGGACTCCCAGGTGTCAGTGGGAATGTTGCACTTTATCAGGGAGGCTTTGAGGGTGTCCTTGTAACTTTTCCGCTGCCCACCTTTGGCTCGTTTGCCGTGAAGGAGTTCCGAGTAGAACGCTTGCTTTGGGAGTCTTGTGTCTGGCATGCGAATTGTTGTGTATAAAAGAACTCCACGAGGCTGAGTACTGTGAGCTAAACTTAGTGTGACCTTAGTCTTCTTTATTACAACATGGCAGCCAACCTTTTATACTGGCCCTGCATGTGTATGCAGGTGACCATTAGGACTCCAACAGTTGTTCCCTCTGGTGGTAAGTATTACATAGTTGCATACATAACAACACTCCCCCTCCCCCCCCAAAGTCTTCGGTACAAGTTAGTTACAAGTTGAGGTGATCCGTAGCCCTTTGCTCGCTGGTTGATCGTATAAGTTCAAACCCTAACATGTGTGAGTTGGCTGGACCATTGCTGCACTGCACCGCGGCTGGTCTGACCGGACTGTCAGAAACGGTGGATTCATCCTCGTGATTGACAGCGAGGTCGATTGCTGGTTGGGTGTGTGTTAATGGATCGTCGATGGCGATGTCCTCTTCAAGTCGTTCCTGGTTGTCAGTAAATCGCAATTTAATCTGATCTAAATGCTTTCTGCACGTTTGGCCATTTAACAGTTTGATTATAAACACCCTATTCCCTTCCTTGGCCAAAACAGTGCCAGCAACCCACTCGGGACCATGACCGTAATTCAGGACAAACACAGGGTCATTAACATCAATGTCACGTGAAACAGGCGCGCGATCGTGGTACATGTTCTGCCAGTGTCGCCGAGTTTCCACGTGATCATTAAGATCCGGATGGACTTGGGGAGAACCTGGTTTTGAGGGCTCTCTTCATTACCAATTCTGCCGGGAAAACCCCGGAGAGCGAGTGGGGTCGCGTCCGGTAACTGAACAGAATGCGAGACAAGTGGGTCTGCGGCGAGCCGTCCGTCACGCGTTTCTCGTTTGGACTGCCCGCTCCGATTGACCGTTAGACGCGGGCTTAAACGGAGCAGACTTGACATGCTTGATGCCATTGCGGGACATAAACTTGTTGAATTTCGAGCTGGTGAAACACGGTCCATTGTCGCTGACAAGGATGTCGGGCAAGCCATGGGTGGCGAACATGTCCCGGAGGCTTTCAATGGTGACTGTGGACGTGCTGGATGACATGATTACGCATTCAATCCATTTGGAGTAAACGTCCACAACTACTAAAAACATCGTTCCTAGAAAGGGGCCGGCAAAATCTACCGTGGATCCTGGACCACGGTTTGGAAGAACATGACCACAGACTCAGTGGAGTCTCCCTTGGTGCATTGCTCAGTTGCGAGCAAGTGTTGCACTGATGCATGCATGACTCCAAGTCCGAGTCAATGCCGGCCCACCAAACATGCGACCTGACAATTGCCTTCATCATGACAATGCCTGGGTGGGTACTGTGTAGGTCACGTATAAACATTTCCCTGCCATTTTTTAGCAAAACCACGCGATTACCCCATAAGAGACAATCCGACCAGATGGACATTTCATCTTTGCGTCGGTGAAGCGGCTTAATTTCATCTTGCATTTCTCCGGGAACAGCCGACCAGTTCCCATTTTGGACGCAACTCGTTACTAATGATAGCACAGGATCCTGGCTGGTCCAGGTCCTGATCTGGAAAGCTGTGACTGGACCCCTCGCTCTCAAAAGCATCCATGACCAGTAGCAAGTCTGCGAGCTGCGCCATTTCAACCCCAGTGGTGGGTAATGGTAGCCGGCTGAGAGCATCGGCACAGTTTTCAGTGCCTGGTCTGTGGCGGATAACATAGTCATAAGCGAATAATGTTAGTGGCCATCTTTGGATGTGGACAAAGCATTGATATTTATACCTTTGCTCCCTGAAAACAGCGAAATGAGCGGCTTGTGCTCAGTTTCAAGCTCAAACAGAAGTCCAAATAGGTATTGGTGCATTTTCTTAACCCCGTATACACATGCTAACGCCTCTTTCTCGACCATACTATAGGCTCTCTCAGCCTTAGACAGACTTCTAGATGCGTATGCAACTGGTTGGAGGTTGCCCGATACATTGGCTTGCTGTAACACACAGCTGACCCCGTACGATGAGGCGTCACAAGCGAGCTCTAAACGTTTACATGGGTCATAGTGTACAAGTAACTTATTTGAACATAGCAGGTTCCTGGCCTTCTTAAAGGCTGTGTCTTGAGATTTGCTCCAAACCCAGTCGTCACCCTTATGTAGCAACATGTGCAAAGGCTCTAACAACGTGCTCAACCCGGGTAGAAAGTTAGCGAAATAGTTGAGGAGTCCCAGGAACGAACGCAGCTCCGTCACATTCTGTGGTCTGGGTGCATTCTTCATGGCCTCTGTCTTTGAGTCCGTGGACCTAATGCCGTCTGCTGCAATCTTTCACCCCAAAAATTCGACTTCTGGTGCCAGGAAAACACACTTGGAGCATTTCAGCCTGAGTCTCACTCTGTCTAGGTGACTTAGAACCTCTTCCAGGTTGTGTAGGTGTTCGATGGTGTCACAACCAGTGATCAGGCTGTCATCTTGAAACACAATGGTGCGCGGAACAGATTTCAGCAAACTCTCTATGTTTCTCTGGAAAATGGCTGCAGTCAAGCAAATCCCGAAAGGGCACCTATGGTATATAAACAGCTCTTTGTGTGTGTTGATGCACGTCAGTCTTTTCGAAGATTCAGCCAGCTCCTGTGTCATGTAGGTGGAGGTTAGGCCCAACTTGGTGAACAACATGCCCCCCGCTAACATTGCGAACAGGTCATCTGCCTTGGGCAGCGGGTACTGGTCCTGTAGTGAGACTCGGTTAATCGTAACCTTGTAGTCTCCACATATTGCTACCGTGCCATCGCTTTTCAACACCGGAACAATTGGACTGGTCCACTCGTTGAACTCGACTGGTGATATGATTCCTTCACGTTGGATTCTGTCCAGTTCAATCTCGACTTTCTCCCTCATCATGAACGGAAGCGCCTGAGCCTTGTGATGGACGGGCCATGCATCGGGGCCTAGATGGATCTGTACCTTGGCGCCTGTGAAGTTGCCGATGTCTGATTCGAATAGCGAGGGAAACTTGCTCAGCACTTGAGCACACGAGGCGTCATCCACTGAAGATAGTGCTTTGATGTCGTTCCAATTCCATCTAATCTTTTCTAGCCAGCTTCTGCCGAACAACATTGGGCCAATGCCTGGAACAATCCACAATGATAGGTCATGCACAACCCCATCATACGATACCTTCACTCCTGCACTTCCAGTGACTGGTATGAGCTCTTTGGTGTAGGTACGCAGCTTTGAATTAATCAGGCTCAGTTTGGGCCTTTGTGCTTTATTGCCCCACAGTTTCTCGAAAGCCTTCTGGCTCATTATTGACTGACTCGCACCCATGTCCAACTCCATGGATACTGGAACTCCATTTAATTTGACTTTCAGCATTATAGGAGGGCTCTTGGTGGTGAAGGTATGTACCCCATACACTTCTTCCTCGGGTTGAGTTGCCTGTGCTGCGTGATCCGCGCCGGATCGATCATCCTCTGCCACGTGGTGTGTCGCAGCACGTTTGCACATTCGCTGGAGGTGCGCCATTGTTGTGCAGCCTTTGCACATGTAGTGCTTGAATCGACATTGATGGGCCCGGTGATTACCCCCGCATCGCCAACACGGTGCTAGTGGATTCACATTCACCCCCGATGGCGGACTCTGAGTCATCACAGGTCTTGCAGCCGCAGACGTATAGGCCCTGCCAGATGCAGTTCGGCCTGCTAGCGACGTCATTTTATGCATTGTACTTGCCGGTGAGCTTTGAGGTTGAGAAGATGTCTGTTTGGTGTTATCGTCTGTGGCCATGCTTGCCTGGGCGATCGCGATGGCACTGCTCAGGTCTAGGGTTTCGGCAGCCAGCAGCTTTCGAAGAATGATCTCGTGGCTGATGCCCAGCACGAAAAAGTCCCGCAGCATTTGACCCAATGCAGCTCCAAAATCGCAAAGTCTCGCGAGGCGTCTCAGGTCGGCGACATTATCCACCATGTCCTGGCCCCTGGAGCGATGGTGCATGTAAAAACGATAACTGGCCATGAGGATACTCTCCTTCGGCTTGAGGTGGTCCCGAACCAGTGTACACAACTCTGTATATTCCTTTTCCGTTGGTTTTGTCGTTGCGAGCAGATTCTTGATGAGGCCATATATTTTAGGCCCACAGACGGTGAGGAGAACCGCCCTGCGCTTGGCCACGTTAGTGATTCCTTCCAGCTTGTTGGCCAAGAAGTACTGGTCGAGACACTCGATGAAGGCTTCCCAATCATCACCCTTTATGAATCTCTCTAATATTCCAACAGCAGCCATGGTTGCGTGAAGGTTCGTATTCTGTTACTCGTCGCCAGTTATTGTGTATAGAAGAACTCCATGAGGCTGCGTACTGTGAGCTAAACTTAGTGTGACCTTAGTCTTCTTTAGTACAACTCCAGAGTGCCTAAACAACATGGCAGCCAACCGTTTACATTGGCCCTGCACGTGTGTGTAGGTGACCATTAGGACTCCAACAGTCTGGTGGCAAGTATTACATAGTTACATACATAACACGAACTATGTAGCCTGCCCAGTGGAGCTAGAAACATAGAAAATAGGTGCAGGAGCAGGCCATTCAGCCCTTCTAGCCTGCACCGCCATTCAATGAGTTCATGGCTGAACATGAAACTTCAGTACCCCCTTATAGAAACATAAAAAATAGGTGCGGAACCAGTTGTGCGAAACAAAGAGCCTCCTTGTACAAGGGTAGGTCCCAACTCCTCACCTGAAACCTGAAAAGAACTAATCATTCTACACAATTTAAAATGCTTTTTAATGCAAATGCTTCCAAAGTGACTTTTTTTTGTGCGAACTAAATTGCTCCTCCTCAAGAAATAAAAACAGAAAATGCTGTAAATGAACGGCTGGCTTGCAAAGAGAAAAACAAGTGATTTCAAATGTGCAACCCTTCATTGGCTCCCAGAAGGCTTAGCTTGATCAAGTGTGGTCAGTGCTTCAATGCTGGGGATGTTGGCCTGGTTGAGGACGCTAACGTTGGTGCGTCTGTCCTCCCAGGGGATTTGTAAGATCTTGCGAAGACATCGGTGGTGGAATTTCTCCAGCGACTTGAGGTGTCTACTGTACATGATCCATGTTTCTGAGCCATACAAGATGGTCTAGAGGGCTGTAGTAATACCTAATCCCTAGGTGGTCTATGACTCTGCCACTGGGATAACACAACCGGCTCATCGATACTGTGCTCCTGAAATCCGAGTGTAAAACCGACTTTAAGTTAGAAGGAACACCCTCTTAGTTGCCTTTCAAGCTAAGCCTTTTAGGAGCCAATGAAGGGTTGCACATTTGAAATCACTTGTTTTTCTCTTTGCAAGCCAGCGTTCATTTACAGCATTTTCTGTTTTTATTTCTTGAGGAGGAGCAAATTAGTTCGCACAAAAGAAAGTCACTTTGGAAGCATTTGCATTAAAAAGCATTTTAAATTGTGTAGAATGATTAGTTCTTTTCAGGTTTCAGGTGAGGAGTTGGGACCTACCCTTGTACAAGGAGGCTCTTTGTTTCGCACAACTGGTTCCGCAACAGTTTCGAGAGTTGAAGTGGTTTTATGGTAAGTACTGGAAATGTAAGTTAAATCAGAAAATGTTGGACATACGCAACAGGCTCCTCAATAACTGAAAAGATAGGGTTACATTTTGGGTAGAAAACCTTTGTCACAACTGCCACAGGCTTCAGTAGAAAGAGGAAATGTACTTTTTTAAAAAGAGTTGTGAACGAATAAAAAGGAAATAGGAGGTAGAAAGAATTGGGAGCGGGAAATTAGGCTGTTACAAAAAAAGATACTATCGGTGAACAAGGCCATGTGAGATAAAGTGTAACGATAAACAAACACTTCATTCGAAATTCAAAATGTTAAAAGTAACGATTTCAGTAATTCAGTTACCTAATTTTATCAGAAGTATTCTTTAATGAGTTTCTATTTGTTTACACTATAAAGATCGAAATTCTGTTAGACTTCAGTGATCTCGAAATTTGCATTAGCTTCCCCAGGTGTTACAGAAACTGTCATGTGATCTTCCATAACTTCTTTCATACGAACTATCACCGAGGTTAATTATTTCAGGTAAACAGCAACCACGTTGAAATGTCCCGACTATTTCGCGAGCACATAAACACTATATATATATCTCATTGTATAATTCTGGATTTTATAATAAAAACAGCAAGTGCTGGACATACTCAGCAGGTCAGATGCATCTGTGGAGAGAGAAACAGAGTTAATGTTTCAGGTCGTTGATCTTTTATCAGAACTGGAAAATGCTAGAGACCCAACAGCTTCTAAGCAAGTACAGAGGCAGATAAAGAGGTGCTGTTCCTCAACCTTCGACTGAGTTTTATTGGAACAGTGTAGGAAGCTGAGGACAGAGAGATCAGAGTAGGATTGGGATGGAGAAATAAAATGGCAAGCAACCAGAGGCTCAGGGTCACCTTGTGGACTGAATGGAGGTATTCATCAAAGCAGTCACCTAACCTGTCTTTGTGTGTAACATAAAACTTATCTGCATGTTGTGATATTGTTTTAATAATGCTTTTGTGTAACTGTTATATGATAAAAATAACTAAAATGTGTGTAAGCTTCGCTAACCATGGTAAAAGCTGAGAAGCAAAGCATGATGGTCCCATCCACTCCTTCCCTCGATGACTATCTGTCCCACCTGTGACAGAGACTGTGGTTTTCGTATTGGACTGTACAGCCACCTAAGAACTCATGCTAAGAGTCGATTCCGAGGGACTGCCTATGATGATGATGATGATGATGATGATGATGGTAAATTGAGCCAATATTATGTTGGCTGCTGTAATGTGCTGAACTAATGAGAAAACTCTGTTCTGTTAGAATCCAGCTTATAGCCAAGGTTGGAGCATTAATTAGTAAGATAAGAATCTACAGCATGTATCATTTCCTTAACATTAATGAACTATGTGTAAGTTGTTCGTGTAGAAGTTCCCAGGGAGGATAGCTCCTTTTGCAAAAAGTAGGAACAGGGAGGATCGCAAGATAATGGTAGGTTGGGCTATTGAAGGCCAAGGAAGTTTGAGTTAATAATGAGAGTATTGTAATGACATGTGGGGCCCAGACAGCTGCAAGCTGTCACAGCACTTGAAAGGGAAAAAAGGTATAAGAGAAGCAGCTATAGAATCCTGAAGGCAGTGCCAACACAGAGGAAGACTGGAAGAGAACTACAGTCAACAGAGCACAGCAAGGGACCGCACCGCAGTCACTCTGGGCTTCTGTTGAGGTTTCAAGGAACAGGCTGTCAACTATCACCTTGTTAAGTATTATTTATTTGTACTTGAAGTAAACCACTTAATAAAATCTGTTGTGCTTATAAATAATATACCTGTACCCAGTGTGGTTTGTTGTGGTCACGGACAAGTCTCTTCTGTCAGATCTTGCAAGAGGACCGCATCATGAACAGCAAATACAGTATGCTAAATTGAAAGAAGTACAAGTAAATCGCTGTTTCACTTGGAAGGAGTATTTGGGGCCCTGGACAGTGGGAAGGGAGGAGGTGGAAGCGCATCTCCTGCGCTTGTATGGGTAAGTGCCATGGGAAGGGGAGACGATGTTGGGAGTGATTGAGGAGTGGATCAGAGTGTCGCTGAGGGAGTGGTACCTTCGGAATGTTGAAAAGGGAGGGGAAGATGTGTTTGGTGGTGGCATCGTGCTGGAGGTGGCAGAAATAGCGGGGGATGATCCATTGAATGTGAAGGCTGATGGGGCGGAGGGTGAGGACAAGGGAAACCCTATTGGGATAGACTATTAATAAACATTCACAAGCCCATTGACTCTCACAGCTACCTGGACTACACTTCCTCACACCCCGCATGCTGTAAGGACTCCATTCAATTCTCCCAGTTTCTTCGTCTCCGTCGCATCTGTTCTGATGACGCCACCTTCCACACAAGTGCCTCTGACATGTCTTCCTTTTTCCTTAACCGAGGATTCCCCGCCACCGTAGATAACATGGCCCTCGACCGTGTCCGTTCTATTTCCCGCACTTCTGCTCACACTCCTTCCCCTCCCTTCCAGAACCACAACAGGGTTTCCCTTGTTCTCACCTTTCACCCCATCAGCCTCCACGATCATCCTCCATCATTTCTGTTGAGTCCTTAACTCTTAAACATAATCACACGAGGCACGTACTGCAGACACAGTCACTCTGTGACCGTCACCTTTATTACCTGGACCAAGGAGTGCTGGTCCTGCGAGGGACCTCCCCTTATATACCTGAATCTCCAGGTAAGGAGTGTCTCCCACAAGTACACCTCCTGTGGTCAAGGTGTGCATTTCTAGTAAGTATGTACAGTATGTAGTGGTTACATGAGGGTTACAATTGTATAAGGGTTACAGTAGTATGCTGGTTACATACATGACATCACCTCCCCCTCACGTCTTTTTGACTCAAAGGTTAAGTCTATCAGGTGGTCGACGCTCTCTCGTGGAGCGCCGCAGTTGAGGCTCTGGTGGCTGAGCCTTGGCATGCGTTTCTGTCACCTGAGGTGATTCCGGCCTGTCCGGGCTGGCCGCAGGGACTGTGCATGCTGGTGATTGTCCTTGTTGCTCATCCACTGGCAGTGGTGTGGTTGACATCTCATGCTCTTCTTCATGTTCATCAGTGTCTATGCTGAACCTTTTCTTTACTTGGTCCAAGTGTTTGCGGCAAATCTGCCCATTATTGAGTCTGACCACTATGACCCTGTTTCCCTCTTTACCAATTACGGTGCCCTCCAGCCACTTGGGTCCCAATGCATGGTTAAGTACAAATAGAAACATAGAAACATAGAAACATAGAAAATAGGTGCAGGAGTAGGCCATTCGGCCCTTCTAGCCTGCACCACCATTCAATGAGTTCATGGCTGAACATGCAACTTCAGTACCCCATTCCTGCTTTCTCACCTTACCCCTTGATTCCCCTAGTAGTAAGGACTTCATCTAACTCTTTTTTGAATATATTTAGTGAATTGGCCTCAACAACTTTCTGTGGTAGAGAATTCCACAGGTCCACCACTCTCTGGGTGAAGAAATTCCTCCTCATCTCGGTCCTAAATGGCTTACCCCTTATCCTTAGACTGTGTCCCCTGGTTCTGGACTTCCCCAACATTGGGAACATTCTTCCTGCATCTAACCTGTCTAACCCCGTCAGAATTTTAAACGTTTCTATGAGGTCCCCTCTCATTCTTCTGAACTCCAGTGAATACAAGCCCAGTTGATCCAGTCTTTCTTGATAGGTCAGTCCCGCCATCCCGGGAATCAGTCTGGTGAACCTTCGCTGCACTCTCTCAATAGCAAGAATGTCCTTCCTCAGGTTAGGAGACCAAAACTGTACACAATACTCCAGGTGTGGCCTCACCAAGGCCCTGTACAACTGTAGCAACACCTCCCTGCCCCTGTACTCAAATCCCCTCGCTATGAAGGCCAACATGTCATTTGCTTTCTTAACCGCCTGCTGTACCTGCATGCCAACCTTCAATGACTGATGTACCATGACACCCAGGTCTCTTTGCACCTCCCCTTTTCCTAATCTGTCACCATTTAGATAATAGTCTGTCTCTCTGTTTTTACCACCAAAGTGGATAACCTCACATTTATCCACATTATACTTCATCTGCCATGCATTTGCCCACTCAACTAACCTATCCAAGTCACTCTGCAGCCTCATAGCATCCTCCTCGCAGCTCACACTGCCACCCAACTTAGTGTCATCCGCAAATTTGGAGATACTACATTTAATCCCCTCGTCTAAATCATTAATATACAATGTAAACAGCTGGGGCCCCAGCACAGAACCTTGCGGTACCCCACTAGTCACTGCCTGCCATTCTGAAAAGTCCCCATTTACTCCTACTCTTTGCTTCCTGTCTGACAACCAGTTCTCAATCCATGTCAGCACACTACCCCCAATCCCATGTGCTTTAACTTTGCACATTAATCTCTTGTGTGGGACCTTGTCGAAAGCCTTCTGAAAGTCCAAATATACCACATCAACCAAATACCGGATCATCCATTTCTATACACCTCTCCCTTGAGATACGATCGTGGCACTCGGTTTGGGACTTGCCCTCAACAATGTCTGCCAGGGTTGGGTGGATGAGGGACAGCCGCGTTTTGAGCATATGTTTCATGAAGAGTTCTGGAACTCCCGTGAGCGAGTGCGGCCGGGACCTATAGGCCAGCAGGAGGTGCGATAGGTGGTACTGAAGGGAGGGTCCTTGGATGCAGAGCATGCCTTGCTTTATGACTTGGACCGCACGTTCTGCCTGGCCATTGGAAGCCGGCTTGAACGGCGCCGTCCGGACATGTTTGATGCCATTACCCGACATAAACTCCTGGAATTCATGGCTGATGAAACAAGGTCCATTGTCGCTGACCAGAATGTCCGGTAAGCCGTGGGTCGCGAAAACCGTACGCAGGCTCTCCACGGTGATGGATGTCGTGCACGAGTTTAATATGATGCACTGGATCCATTTTGAGTGTGCATCGACAATTATCAAGAACATTTTTCCCATGAACGGGCCCGCATAGTCCACATGAATGCATGACCAAGGCTTGGTGGGCCAGGGCCACGGGCTGAGCGGGGCCTCCCTGGGGGCGTTGCCCAGCTGGGCACATGTCGGGCACCTGCGAACCCAGTGTTCCAGGTCTGAGTCAATCCCCAGCCACCATACATGTAACCGGGCAATGGTTTTCATTAACACGATGCCAGGGTGCTCGCTGTGAAGTTCCCTGATGAATGCTTCCCTCCCCTTCTGGGGCATGACCACTCGGCTGCCCCTTAGCAGGCAGTCGGCTTGGATGGAGATTTCATCCATCCGTCTCTGAAATGGTCTGACCTCCTCGGGGCGCGCCCTGTGTGCGGGCACCCAATCCCCCGTCAGGACACATTTCTTTATCATGGATAGGTGGGGGTCCCTGTTGGTCCACAGTTTGATCTGGCGGGCTGTGATGGGGGAGCCTGCGGTGTCAAAAGCATCAATGGCCATGACCATCTCAGCACTTTGCTCCGCCGCTCCCTCAGTGGTGGCAAGGGGAAGCCTGCTGAGCGTGTCAGCGCAGTTTTCGGTGCCTGGCCAGTGCCGTATGGTGTAGTCATACGCAGCCAGCGTGAGAGCCCATCGCTGTATGCGAGCTGACGCATTTGCGTTGACCGTCTTGCTGTCGGGCAACAGAGAAGTTAACGGCTTGTGGTCCGTTTCTAACTCGAACGGTCTGCCGAAAAGGTATTGGTGCATTTTTTTCACACCATAAACACAAGCGAGTGCTTCTTTTTCGACCATGCCGTACCCACGCTCTGCCTGGGAGAGCGACCTGGAGGCATAAGTCACCGGTTGGAGTTGTCCGTCTCCATTAATCTGCTGCAACACACACCCAACCCCGTATGATGATGCATCGCATGTTAAAACTAGTTTTTTACAGGGGTCATACAACGTTAACAGTTTGTTAGAACAAAGCAGGTTCCGCGCCCTGTTTAAAGCCCATTCTTGACAGTCCCCCAAAAACCATTCGCAACCCTTACGCAGGAGCACGTGTAATGGCTCCAACAATGTGCTTAAGTTCGGCAGGAAGTTCCCGAAATAGTTCAAAAGTCCCAGGAACGATCGCAACTCCGATGTGTTGCTGGGCCGGGGCGCACGACGGATTGCCTTTGTTTTGGATTCGGCAGGCCGGATCACATCTGCGGCAACCCTCCTGCCCAAAACCTCGACCTCTGGGGCCAAAAACACACACTTGGCCTTCTTCAGCTGCAGGCCTACCTGGTCCAGTCGGTGTACCACCTCCTCCAGGTTGTGGAGGTGTTCCTCGGTGTCTCGACCCGTTATTAGGATGTCCTGGAATACGATTGTGCCGGGAATGGATTTCAACAAGCTTTCCATGTTTCTCTGAAAGATGGCGGCCGCCAAACGGATGCCAAAAGGACACCTGTTGTAGATAAATAAACCCTTGTGCGTCGTGATGGTGGTCAGAAGCTTGGATTCTTCAGCCAGTTCCTGAGTCATGTAGGCTGAAGTGAGGTCCAATTTAGTGAACAGCTTGCCACCTGCCAATATGGCAAAAAGGTCCTCCGCCCTCGGGAGCGGGTATTGGTCCTGCAGGGACACCCGATTGATGGTGGCTTTGTAGTCACCGCAGATCCTAACCGAGCCGTCCGCTTTAAGGACAGGAAAAATGGGACTTGCCCAGTCACTGAATTCAACGGGCGACATTATGCCCTCTCTAAGCAGCCTGTCCAGTTCACTTTCTATTTTCTCACGCATCACGTACGGCACCGCTCTGGCTTAGTGGTGCACTGGTCTGGCGTCCGGGGTGATACGTATAACTACTTTTGTGCCCTTGAACGTTCCGACATCGGGTTGAAACAGTGGCCCAAATTTTTGTAGTACCTGTGAGCATGAGCTTCGCTCCACAGATGAAATGGCATGCACATCCCCCCATTTCCAGTTCATCTCAGCTAGCCAGCTCCTTCCCAAAAGCGCGGGGCCATTTCCCGGAACAATCCAGAGTGGCAGCTGGTTCTGTGACCCATTGTGTGTTACCACCACGTTTGCACTGCCTAGCACTGGAATGATCTCTTGGGTGTACGTCTGTAGCTGCGTATTAATTCATTTCAGTTTGAGCCTGCTAGCTCTGTGTGGCCATAGTTTCTCAAATTGTTGTGCAGGACTGGCTAGCTCCTGTGTCCAGCTCCATGCACACCGGGATGCCATTCAATAAAACTTTCATCATCATGGGTGGCGTTTTGGCGTATGAGCTGTGGACGTCAGCCACATGAACCCGCTAAACTTCAGCATCCATGGCTTTACCCCAGGCATTGTCCTGCACTGCAAGCCCCTCGCCTGATTCCTCTGTTTCATAGATTAGCCTCACTATCGGCTGTTTGCAAACCCTAGCCAAATGTTCTCTGGCATTACAATTCCTTCAGATGAACTGCTGAAATTTGCAGCTTTTCGCATAATGTCTGCCCCCGCATCTCCAGCATTGGCTGAGATCGTTGTTCACAAAAGGACTGTTAGCAGGCATTCCTCTCTGATTGTTCCCTTGGTTGTTTCTAAACACTCTGATGGTGGGTGTTAATGGTCCCCTTGATGGTGTGAATTGCCGCTCCCCTCTCCATTGTCCCTGTCGGGGGCCCACCTTAGAGTCGGTTTCAGCTTGGGCAGTTACAAAATGCCTTTGTCTGACTGCTGCAGTTTCAAAATGCTTTTGCCTGACTGCGAGATCTTGAGCCGCGTTTATCACGTTAATTCCTTGGTCCGTCGCCACGTTGGACCCAGGACTACTCGCGTAAATTAGCTTGGTCTCTTCTTCCCCGGCTATGAAAGTTTGAGCTATCAATGCTGCCCCTTCTAGAGTTAAGTCCTTGGTCTCTATGAGCTTCCTGAAGATCCCGGCATGGCTAATGCCCTCAATGAAAAAATCCCTTAACATCTCCCCCCTGCAGGCGTCTGAGAACTTACAGAGGCTGGCCAAGCGCCGCAAGTCTGCCACGAAGTCTGAGATGTTTTGCCCTTTCCGACGTCGGTGTGTGTAGAACCAGTGCCGGGCCATATGTATACTGCTCGCCGGTTTTAAGTGTTCGCTGATCAGCTGGCTGAGCTCTTCAAAAGACTTGTCGGCCGGTTTGTGGGGTGCGAGCAGGTCCTTCATCAGCGCATACAATTTTGTCCCGCAGCTTGTAGTAGATGCGCCCTCCGCTTGTCAGCCGCATCCTCTCACAGCCAGTCCTTCGTGACAAAGGTCTACTGGAGTCTCTCCACAAAATCGTCCCAGTCTTCACCCACACAGTAACGTTCCTCTGAGCTACCGGTGGCCATCCTCTGGGTTCAGTGATTCCCATTTCCTGTTGCCAGGTGTTGAGTTCTTAACTCTTAAACATAATCACACGAGGCACGTACTGCAGACACAGTCACTCTGTGACCTTCACCTTTATTGCCTGGACCAAGGAGTGCTGACCCTGCGAGGGACCTCCCCTTATATACCTGAATCTCCAGGTAAGGAGTGTCTCCCACAAGTACACTCCCTGTGGTCAAGGTGTGCATTTCTAGTAAGTATGTACAGTATGTCGTGGTTACATGAGGGTTACAATTGTATAAGAGTTACAGTAGTATGCTGGTTACATACATGACAATTTCTGCCACCTCCAGCGTGATCCCACCACCAATCACATCTTCTCCTCCCCTCCCCTCTCAGCATGCCGAAGGGACCACTCCTTCCGCGACACCCTGGTCCATTCCACAGTCACTCCCAGCACCCCTCCCCTTTCCCTTCCCACGACACCTTCCCGTGTAAGCACAGGAGATGCAACACCTGCCCTTTTATCTCCTCCCTTCCCATTGTCCAGGGCCCCAAACACTCCTTCCAGGCGAAACAGTGATTTACTTGTACTGCTTTCAATTTAATATACTGTATTCGCTGCTCACGATGTGGTCCCCTCTACATTGGGGAGACTAAGCGTAGATTGGGTAACTGCTTTATGGGAACACCTCCGTTCAGTCCGTAAATGTGACCCCGAGCTTCCAGTCGTCTGTCACTTTAATTCTCCACTCCACACCCCTCTGACCTCTCTGTCCTCGGCCTCCTACACTGTTCCAATAAAGCTCAAGGCAAGCTTGAGGAACAGCACCTCAACTTTTGTTTAGGCACTTCTGGACTCAACATCGAGTTCAATAACTTCGGACCATAACCTCTGCCCATATTTTGTTCCCTTTGCTTCTTTTTTTATTACAACACCCCCCCCCCACCGCTTTTTATTTTTTTCTCTGTTTCCTATGGCAGCTGGTAATTATTCTGCCATTCACACCGTATCTAGCCAGGATGGCGCTGAGCACCCCAAGTCTCATCGCCGAGAGCATGCAGAAACCAAGCGCAGGCAGCGGAAGGAGCATGCGGCAAACCAGTCCCACCCACCCCTTCCTTCAATGACTATCTGTCCCATCTGTGACAAAGACTGTAATTCCCGTATTGGACAGTTCAGTCACCTAAGAACTTATTTTTAGAGTGGAAGCAAGTCTTCCTCGATTCCGAGGGACTGCCTATGGTGATGATGAGACTCATCTTTTGTTTCCTAACTTGTGCCATTACCATCTCAATTTGGCCCATCATCTCTTTTATCTCTCAAATCTCTCCTGTCTTCCACCCTATCATAGACCTTCCCTTTTGTTCTTTCCTCCCCTTCATTGTCCCTGCACTTCCTTAAGAATGTTATATTTCAAACTTTTGCCAGTTCTGTTGAAGGGTCATCAACCTGACACATTAACTCTGTTTCTCTCCACAGATGCTGCCTGACCCGCTGAGATTTCCAGCATTTTCTGTTTTTATTTCAGATTCCAGCATCCGCAGTATTTTGCTTTTGTGAAACCCTATCGTGGTTATTCACAGGCTTGAGGGGCTGAATGGCCTACACCTGTTCCTATGTTCCCATGTTCTTGGAGGGAGGGGAAGGGGTGAGGGTAGAAGTGCGGGAAATAGGATGGACACAGTGGAGGGGAATCCTCAGTTGAGGAAAAAGGAAGACATATTGGAAGGATTGGTGTGGGAGGTAGCATCATCAGAGCAGATGCAATGGAGACAGAGAAACTGGAAGAATGGAACAGAGCCCTTACAGGAAGATGGGTGGGAAGATGTGTAATCAAGGTAGCTGTCGGAGTTGGTAGGCTTATAGTAGATATTACTTGACAGCCTCTGGCCAGAAATGGAGATAGGGAACTGGAGGAAGCAAAGGGAAGAGTTGGAGATGGACCATGTAGAGGTGAGGGAGGGGCGGAAATTGGAAGCAAAGTTGATTAAATTTTCAAGTTCAGGTTGCAAACAAGAAGCATAGAATTACACAGAATTCTCCACACGAGTCTCTGCCCATTCCATCTACCTTATCTCAGCCTTTCAGCATATCTTTCTATTCCTTTTTCTCTTATGTACTCATTTAGTTTCCTTTTGAAAGTGGCACCAATTTAGTCATCAATGTACTAGAAAAAAAGGTGAGGGATGAGACCCGAGTAGGACTGGAACAAAGAATGTTTCACGTATCCCGTGAAAAGGCAGACATAGCCTGGGCCCATACAGATTCCTATAGTGACACCTTTTATTTTGGAGCAAGTGAGTGGAGTTACAGGAGAAGTTGTTCAATGGAATAACAAATTCAGCCAGGCGGGGGAGGGTATATGGAGACTGGTTAGATCCACGTTCAAGGAAGATGTAGAGGGACTGAACATCCATGGTGTAAAGGAAATGGTTAGGGTCAGGACACTGGAAACTATTAAAGTGGCGATGGGCATCGGAAAAGTTGCGGATATAGGTCGGAAGAAACTGGACAAGGCGAAAAAAGAGTCAAGATAGGAATCCATGGGGCAGGCACAGGCTGAAAGATGGGTCTACCAGAGCAGTCCGATTTATGGATCTTGGGAGGGAGGTAAAAGTGGGCTGTACGGGGTTAGGGACTATGAGGTTGGAGGTTGGGGAGGGGTGGGGAAGATCTCCAGAGGAGATTAGATCAGCAGTCTGGAAAACAATGGTGGTCCAAGGCACTTCACTTCAGGAGTGGAAGCAAGTCTTCATCGATTCCTATGATGATCATGAGGTATTCCAGGGGGAGGTAGGAGGAGGTGTAGGATAGTTATCGTTCAGCCTGTGCAATGTGGCAAGCTCTATTCGCTCAACAACAACAGCACACCCTTTATAATGCTGGATTGTAACTTTCTACAGGGAGTGCATCGCGGATCTGATCAGGTGCATTTCAGAGCTTCTCAGTTTCTGTTTACCAATACCTCTCCAAACCATTGAGTCATTTGCATTACACATGGTCTCTCTCTTGCCAGGGGAATTACCTGTTCTGGAGCAACTAAAAACTTGCGAAATAATTAATGTGACCGAAAGAGAAAGATCACAGACAATACAAAAAAAGTCAAGAAAACATCAGTAAACACATAATAGGATTGGATATTTTGTTTGCGTATTAGTCTTGACCAAAATTATAAAAACTATAAAAACAAATTGATTCAGTGTTTAGATCGGGGTTTTTTAAAGGAAGTGCAATAAATGAATCCTGCTTTTTGATTCAAAAGCAAAATACTGCGGATGCTGGAATCTGAAATAAAAACAGAAAATGCTGGAAATACTCAGCAGGTCAAACAGCATCTGTGGAGAGAGAAACAAGAGTTAACGTTACAGGGCGATGAGCTTTTTTGACTGCTGGCTGGCTGCTTCTCTCAGTGCTGTTAGCTGCCCATCAGGTGGGATCACATTGTTGAACAGTGTGGTGAGGTAGAACGGAGCAGTTGGTTTGCAGCCAATAGGAGGCGGAGGTGAGGCTGAGCCCAGAGCGGGCTGGCCGCAGCAGGGTGTGTGCTGGATAAACAGCAACAGGAACCAGTGCTGAGACAACGCAACTTTCTGAGAGGCACAGACGTTGGAAAGGTTTTAATTGTCTTTTCCCGCAGTTGTAAATTTTTTTTTTTTGCATGTCGCAGAACTAAACTGAAATGGTTTTATATCCAACTTTAAAAAATGAAATTGTTACCAATATCTGCTGGCTGGAAATTGAGGCCAGGTATTTTTTGTGTGCGCGGGAGGGAGTTTCGTTGCTTTTATTCTGATGCTGTTTGTTTGATGCTTGTTAAGGTTTGAACGGAATTCGGCTTTGGAGAGAAAATAAATCCCCACTCGATCACAGGATTTCCCTTGACAGGGTGAAAATGTCGGGGCGAACGTTCGACAGCCCTCCTCCCTACCACTCCGGGAGCGAGTACCAGTGAGTATTCCCAGTTACACAACCTCGCTTTTCTTTGAGATTTGTTCCTCTTCTGCGTAACTTCTTATTTTAATCTGAAAAGTGATACTTCTACTCTGAGCTAGTGTAATACAAACTTCTTAAAAACCGATTCCAATTGTCTTTCCTCTTCTCACTTTCCTGAAGCCGCTGGGGTAGAGATCCCACAGATCCCAGGTACTGACTGCTGGCTGACCCAAGGGGCCATGCCTCAAGTGTGAGGAGGTTATTCAGTTGGTGAATGCATCAACCACCATGACTGATCTACCTCCCTGTTTTCAGCTGACGTCTATGTACCTGCAGTTAGCGATCAAGCATAGAAACCTTGGCTAAGTCCCTCTCAGCCAAGGTTCCCTCTCAGCCCAGGAACGCTTTAATTAATTTTTAGCACCATCCCTGTGAGATCAATTCACTTGATACCAAATGGGGATTCAGTCTGGGATTTTCCTGGTGTGTGTGGCTCAGCGATTCACTGCCACATAAATGCAGTTTGTTGTTGTCTTAATCAGCTGAGCCATTGGGGGAGGCACAGAGTATTTTACAAGAGCAGGATGAAGAGGTGGGAAGAACTTTGACACTTCCTGGCTCGGACATGGAATTATACAAATTACAGCACGAGGAGGCCTTTTGCCCCGGTACCTATGCCGGTGCTCGTGCTCTCTCCTGTGACCCCATTCTCCACAGATCTTTTATATTCCTCCTTTTCAGATACTTACTCCATTCCCTTTTAAATAATGTTCAAGTCTCTGCCTCAGTAACCACTTGGGGTGCTGGTTCAAAAGATTTCCCCTTTCCTATTGGTTCTTCCAGTGTGACTGCTCGGTCTCCATCCCTTTGCTTTCCATTTGACTACCAGTTGAAACGATATTTCACTATTTACCCACAGCGAAGTCTTTGGGATTCATGCATCTCTTTACTGGCTGCTGCTCTCTACGTGCTGCTCCCGCTTGCCAAGTTGCTACTCCTGGCTCGGCAGGAAATGCTGGGCCCCATGCTCACTCCCCAGTATACCTCTTTCCCGAGCCCCAATCTCCTGCCCTCCATTCCCTATTCTTCCTCTTGACTCTGCCATCTCTTGACCCCTGTCTCCCTCTTCCCCCCCCAACTCCTAGTTTTCTGTCATTCTCTCCCCAAGCCCCAATCTCCTGTCCCTAGTCTCTGTTCACCCTAGCCCCACACCTCTCCACACGGCGTCTCTCTGCCTAACAGATTCCTGACAACCAGCCTGTCCGATTTACAGTCACACCCAAACAAGGGCCAGCTCTCTGTGGCAGTGGCGGAGGAGGGGATGTGATATCACCAAGCTGGAGGCTTCCCTGCAGTGGTAACTGGTGATGTTACGGGGTGAGTGGGCGAGGTGGGGTGGGGTAGGCGCAGCTGTGGCGGAAAACCAAAATCGCAAAGTTTTCCCGGGCTGCTTGCAGTAGTGCCCAGGAGCGTCATGCCCCATTCCGGGAGACTCCCAAGTAATACAGTAGGGTTGGTAACCCTACGATACACCAAGCGACAATCTGTACATGTTCTCTAATTCCACACCCAAGGGTAGGCCTATTGTAGTACAGGTACTACACTTGCCGACCGAGCTAACTGCATAGAACAGGGATTGAAACTGGGACCCCGTTGGTCTGTATGGCTCAGTGTCACACAATGTAGTACATTTACCTACTGAGCTGCCACAAAAATTAAAATAGGGATGGTAAAAGGCTTTTATTTTAATCCATATATGTAGACTTATGCATTTTTTGTAATGGATTGTTTTTGAAAATGATTGTTTTTGATGTGACTTTATTTAATGTACACAACATAGAAACAGAAACATAGAAAATAGGTGCAGGAGTAGGCCATTCGGCCTTTCGAGCCTGCACCACCATTCAATATGATCATGGCTGATCATGCAACTTCAGTACCCCATTCCTGCTTTCTCTCCATACCCCTTGATTCCTTTAGCTGTAAGGGCCACATCTAACTCCCTTTTGAATATATCTAACGAACTGCCCTCAACAACTTTCTGTGGTAGAGAATTCCACAGGTTCACAATTCTCTGAGTGAGGAAGTTTCTCCTCATCTCGGTCCTAAATGGCTTATCCCTTATCCTTAGACTATGACCCCTGGTTCTGGACTTCCCCCAACATCGGGAACATTCTTTCTGCATCTAACCTGTCCAATCCCATCAGAATTTTATATGTTTCTATGAGATCCCCTTTCATTCTTCTAAATTCCAGTGAATATAAGTCTAGTTGATCCAGTCTTTCTTCATATGTCAGTCCTGCGATCCCAGGAATCAGTCTGGTGAACCTTCGCTGCATTCCCTCAATAGCAAGAATGTCCTTCCTCAGATTAGGAGAACAAAACTGCACATAATATTCAAGATGTGGCCTCACCAAGGCCCTGTACAACTGCAGCAAGACCTCCCTGCTCCTATACTCAAATCCCCTAGCTATGAAGGCCAACATGCCATTCGCCTTCTTCACAGCCTGCTGTACCTGCATGCCAACTTTCAATGACTAATGTACCATAACACCCAGGGCTCGTTGCACCTCCCCTTTTCCTAATCAGATAAAAGGGGACCATTCAGATAATATTCTGCCTCCCTGTTTTTGCCCCCAAAGTGGATAACCTCGCATTTATCTATATTATACTGCATTTTCCATGCATTTGCCCATTCACCTAATCTGTCCAAGTCACCCTAGAGCCTCTTAGCATCCTCCTCACAGCTCACACTGCCACCCAGCTTAATGTCATCTGCAAACTTGGAGATATTACATTTAATTCCTTCGTCTTAATCATTAATGTATATTGTAAATAGCTGGGGTCCCAGAACTGAACCTTGCCGTACACCACTAGTCACTGCCTGCCATTCTGAAAAGGACCCGTTTATCCCGACTCTCTGCTTCCTGTCTGCCAACCAGTTCTCTATCCACGTCAGTACATTACCCCCCCATATCATGTGCTTTAATTTTGCACACCAATCTCTCGTGTGGGACCTTGTCAAAAGCCTTTTGAAAGTCCAAATACACCACATCCACTGGTTCTCCCTTGTCCACTCTACTAGTTACATCCTCAAAAAAATTCTGGAAGATTTGTCAAGCATGATTTCCCTTTCATAAATCCATGCTGACTTGGACCGATCCTGTCACTGCTTTCCAAATACGCTGGAAAATGACCACCAATGCAACCACTATTTCTAGGGCCACTTCCTTAAGTACTCTGGGATGCAGACTATCAGGCCCTGGGGATTTATCGGCCTTCAATCCCATCAATTTTCCTAACACAATTTCCTGACTAATAAGGATTTCCTTCAGTTCCTCCTTTTCGCTAGACCTTCGGTCCCTTAGTATTTCCGGAAAGTTATTTGTGTCTTCCTTAGTGAAGACAGAACCAGAGTATTTGTTCAATTGGTCTGCCATTTCTTTGTTCCCCATTATAAATTCACCTGATTCTGACTGCAAGGGACCTATATTTGTCTTCACTAACCGTTTTCTCTTCACATATCTATGGAAGCTTTTGCAGTCAGTTTTTATGTTCCCTGCAAGCTTACTCTCATACTCTATTTTTCCCCTCCTAATTAAACACTTTGTCCTCCTCTGCTGAATTCTAAATTTCTCCCAGTCTTCAGGTTTGCTGCTTTTTCTGGCCAATTTATATGCCTCTTCCTTGGATTGACCACTATCCCTAATTTCCCTTGTTAGCCACAGTTAAGCCACCTTCCCCGTTTTATTTTTATGCCACACAGGGATGTACAATTGTTGTAGTTCATCCATGTGGTCTCTAAATGTCTGCCATTGCCCATCCACTGTCAACCCCTTAAGTATCATTTGCCAGTCTATCCTAGCCAATTCATGTCTCATACCATCAAAGTTACCTTTCTTTAAGTTCAGGACCCTAGTCTCTAAATTAACTGTGTCACTCTCCATCTTAATGAAGAATTCTACCATATTATGGTGACTCTTCCCCAAGGGGCCTCGCACAACAAGATTGCTAATTCTCTCTTATTACACAGTCTAGGATGGCCTGCTCTCTGGTTGGTTCCTCGACATATTAGTCTAGGAAATCCTCTTCCACCGTGTTGCTACCAGTTTGGTTAGCCCAATCTATATGTAGATTAAAGTCACCCATGATAACTGCTGTACCTTTATTGCACGCATCCCTAATTTCTTGTTTGATTCCATCCCCAACCTCACTACCACTGTTTGGTGGTCTGTACACAACTCCGCCGAGCCTTTTCTGCCCTTTGGTGTTCCGCAGCTCTACCCATACAGATTCCACATTATCCAAGCTAATGTCCTTCCTTACTATTGCGTTAATCTCCTCTTTAACCAGCAACGCTACCCCACCTCCTTTTCCCCTTTTCCTTTCTGTCTATCCTTCCTGAATATTGAATACCCCTGGATGTTGAGTTCCCAGCCTTAGTCACCCTGGAGCCATGTCTCCGTAATCCCAATTACATCATATTCGTTAACGGCTATCTGCGCAGTTAATTCATCCAACTTATTACGAATGCTCCTCGCATTGAGACACAGAGCCTTAAGGCTTGTTTCTTTAAACTCTTTGTCCTTTTAGAATTATGTTGTAATGTGGCCCTTTTTGATTTTTGCCTTTTGATTTCTCTGCCCTCCACCTTTCCTTATCTCCTTTCTACCTTTTGCTTCTGCCCCCATTTTACTTCCATCTGTCTCCCTGCATAGATTCCCATCCCCCTGCCATATTAGTTTAAACCCTCCCCAATAGCACTAGCAAGCACTCCCCCTAGGACATTGGTTCCGGTCCTGCCCAGGTGCAGACCGTCCGGTTGTACTGGTCCCACCTCCCCCAGAACCGGTTCCAACGTGCCAGGAATTTGAATCCCCCTTCCCTTGCACCATTCCTCAAGCCACATATTCATCTGTACTATCCTGCTATTCCTATTCTGACTAGCACATGGCACTGGTAGCAATCCTGAGATTACTCCCTTTGCGGTCCTACTTTTTAATTTAACTCCTAGGTCTCTAAATTCAGCTTGTAGGACCTCATCCCGTTTTTTTACCTACATCGTTGGTACCTATATGCACCATGCCAACTGGCTGTTCACCCTCCACCTCTAAAATGCCCGGCAACCGCTCCAAGACATCCTTGACCCTTGCACCAGGGAGGCAACATACCATCCTGAAGTCTCGATTGCGGCTGCAGAAACACCTATCTATTCCCCTTACAATAGAATGCCATACCACTATAGCTTTCCCACTCTTTTTCCTGCTCTCCTGTGCAGCAGAGCCACCAATGGTGCCATGAACTTGGCTGCTGCTGCCTTCCCCTGATGAGTCATCTCCCCCAACAGTACCCAAAACGGTGTATCTGTTTTGGAGGGAGATGACCGCAGAGGACCCCTGCACTACCTTCCTTCCACTGTTCTGCCTGATGGTCACCAATTCCCTATCTGTCTGAGTAACCTTTACCTGCGGTGTGACCAACTCACTAAACGTGCTATTCACGATATCCTCAGCAACGCGGATGCTCCAGAGTGAGTCCATGCGCAGCTCCAGTGCTGCAATGTGGTCTGTCAGGAGCTGCAGCTGGACACACTTCCTACACACATAGTAGTCAGGGATACTGGAAGAGTCCCTGACTTCCCACATAGCACAGGAGGAGCATGACATGGGTCTGGGCTCTCCTTCCATGACGTAACCCTTAACTTAATTTGGCAACAATGACAAGGTTTCTTACTGCTAAGGAACTAAAAAGAAAAAGATTAAATATTCACCAATCCACCAGCCAATCACTTACCTGCTTGGCTGTGACGTCACACTTCGATTTCTTTTTACTTCTTTGTTTACAGCACAGTAAAGTATGAAAAACGTTCAAATTGCCCTCTCTCACATTAGTGTTGCATACTATTTATGACATGCTATAGTTTCTTGAAAGAAATAAGACTTGCATTTAAAAAGCCCCTTTCACGACCACTGGTCGTCTCAAAGTGCTTTACAGCCACTAAAGTACATTTTGGAATGTAATGTAGAAAATAATGAAGGTTATAAGATGAAAGGTAAACATGCTAATTTCTACTCCAGTTGCTCTGCATCAGGATAGCAGTTATGAATGCGAACCAAGGTGGATTTCTCCTTCAACCACAGGGCACTGAGGCCAATCTTGGCATCTCTACAGCTGGAGCCAGCTAATTCAGCACAGGCCAGGGATTGAACCCATGACCTTCCTGGGTTATGTGGACATAGTACATCTGTGTCTAGGAGCAGATAAAAAGTGTAATGTATTTCTGTAGAATATATATTTTTTATTTCCCAATTTGATCAGTATGCAGTATGATTTTTTTTTAAATACAGTGGCTGAGTTATTTGGCCAATACCTTTTTTTTTAAGATGGTTAAAGTTCCCAAGTGTTTCCAGTTTCATTGCAAATATCTTTATGATGAACAGCAGCTGAACAGACTTGAATGGTCCATTTTTAAATGGTGAACCTGCGAAACCATTCATCCTCATTGGTGGTCCTTGGAATACTATAAAGTTTGTGTTCTGATGAAATAATCCTGAGAGCATTTTTGTATAGAATAATGCCCATGTTGTTGTGAATATGTATAAGCTGCATTGTATTAATTTTTTTCCCCTCTAACATTATAGCCATGGTTCAGTCTATGCGCCAAGCAAGGATCTATATGATGGAGAGATGCGATCTCAGCCTGCTGGTTCCTATTATCCAGATGAAACACAGCACTTTTACAAATGGTCTTCCCCTCCGGGAATTATCAAAATTTTAGCAGTCATTATCATTGTGATGAGCGTTGGAATCTTTGCATGTGTGGCATCAACTTTACCCTGGGACATGGACTATTATGGAGGAGGGATGGGGGTAGGGAATGGCATGGGATATGGAGGATATGGAGGCTATGGGGGAACTGGTACAGGATTTGGATCTGGTACAGGCTATGGATATGGTGCTGGAGTTGGAGCGTATGGATATGGAGGCGGCTACACTGATCCACGAGCTGCTAAAGGTTTCATGATTGCACTAGCTGGTGTCAGCTTTATAGGACTTTTGGTTGTCTTTATCGTACTCGTTTCTAGGGCCAGGCTTTCAAGAACAAGGAAGTTTTATTTAATTCTGATCATTGTGTGTGCAGTCATTGGCTTTGTAATGTTTGTGGCTACAATCGTCTACATCATGGGAGTCAACCCAACAGCACAGGCTGCAGGATCAGTATTCTACAATCAGCTACTGACTCTCTGCAACCAGTTCTATATCCCATCCACATCTGGTGTCTTCACAAATCAATACCTCTATCACTACTGTGTGGTAGAACCACAAGAGGTAAGTATTTGACATGTCTTTCATATGCAACTAGTAAATATCCTCAAGTAGACTTGTTTTATGTATTTCAATTTTATTTCTCAGTTATTGTCTTTGCACTATAGTACATTTAGGATCTAAATGCATAGAATTATTTTCTTTATACGTAGTGAAGTAAAATAGTAAGTGGTGATGGCATCCCAGCACTGTGCTAAAAGGTTCCTTTATTTTAAGCATTTGAGGTAAATAATTTTTGCACTAAAACCATTGCGAATGAATTTTTTTTTTATAGTGACCTGCAGTTCCCTAAACGGGTAAAAGAATTGCAACCCCCGCATACTCCAGCAGCAATCAGTTATGTTCTAATAGTGTATTTATCAGCTCTGTCTCATATTAAAAAAGATTTTATGTTAAAGGGAAAATTCATAGCCAGAATATTCTCCACAAAATTGCCATCTCTAGACAACCATTCCTAGCCAAACCCTTACCATCAGTTTTGAAGACTGCTAGATTTATACTGACACCAGTATATGTGTACATGTATCCCCTGTGTGTGCTGAGCATAGAAACATAGAAAATAGGTGCAGGAGTAGGTCATTCGGCCCTTCGAGCTTGCACCGCCATTCAATAAGATCATGGCTGACATTCACCTCAGTACCCCTTTCCTGCTTTCTCTCCATACCCCTTGATCCCTTTAGCCGTAAGGGCCATATCTAACTCCCTCTTGAATATATCCAATGAATTGGCATCAACAACTCTCTGTGGTAGGCAAATCCACAGGTTAACAATTCTCTGAATGAAGAAGTTTCTCCTCATCTCAGTCCTAAATGGCTTACCCCTTATCCTTAGACTATGTCCCCGGTTCTGGACTTCCCCAACATCAGGAACATTCTTCCTGCATCTAACCTGTCCAGTCCCGTCTGAATTTTATATGTTTCTATGAGATCCCCTCTCATCCTTCTAAACTCCTGTGAATGCAGGCCCAGTCGATCCAGTCTCTCCTCATATGTCAGTCCTGCCATCCCGGGAATCAGTCTGGTGAACCTTCGCTGCATTCCCTCAATAGCAAGAACGTCCTTCCTAAGGTTCGGAGACCAAAACTGAACACAATATTCCAGGTGAGGCCTCACTAAGGCCATGTACAACTGCAGTAAGACCTCCCTACTCCTGTACTCAAATCCTCTAGCTATGAAGGCCAACATACCATTTGCCTTCTTCACCGCCTGCTGTACCTGCATGCAACTTTCAATGACTGATGTACCATGACACCCAGGTCTCGTTGCACCCCCCCTTTTCCTAATCTGCCGTCTTTCAGATAATATTCTGCCTTCGTGTTTTTGCCCCCAAAGTGGATAACCTTGCATTTATCCACATTATACTGCATCTGCCATGCGTTTGCCCACTCATCTAACCTGTCCAAGTCACCCTGCAGCCTTTTAGCGTCCTCCTCACAGCTCACACCGCCACCCAGCTTAGTGTCATCTGCAAACTTGGAGATATTACACTCAATTCTTTCATCTAAATCATTAATGCATATTGTAAATAGCTAGGGTCCCAGCACTGAGCCCTGCGGCACCCCACTAGTCATTGACTGCCATTCTGAAAAGGACCCATTTATCCTGACTCTCTGCTTCCTGTCTGCCAACCAGTTCTCTACCCACATCAGTACATTACCCCCAATACCATGTGCTTTGATTTTGCACAACAATCTCTTGTGTGGGACCTTGTCAAAAGCCTTTTGAAAGTCCAAATAAACCACATCCGCTGGTTCTCCCCTGTCCATTCTACCAGTTACATCCTCAAAAAATTCTAGAAGATTTGTCAAGCAGGATTTCCCTTTCATAAATCCATGCTGACTTGGACCGATCCCGTCACTGCTTTCCAAATGCGCTGCTATTTCATCTTTAATAATTGATTCCAACATTTTCCCCACTACTGATGTCAGGCTAAATGATCTATAATTACCCGTTTTCTCTCTCCTCCTTTCTTAAAAAGTGGTGTTATATTAGCTACCCTCCAATCCATAGGAACTGATCCAGAGTCGGTAGACTGTTGGAAAATGATCACCAATGCATCCACTATTTCTCGGGCTACTTCCTTAAGTATTCTGGGATGCAGACTGTCAGGCCCCGGGGATTTATCGGCCTTCAATCCCATCAATTTCCCTAACACAATTTCCCACCTAATAAGGATTTCCTTCAGTTCCTCCTTCTCACTAGACCCTCGGTCCCCTAGTATTTCTGGAAGGTTATTTGTGTCTTCCTTCGTGAAGACAGAACCAAAGTATTTGTTTAACTGGTCCGCCATTTCTTTGTTTTCCATTATAAATTCACCTGAATCTGACTGCAAGGGACCTACGTTTGTTTTCACTAATATTTTTCTCTTCACATATCTATAGCATTATTTGGCTATTCAGATAGGGATTATTTTAAAATTAGTTAGTGACTTCTCCAACAAAAATATTTACATGCAAAATTATGCAGAATTGTTTACACTAATATTTCCTACAGAAAATGTGGTTTAAATAATTAAAATGTTTAAAATTGAACTTTTTATAATAAGTATTGATAATTTTCCTAAAATAATGAAGCAATTAATAAATAGCCTGACATTTCCATTTATGTTTTAAGTTATAGCAGTGCCAGACAGTATGAGTGTGCCGATGTTGTCCTGGTGGCCGTTTAACTTTTTTTCTGATCTCCCTCAAGGCCCTTGCCATTGTGATGGGATTCACGATTATAATAGCTTTAGGTCTAATCATCTTCTTTGCATATAAAACTCGAAGCAAGATCACAAGATATGGTAAAGAAAACATCCTGTGGGATAAGATTCGCATGCAGGATGAGACAGTTCCTAATGTTGAAGAATGGGTAAGTTTTTCCTCTGTATTTGGTCAAACATGTTGCAAATGGAAGTTGATTGTGGGAAATTTTATCTTTTGGTGCAGCAAAATTCCTTGTTTTTCTAGTTTCAATAAAACCTTGCTAGTATTTCAAAATATTTAAATGGTTGAGACATAACAAGTTTTCCCATTTAAATGTTTTTGGAAGAAAATGTGAAGAGCTACCTTACAGCAGTCATTAGTCTATCCACTGGAATGGTTCCACACTATTAGCAGGCTAGAAAGGAACAGTCTCTGTAAATGTTATGAATACAGGATTTCACAAATCACGTCTCCACATATTTAGATAAATTGCACTACAGTAGATATGCGAAAAGTTCTGCTAACTGGATTAAACTGTTTCCTTGTATAATTATATTCCACTTTCCTGTTTCAGGAACATACATACCATATTACATTTGCTACCAAATTCATGTAGAACCAGTAATTGTCAATATTTTTTTATTTGGTGCTGTAATATCATAGTGATTCCTTGTTATGATTGAATGCACCACTTAAAAAAATATATAAATACATAGAGGAAGACTTATTCCTCCCAATTTGTAAGTGGGTTTCAGATGGCCAGTGTGGCAGTATAACAACTTTGCAAACTACAGAGCCTCTTGCATAGAGTGAAACATCTTGGTGCATTCTACAGGACAGTGGGCACAAGTGGAGACTGAGAAGGAAGAATAAAGGAAAAAGATAAAGGGAAAGCATGATCAAAGATAAGGGTGCTTTAGAGGCTTTGGGAAGTGGGGAGGGAAGTTGAGGGATACAGAGGACAGGAGCATAGTGGCTGAAGGAGGAGCTGCCAATGATAGAACAAGAAATAAGAAGTAGGCCAATGTTAGAGGAATGATTGCTGTGTCGGGACATGCAGTTGGAGGAGATCACTAAGGTAAGTTGGGGTGAGGCCATTCATGGATTTGAAGGTTGGAACAAGGATCTTAAATGCTAAGTCAGTGATGCATGTCAAGCATGTGGGTGATGGTGGCTTTTGTGTGGGTGAGGATATAGCTGTGGCATTCTGTGGAGTTGATTGCATGGGGTGGAAGCAGAGAGCCAACAAAGAGAGTATTCAATTTTTTGGGAAAATACAACTTTCACAGTGCTTCCTATGTCATCTCCTTCCCCACCCTCCTTACGCTGAACCTGGCCTGTTTTATGATTTGAGAGTGGATTCAGCAAGAACTGGTGCTATCTGTATGGTCAGTTAGTGTAAAGTCACAACTCTGACACTCTCGGGCCTTCTCCAGGGTTCGGCAGGGAACGTGGTGGAGGGATGGAAGTCTGTACAGGTTATAACACTGAATAAGTATTGCTGCCCTGTATGGACAGACTGAGAAGTCAGCCTGGTAGCAGTCAGAACAAAATAGAAGACCCAATCCAAGTGTCAACAGCTGCATATATTTATCTCGGGTAAATCCTCCCAGTGGGAGTCTTGGTGCCTCCAGTGGCACTGACATCGAGTTGAAAACATTTCCATGTTGTTTTAACTAAGAACTACAGTGAAATTTCAACAATAATCAAAACTGGAATGTCATCGTTTACTCTGAGCACGATAAATGAAACTTTAATGTTCAGCATTAGAGCTTCGTTTATAAATTTTTTGTAGATATTGCATTAAGGGATTCTTATCTTTAAAGTTAGTACTAGTACACATTGTTAAACTTCACATCAAATAGGGATGATGAAGTAATGCTTGAGGTCATACTTGTTGATATCAAACATGGTGCACCGTGCTTGTTCGTTTACAGTGGTTTATTTGTAAGATCTTTTGTACATTTATGGTTATGTTGAAAGTTTCTATGGTTACATATTGGTTCCTTAGCATGCAGAATTCTTGCACCAATTTACATTGATGAAGTTTGTATAGAATACATAAATACCATGACTCACTGAATTGAGCCATGTACATTAGCTTGAGCCTGGTCTTTGGTGGGTTAGCCAATCTCAATCAGGGCAACCATGGGGATGGTACAGTTGGTCCCATTGCCCTCAGTTAGGGAGAAAGAAAATCAGTTGGCATTCTCGATGCTTATTGATATCTGACCATCCATGCTGGAAGTTTGTGCGTGGGAAAACCTGTTGAGGACAGGTATGAGAAAATAATGAGAGGAAAAGCTGGAAATACTCAGCAGGTCAGACAGCAGTTGTGGAGAGAGAAATAAGAGTTACCATTTCAGGTCAATCATCATCATCATCATAGGCAGTACCTTGGAATTGAGACTTGCTTCCACTCTTAAGATGAGTCCTTAGGTGGCTGAACAGTCCAAAACGAGAGCCACAGACCTGTCACAGGTGGGACAGATAGTCGTTGAGGGTAAGGGAGGGTGGGACAGATTTGCCGCACGCTCTTTCCGCTGCCTGCGCTTGATTTCTGCATGTTCTCGGCGATGAGACTCGAGGTGCTCAGCGCCCTCCCGGATGCACTTCCTCCACTTAGGGCGGTCTTTGGTCAGGGACTCCCAGGTGTCAGTGACACATTAAATAATGACCCTTTGGGCAAGAGGTTGAATTGTACCATAACATAGATTATGACCGAAAGTCAAGTATTGAGAAGAAAAATGTAAACAGTAGTGTGTGACCTGTGGCTGCTGAACCTCTTCTACTTGAGTTCATTCATGGTTTTCACACTAAACGTTTGAGATTCTTCATGTTTATAAAAATTTTAAGTGCAACATCGCTATTTTGAAAGCTCAGTGGGCAAATACATTGTATCGGTTTATAGCCAGAACAGTTGCGTACATGTGGAGAAAGTCTCATTCAAAATATGTTGGGTCTGATCAGACCACATCTAAAGGAAGAAATTACAGGTAAGAGCTGTGAGAGTGATCCCTTCTATTCGAGGACGGAGTTGAGGGAAGACTGAAGCAGCTTGGGTTCTTTGGCCCTGAAAAATGACCAAGAAGTGACCTAGAAGTATGTAGTAAATGGTACAGAAAAACACTATTTCAAATTGAACTATGACAGTAGGGCAAAGGGAATGCAGAATGAAACTATTTGAAAGGCGACTGAATGTCTGACAGTTCTTTGCAAAGAATAGACTTCTGATTAAAGTAGTGGGACAAAACCCTGGAATCTGTAATGTTGGTGGAGAGAGAAAGAGACTATAGGGTCTTTCTGGATAAATGAGCTAAGGTGGGCTGAATGGCATATAGATCGACGATTTTGAGTTTGATTCTTGGTTAGCTGGGCTGCTTGAGTTGAGTAACCCCAGAATAGTGAAGGGAAAAGTTCACCAAGGTATTCTGATCAATAAATCTAGTAAACGCTGCTAAAATCTATAGGTGTGATGGCTGGTGAGGATGGGATAGCTGCAGTGATTCTTAATTTGTCAAGATTTTATCATCCTTGCGTTTAAATCCCATCATGGCCCAGCCCCTCCCTATCGATGTAACCTCCAGTTCTAAAGCCCCCCGAGAACTCGGTGTTCCTTCAGCTCTGACTTCTGCAACCCCCACACCCTGTGCCCTATCATTGGTAGCGTGTGTTCAACAGTATAGGCCCTCCATTCTGGAATTTCCTCAATAAATCTCTCCATCTCCTTTAAGACTCTCCTTAAAACCAACTTTTAGTCACCATTTCTAATATCTCCTTCTTTTGCTTGGCACAATTTTTGGCACTTCTGTTAAGCGCCTCGGGATGTTTTTCTGTGTTAAAGGCACTATATAAATAGAAGTTGTTTGGTTCTTTATTTAAAAGAGGTAGAGAGGTTTCAGGGAAGAAATTCCAGAGCTTAGGGCCTTGGCAGTAGAAGGCATGGTCACCAATGGTTGAACAATTAAAATCAGGGATGCTTAAGAGGGCAGAATTAGAGGAACACAGATATCTCGGAGCGTTGTGTGGCTGGAGGAGATAAATAAAAGTTGTTTGCTGCATTATTTTCATCATTCATCCCTCTTGTTTGACCAAATTTGAGTTTGATTCCAAATAGATATTATTCGGTAAAAGACTGTACAATAACAACTTGTATTTATACAGCACCTTTAATGTAGTAAAACATCCCACAGGAGCATTGTAAAACAAAATTTGACACCGAGCCACATAAGAAGCTATTAAAGCAGACTTGGTCAAAGAGTAGGTTTAAGGATCGTCTTAAAGGAGGAAAGAGAGGCGAAGAAGTTTAGGGAGGGAATTCCAGAACTTAGGGCCTTTGTGTGAGAAGGCACGGCCACCAATGGTTGAGCGATTAAAATAAGGGATGCTCAAGAGGCCAGAATTAGAGGAATGCGGATATCTCAGAAGGTTATGAGGCTCAATGTAAATTTAAAAATTCAAATGCGGAATAAAAGCTGCTGTCAACATTTTTTTAAAAAGAGTAGCGGGTGTGGTGCTCAGTTATAAAATCAGATGAGGTCTGATTAAGGATAGTAGATAACTTAGGTTTTTAGTTTTAAAGATGTATTCTCCTTAATCAGACTTCACTTTGTTGTGTATAGAAGAACTCCACAAGGCTGAGTACTGTGAGCTAAATTTAGTGTGACCGTAGTCGTCTTTATTACAACTCCAGATTGCCGAAACAACCTGGCAGCCAACCTTTTATACTGGCCCTGCACGTGTGTGCAGGTGATCATCAGGACTCCAACAGTCGCGCCCTCCGGTGGAAAGTATTGCACAGTTACTTACATAACATCACTCTCCCCCACCCCCCAGACCCCCCTCCCCGTCCCCCCCCGCAAGTCTTCGGTACAAGTTATTTACAAGTTGAGGCGATCCAGTGCCCTTCGCTCCTTGGTTGATTGTCTAAGTTCATGTGTGAATGTAGCATGTGAGTTTGTCGGACTATTGCTGCACTGCACCGCGGCTGGTCTGACCGGACTGTCAGCAATGGTGGGTTCATCCTTGTGATTGACAGCGAGGTCGATTGCTGGTTGGTGTGTGTTGGTGGATCGTCGATGGTGATGTTCTCCAAGTCGTTACTGGTTGTCAGTAAATTGCACTTTGGTCTGATCTAAATGCTTTCTGCACGTTTGGCCATTTAACAGTTTGATTATTAACACCCTATTCCCTTCCTTGGCCAAAACAGTGCCTGCAACCCACTTGGGACCATGACCGTAATTCAGGACAAACACAGAGTCGTTAACATCAATGTCACGTGAAACAGCCGTGCGATCGTGGTACATGTTCTGCCGGTGTTGCTGGGTTTTCACGTGACCATTAAGATCTGGGTGGACTAGGGAGAGCCTGGTTTTGAGGGCTCTCTTGATTAACAATTCTGCTAGGGGAACCCCAGTGAGCGAGTGGGGTCGCGTCTGGTAACTGAGCAGAATGCGAGACAAGCGGGTCTGCAGGGAGCCGTCCGTCACGCATTGACTGTTAGACGCAGGCTTAAACGGAGCAGACCTGACATGCTTGATGCCATTACTGGTCATAAACTTGTTAAATTCCGAGCTGGTGAAACACGGTCCATTGTTGCTGACAAAGACGTCGGGCAAACCATGGGTGGCGATCATGGCCCGGAGGCTTTCAATGGTGACTGTGGATGTGCTGGATGACATGATTACGCATTTGGAGTAAGCGTACACTACTATTAAAAACATCTTTCCCAGAAAGGGGCTGGCAAAATCTACGTGGATCCTGTACCACGGTTTGGAGGGCCATGACCACAGACTCACTGGAGCATCCCTTGGTGCATTGCTCCGTTGCGAGCAAGTGTTGCACTGATGCACGCATGCCTCCAAGTCCGAGTCAATGTCCGGCCACCAAATATGCGATCTGGCAATTGCTTTCATCATGATAATTCCTGGGTGGGTACTGTGTAGGTCGCATATAAAGGTTTCCCTGCCTTTTTTTGGCAAAACCACGTGATTATGCCATAAGAGCCAATCCGACTGGATGGACATTTCATCTTTGCATCGATGAAATGGCTTAATTTCATCTTGCATTTCCCTGAGAACATAGAAAATAGGTGCAGGAGTAGACCATTTGATAAGATCATGGCTGATCATTCCCTCAGTACCCCTTTCCTGCTTTCTCTCCATACTCCTTGATCCCTTTAGCCGTAAGGGCCATATCTAACTCCCTCTTGAATATATCCAATGAACTGGCATCAACAACTCTGCGGCAGGGAATTTCACAGGTTAACAACTCTCGTGAGTGAAGAAGTTTCTCCTCATCTCAGTCCTAAATGGCCTACCCCTTATCCTAAGTCCCCTGGTTCTGGACTTCCCCAACATCGGGAACATTTTACCCGCATCTAACCTGTCCCGTCCCGTCAGAATCTTGTATGTTTCTAGGAGATCCCCTCTCATCCTTCTAAACTCCAATGTATAAAGGCCCAGTTGATCCAGTCTCTCCTCATATGTCGGTCCGGCCTCACAGGAATCAGTCTGGTGAACCTTCGCTGCTCTCCCTCAATCGCAAGAACGTCCTTGCTTAGATTAGGAAACCAAAATTGAACACAATATTCCAGGTGAGGCCTCACCAAGGCCCTGTACAACTGCAGCAAGACCTCCCTGCTCCTATACTCAAATCCCCTAGTTATGAAGGCCAACATACCATTTGCCTTCTTTACCGCCAGCTGCACCTGTATGCCAACCATGACACCCAGGTCTAGTTGCACCTCCCCTTTTCCTAATCTGCCACCATTCAGATAATATTCTGTCTTCGCGTTTTTGTCCCCAAAAAGGATAACCTCACATTTATCCACATTATGCTGCATCTGCCATGCATTTGCCCACTCACCTAACCTGTTTAAGTCACCCTGCAGCCTCTTAGCGTCCCCCTCACAGCTCACACCGCCACCTAGTTTAGTGTCATCTGCAAACTTGGAGATATTACACTCAATTCTTTCATCCAAATCATTGATGTATATTGTAAAGAGCTGGGGTCCCAGCACTGAGCCCTGCGGCACTCCACCAGTCACTGCCTGCCATTCTGAAAAGAACCCATTTATCCCGACTCTCTGGTTCCTTTCTGCCCACCAGTTCTCTATCCACGTCAGTATATTACCCCCAATACCATGTGCTTTAAGATTTTGCACACCAATCTCTTGTGTGGGACCTTGTCAAAAGCCTTTTGAAAGTCCAAATACACCACATCCACTGGTTCTCCCTTGTCCACTCTACTACTTACATCCTCAAAAAATTCCAGAAGATTTTCAAGCATGATTTCCCCTTCATAAATCCATGCTGACTTGGACCGATCCTGTCACTGCTTTCCAAATGCACTGCTATTTCATCCTTAATAATTGATTCCAACATTTTCCCCACTACTGATGTCAGGCTAACTGGTCTATAATTACCCGCTTTCTCTCTCCCTCCTTTTTTAAGAAGTGGTGTTACATTAGCTACCCTCCAGTCCATAGGAACTGATCCAGAGTCGATAGACTGTTGGAAAATGATCACCAATGCATCCACTATTTCTAGGGCCACTTCCTTAAGTACTCTGGGATGCAGACTATCAGGCCCTGGGGATTTATCGGCCTTCAATCCCATCAATTTCCCTAAAACAATTTCCCGCCTAATAAGGATATCCTTCAGTTGCTCCTTCTCACTAGACCCTCGGTCCCCTAGTGCTTTCAGAAGATTATTTGAGTCTTCCTTAGTGAAGACAAAACCAAAGTATTTGTTCAATGGTCTGCCATTTCTTTGTTCCCCATTATAAATTCACCTGAATCCAACTGCAAGGGACCTACGTTTGTCTTCACTAATCATTTTCTCTTCACATATCTATAGAAGCTTTTGCAGTCAGCTTTTATGTTCTCGGCAAGTTTCTTCTCCTACTCTATTTTCCCCCTCTTAATTAAACCCTTTGTCCTCCTCTGCTAAATTCTAAAATTCTCCCAGTCCTCAGGGTTGCTGCTTTTTCTGGCTAATTTATATGCCTCTTCCTTGTATTTAACACTATCCTTAATTTCCCTTGTTAGCCACGGTTGAGCCACCTTCCCAGTTTTATTTTTACTCCAGACAGGGATGTACAATTGCTGAAGTTCATCCATATGATCTTTAAATGTTTGCCATTGCCTATCCACCGTCACCCTTTAAGTATCATTTGCCAGTCTATTCTAGCCAATTCACGCCTCAAACCATCGAAGTTATCTTTTCTTAAGTGCAGGACCCTCGTTTCTGAATTAACTGTGTCGCTCTCCATCTTAATAAAGAATTTTACCATATTATGGTCACTCTTCCCCAAGGGGCCTCGCACAACAAGATTGCTAATTAGCCCTTTCTCATTATATATCACCCAGTCTAGGATGGCCAGCCCTCTAGTTGGTTCCTTGACATATTGGTCTAGAAAACCATCCATAATACACTCCAGGAAATCCTCCTCCTGACCGCATTGCTACCAGTTTGATTAGCCCAATCAATATGTAGATTAAAGTCGCCCATGATAACTGCTGTACCTTTATTGCACGCATCCCTTATTTCTTGTTTGATGCTGTCCCCAACCTCACTACTACTGTTTGTGGTCTGTACACAACTCCCACTAACATTTTGTTCCCTTTGGTATTCCGTAGCTCCACCCATACCGATTCCACATCATCCAAGCTAATGTACTTCCTTATTGTGTATTGCATTAATTTCCTCTTTAACCAGCAATGCCACCCCACCTTCTTTTCCTTTCTGTCTATCCTTCCTAAATGTTGAATACTCCTGGATGTTGAGTTCCCAGCCTTGGTCACCCTGGAGCCATGTCTCCGTGATGCCAATTACATCATACCCGTTAACTGCTATCTGCGCAGTTAATTCGTCCACCTTATTCCGAATACTCCTCGCATTGAGGCACAGAGCCTTCTGGCTTGTCTTTCTAACACACTTTGCCCCATTAGAATTTTGCTGTAATGTGGCCCTTTTTGCTTTTTGCCTTGGGTTTCTCTGCCCTCCACTTTTACTTTTCCTCTTTCTATCTTTTGCTTCTGCCCCCATTCTACTTCTCTCTGTCGCCCTGCATAGGTTCCCATCCCCCTGCCATATTAGTTTAACTCCTCCCCAACAGCACTAGCAAACACTCCCCCTCGGACATTGGTTCCGGTGCTACCCAGATGCAGACCGTCCGGTTTGTACTGGTCCCACCTCCCCCAGAACCGGTTCCAATGTCCCAGGAATTTGAATCCCTCCCTGTTGCACCACTCCTCAAGCCACGTATTCATCTGAGCTTTCCTGGAATTCCTACTCTGATTAGCACGTGGCACTGATAGCAATCTTGAGATTACTACTTTTGAGGTCCTACTTTTTAATTTAGCTTCTAGCTCCCTAAATTCGCCTTGTAGGACCTCGTCCCTTCTTTTACCGATATCGTTGGTACCTATATGCACCACGACAATTGGCTATTCACCCTCTCTTTTCAGAATGCCCTGCACTCGCTCCGAGACATCCTTGACCCTTGCACCAGGGAGGCAACATACCATCCTGGAGTTTCGGTTGTGGCCGCAGAAACGCCTATCTATTCCACTTACAATCGAATCCCCTATCACTATAACTCTCCCACTCTTTTTCCTGCCCTCCTGTGCAGCAGAGCCACCCACGGTGCCATGAACTTGGCGGCTGCTGCCCTCCCCTGGTGAGTCATCCCCCTCAACTGTACCCAAAGCGGTGTATCTGTTTTGCAGGGGGACGACCGCAGGGGACCGCTGCACTATCTTCCTCCCACTGCTCTTCCTGTTGGTCATCCATTCCCTATCTGCCTGAGTAACCTTTTCCTGCGGTAAGACCAACTCACTAAATATGCTGTTAGCTCTGTTGTATAGGAGGGCATAAAAAAGAGTGGGAGAGCGATAGTGATAGGGGATTCAATCATAAGGGGAATAGATAGGCGTTTCTGCGGCCGCAATCGAGACTCCAGGATGATATGTTGCCTCCCTGGTGCAAGGGTCAAGGATGTCTCCGAGCGAGTGCAGGACATTCTGAAAAGGGAGGGAGAACAGCCAGTTGTCGTGGTGCACATTGGTACCAACGACATAGGTAAAAAAAGGGATAAGGTCCTACGAGACGAATTTAAGGAGCTAGGAGTTAAATTAAAAAGTAGGACCTCAAAAGTAGTAATCTCGGGATTGCTACCAGTGCCACGTGCTAGTCAGAGTAGGAATCGCAGGATAGCACAAATGAATACGTGGCTTGAGCAGTGGTGCAGCAGGGAGGGATTCAAATTCGTGGGGCATTGGAACAGGTTCTGGGGGAGATGGGACCAGTACAAACCGGACGGTCTGCACTTGGGCAGGAACGGAACCAATGTCCTAGGGGGAGTGTTTGCTAGTGCTGTTGGTGAGGAGTTAAACTAATATGGCAGGGGGGTGGGAACCAATACAGGGAGACAGAGGGAAACAAAAAGGAGACAAAAACAAAAGACAGAAAAGAGATGAGTAAAAGTGGAGGGCAGAGAAACCAAAGGCAAGAAACAAAAAGGGCCACTGAATATAAAAGGGCTGCAGGAGGGGTAAAAACTAAAAATCATGGTTTAAAAACTAGGATGAAAACACTCTACCTAAATGCACGCAGCATTAGAAATAAAGTAAATGAGTTGACGGCACAAATCATTACAAATGGGTATGATTTGGTGGCCATTACAGAAACATGGTTGCAAGGTGGCCAAGACTGGGAATTAAACATACAGGGGTATCTGACGATTCAGAAAGATAGGCAAGAAGGGAAAGGAGGTGGGGTAGCTCTGTTAATAAAGGATGATATCAGGGCAGTTGTGAGGGATGATATTGGCTCTAATGAACAAAATGTTGAATCATTGTGGGTGGAGATTAGAGATAGTAAGGGGAAAAAGTCACTGGTCGGCGTAGTTTATAGGCCCCCAAATAATAACTTCATGGTGGGGCGGGCAATAATCAAGGGAATAATGGAGGCATGTGAAAAAGGAACGACAGTAGTTATGGGGGATTTTAACCTACATATCGATTGGTCAAATCAAATCGCAGGGGGTAGCCTGGAGGAGGAATTCATAGAATGCATACTGGATTGTTTCTTAGAACAGTATGTAACAGAGCCTATAAGGGAGCAAGCCATTTTGGATCTGGTCCTGTGTAACGAGACAGGAAAAATAAACGATCTCCTCGTAAAAGATCCTCTCGGAATGAGTGATCACAATATGGTTGAATTTGTAATACAGATTGAGGATGAAGAAGTTGTGTCAGAAACGAGCGTACTATGCTTAAACAAAGGGGACTACAGTGGGATGAGGGCAGAGTTGGCTAAAGTAGACTGGAAACAAGGATTAAACGGTGGCACAATTGAGGAACAGTGGAGGACTTTTAAGGAGCTCTTTCATAATGCGCAACAAAAATATATTCCAGTGAAAAAGAAGGGCGGCAAGAGAAGAGATAACCAGCCGTGGATAACCAAGGAAATAAAGGAAAGTATCAAATCAAAGACCAATGCGTATAAGGTGGCCAAGGTTAGTGGGAAACTAGAGGATTGGGAAAATTTTAAGCAACAGCAAAGAATGACTAAAAAAGCAATAAAGAAAGGGAAGATAGATTACGAAGGTAAACTTGCGCAAAACATAAAAACAGATAGTAAAAGCTTTTACAGATATATAAAACGGAAAAGAGTGACTAAAGTAAATGTTGGTCCCTTAGAAGATGAAAAGGGGGATTTAATAATGGGAAATGTGGAAATGGCTGAGACCTTAAACAATTATTTTGCTTCCGTCTTCACAGTGGAAGACACAAAAACCATGCCAAAAATTGCTGGTCATAGGAATGTGGGAAGGGAGGACCTTGAGATGATCACTATCACTAGGAAGGTAGTGCTGGACAGACTAATGGGACTGAAGGTAGACAAGTCCCCTGGTCCTGATGAAATGCATCCCAGGGTATTAAAAGAGATGGCGGAAGTTATAGCAGATGCATTTGTTATAATCTACCAAAATTCTCTGGACTCTGGGGAGGTACCAGCGGATTGGAGAGCAGCTAATGTAACGCCTCTGTTTAAAAAAGGGGGCAGGCAAAAGGCAGATAACTATAGGCCGGTTAGTTTAACATCTGTAGTGGGGAAAATGCTTGAAACTATCATTAAGGAAGAAATAGCGGGACATCTAGATAGGAATAGTGCAATCAAGCAGACGCAACATGGATTATGAAGGGGAAATCATGTTTAACTAACTTACTGGAATTCTTTGAGGATAATAACGAGCATGGTGGATAGAGGTGTACCGATGGATGTGGTGTATTTAGATTTCCAAAAGGCATTCGATAAGGTGCCACACAAAAGGTTACTGCAGAAGATAAAGGTACGCGGAGTCAGAGGAAATGTATTAGCATGATAGAGAATTGGCTGGCGAACAGAAAGCAGAGAGTCGGGATAAATGGGTCCTTTTCCGGTTGGAAATCAGTGGTTAGTGGTGTGCCACAGGCATCAGTACTGGGACCACAACTGTTTACAATATATATAGATGACCTAGAAGAGGGGACAGAGTGTAGTGCAACAAAATTTGCAGATGACACAAAGATTAGTGGGAAAGCGGGTTGTGTAGTGGACTCCGAGAGGCTGCAAGGAGATTTGGATAGGTTAAGCGAATGGGCTAAGGTTTGGCAGATGGAATACAATGTTGGAAAGTGTGAGGTCATCCACCTTGGGGGAAAAAAAAAACAGTAAAAGGGAATATTATTTGAATGGGGAGAAATTACAACATGCTGTGGTGCATAGGGACCTGGTGGTCCTTGTGCATGAATCCCAAAAGGTTAGTTTGCAGGTGCAGCAGGTAATCAGGAAGGCAAATGGAATGTTGGCCTTCATTGCGAAAGGGATGGAGTACAAAAGCAGGGATGTGTTGCTGCAACTGTATAAGGTATTGGTAAGGCCGCACCTGGAGTACTGCGTGCAGTTTTGGTCACCTTACTTAAGGAAGGATATACTAGCTTTGGAAGGGGTACAGAGACGATTCACTAGGCTGATTCGAGAAATGAGGGGGTTACCTTATGATGATAGATTGAGTAGACTGGGTCTTTACTCCTTGGAGTTCAGAAGGATGAGGGGTGATCTTATAGAAACATTTAAAATCATGAAAGGGATAGACAAGATAGAGGCAGAGAGGTTGTTTCCATTGGTGGGGGAGACTAGAACTAGGGGGCACAGCCTCAAAATACGGAGGAGCCAATTTAAAACCGAGTTGAGAAAGAATTTCTTCTCCCAGAGGGTTGTGAATCTGTGGAATTCTCTGCTCAAGGAAGCAGTTGAGGCTGGCTCATTGAATGTTTTCAAGTCAAAGATAGATAGATTTTTAAGCAATAAGGGAATTAAGGGTTACAGGGAGCGGGCGGGTAAGTGGAGCTGAGTCCACGACCAGATCAGCCATGATCTTATTGAATGGCGGAGCAGGCTCGAGGGGCTAGATGGCCTACTCCTGTTCCTAATTCTTATGTTCTTATGCTATTCACGTCATTCTCAGCATTGTGGATGCTCCAGAGTGAATCCACCCGCAGCTCCAGTGCCGCAATGCAGTCCGTCAGGACCTGCAGGCGGATGCACTCCCCGCATATGTAGTCGTCAGGGACACCGGAGGCGTCCCTGACTTCCCACATAGTACAGGAGGAGCATAACACATGTCCGAGCTGTCCTGCCATGACTTAACGCCTAGATAAACTTAAATTGGCAACAACAATGCTTAAGGTTACTTACTGATGTAGAAAAGAAAAAGAAAAACTACTTACCAATCACTTATCCCCTTGGCTGTTCGATTTCTTTCTATTTCTTTTTTGCCTTCTCACTCTGCTGCAGCTGCACCAGCTGGCCTCTCCGACGCTGGGCCTCTTGTAGGCCTCCTGGATCTCCCCACTCCGCCTCCCGACGACGCTCGAACAGCCGACCAGTTCCCATTTAGGACGCAAGTCTTTACTAATGATAGCACAGGATCCTGGCTGGTCCAGGTCCTGATCTGGCGAGCTGTGACGGGTGACCGCTCGCTCTCAAAAGCATCCATGACCAGTACCAAGTCTGCGGGCTGCACCATTTCAACTCCAGTGGTAGGTAATGGTAGCCGACTGAGAGCATCGGCACAGTTTTCAGTGTCTGGCCTGTGGCGGATAACAGTCATACGCGGATAATGTTAGTGCCCATCTTTCAATGCGGGACGAAGCATTGGTGTTTATACCTTTGCTCTCTGAAAACAGCAAAATAAGTGGCTTGTGGTCAGTTTCAAGCTCAAACCGAAATCCAAATAGGTATTGGTGCATTTTCTTAACCCCGTATACACATGCTAACGCCTCTTTCTCGACCATATTATAGGCTCTCTCAGCCTTAGACAGACTTCTAGACGCGTATGCAACCGGTTGGAGGTTGCCCGATACATTGGCTTGCTGTAACACACAGCTGACCCCGTACGATGAGACGTCACAAGGTAGCACTAAACGTTTACATGGGTCATAGTGTACAAGTAACTTATTTGAACATAGCAGGTTCCTGGCCTTCTCAAAGGCTGTGTCTTGAGATTTGCCCCAAACCCAGTCGTCACCCTTATGTAGCAACATGTGCAAAGGCTCTACCAGCATGCTCAACCCAGGTAGAAAGTTACCGAAATAGTTGAGTCCCAGGAACGAATGCAGCTCCGTCACATTCTGTGGTCTGGGTGCATTCTTGATGGCCTCTGTCTTTGAGTCCGTGGGTCTGATGCCATCTGCCGCAATCTTTCTCTCCAAAAATTCGACTTCTTGGGCCAGGAAAAAACACTTGGAGCGTTTCAGCCTGTGTCTCACTCTGTCTAGGCGACTTTGAACCTCTTCCAGGTTGTGTAGGTGTTCGATGGTGTCACAATCGGTGATCAGGATGTCGTCTTGAAACACAAAGGTGCACGGAACAGATTTCAGCAAACTCTCCATGTTTCTCTGGAAAATGGCTGCAGCCGAGCGAATCCCGAAAGGGCACCTGTGGTATATAAACAGCCCTTTGTGTGTTTGATGCACGTCAGTCTTTTCGAAGCTTCAGCCAGCTCCTGTGTCATGTAGGCGGAGGTTAGGTCCAACTTGGTGAACGACTTCCCCCCACCCCCGCTAACGTTGCGAACAGGTCATCCGCCTTGGGCAGCGGGTACTGTTCTTGTAGTGAGACTCGGTTAATCGTTACCTTGTAGTCTCTGCAGATTCTGACCGTCTATTGCTTTTCAACACCGAAACAATTGGACTGGCCCATTGAACTCGACTGGTGATATGATTCCTTCGTGTTGGATTCTGTCCAGTTCGATCTCGACTTTCTCCCTCATGATGTGCGGAACCGCCCGAGCCTTGTGATGGACGGGCCGTGCATCGGGGCCTAGATGGATCTGTACCGTGGCGCCTGTGAAGTTGCCGATACCTGGATCGAATAGTGAGGGAAGCTTGCTCAACACTTGAGCACACGAGGCATCATCCACTGAAGATAGTGCTTTGATGTCGTTCCAATTCCATCTAATCTTTTCTAGCCAGCTTCTGCCGAACAGCGTTGGGCCATTGCCTGGAACAATCCACAATGATAGGTCATGCACAGCTCCATCATACGATACCTTCACTGCTGCACTTCCAATGACTGGTATGAACTCTTTGGTGTAGGTACGCAGCTTTGAATTAATTGGGTTCAGTTTGGGCCTTTGTGCCTTATTGCCCCACAGTTTCTCGAAAGCCTTCTGGCTCATTATTGACTGACTCGCCCCCATGTCCAACTCCATGGATACTGGAACTCCATTTAATTTCACTTTCAGCATTATAGGAGGGCTCTTGGTGGTGAAGGTATGTATCCCATACACTTCTTCCTCGGGTTGAGCTGCCGGATCGATCATCCTCTGCCACGTGGTGTGTCGCAGCATGTTTGCACATTCGCTGGCGGTGCCCCATTTTTGCGCAGCCTTTGCACATGTAGTGCTTGAATCGACATTGATGGGCCCGGTGATTACCCCCGCAGCGCCAACACAGTGCTAATTGATTCACATTCACCCCCGATGGCGGACTCTGAGTCATCACAGGTCTTGCAGCCGCAGAAGTTCAGGCCCTGCCAGATGCAGTTCGGCCTGCTAGCGATATAATTTTATGCACAGTACTTGCCGGTGAGCTTCGATGTTGAGAAGATATCTGTTTGGTGTTATCGTCCGTAGCCATGCATGCCTGGGCGATCACGATGGCCCTGCTCAGGCCAGCAGCTTTTGAAGAACGATCTCGTGGCTGATACCCAGCACAAAAAAGTCCCGCAGCATTTCTCCCAACACGGCTCCAAAATCGCAAGGTCCCACGAGGCATCTCAGGTCGGCGACATATTCTGCCATGTCCTGGCCCCCGGAGCGATGGTGCGTGTAAAAACGATATCTAGCCATGAGGATACTCTCTTTTGGCTTGAGGTGGTGTCGAACCAGCGTGCACAACTCTGTATATTCCTTCTTCATTGGTTTTGTCGGTGCGAGCAGATTCTTGATGAGGCCGTATATTTTAGGCCCACAGACGGTGAGGAGAACCACCCTGGGCTTGACCGCGTTAGTGTCTCGTTCCAGCTCGTTGGCCACGAAGTACTGGTCGAGACACTCGACGAAGGCTTCCCAATCATCACCCTCTATGAATCTCTCTAATATTCCAACGGCAGCCATGGTTGCGTGAAGGTTTGTATTCTGTCATTTGTCGCCAACTGTTGTGTATAGAAGAACTCCATAAGGCTGAGTACTGTGAGCTAAACTTAGTGTGAGCTTAGTCTTCTTTATTACAACTCCAGAGTGCCTAAACAACATGGCAGCCAACCTTTTATACTGGCCCTGCACATGTGTGTAGGTGACCATTAGGACTCCAACAGTCGCGCCCTCTACTGGCAAATATTACATAGTTACATACATAACACACTTCATAGACTTAATGGCTCGTTGATTAAATACCCACATGGTGTGGCACTGCACCATACACACCACAGGGTTTCCAGAGTCCTGATTCGTACTGAGCTTGCAGTCTTGACCAGGTATGACCACAGATCTTACAATGTAAGAAAAACTTTGTGAAGGTAAAAACTCAGTGGTAAACAGGTTCTTAAGGTTGCTTTGGATTGTCACAGACCTTTTGATTTATTTTGTTTTGGAAGAAATATAATGAGCTAAGTTTATGTATATACTTCTAAGATGTGGTTGTCTAGAAATTAGGCTAATGCTCTTATAGAAGGTTATTGGTTGGTAAATCTGTGGTGGATTTGTAGAACTGGCCTTATTGTTCCTGGGTCAGAGTGCGGTAAAATTATCACGGTTCCTGATATTGATTGCTGTCCAGTGGCTCCTACTGAGAGTGCATTTGTATAAACATTTGATAAGGATAGGAGCGGGCTCAGCTGTGGGTCCACAATTAACATGGAGATGGGGAACAAAAAAAGGCAAGCATATGAATTATTTAATGTTAATTGAATAATTCTTTCAATAGTAGATCATTCAAAGTATTTTGAAACTGGTATTGGTATGTACAAGTAATTGGCATGTGCAATGATGGATGTTAATTTACTTCGTGGTAATGTTGAAATGCAGACTCCTACTGCTTGGTGAAATGCATTTTGTGCAATACTGTCTGAGATGGTGGTTTCGGAGAGCCAGTTTCTGGGTGTGTCAGTAAACAGGTTTTGAATGATGAATTTGTAACATGATACCAGTATTTATTTGCATTGTTTCACCTTGTACCTAAAAGGAATGAGGCTATCCTACAACAGATGGGAAATTAGAGCCCATATAACGTAAACTCTTAAAGCAGTAAATTTGTTTTTTAATGTTTTTTAAAATATTTACATTTAACCTGTCACTTTAAGTCTTAAATTGAAAACTGCATTCCATATGGAGCAGGTTGAAATGAACTACGATATCTCATTTAACACTTGTACCTGACTCTGTTCACGTGGTAGGTGATATTAAATTACAGAGGCAGAACAGGTTTTCTTTGACTTTCAGTCCAGAAAGTAACCAGAGATGGAATGAGAGCAGTTCTTTCTTGACAATAGGAGGTGGAGTTTAACTGGGATTATGATTTAACCAAGCACCACTGCTGAAGTTAGTTTTAATAATGATTGTCTGCAAAGTCACAAACCACTTTCAGTTCTAGTGTAAAAAGGAATAATTAACAAATTGGACAAGTTAATTTCATTGACCAAAAGTTGAACTTTGTTTGGTGAAAGCTGTCATGCTATGATTTATATTGAGAATTACATTTTTTAGACCACTGAAGGATGAATTGATTCAAAAATTTGCAGCTTGTAAATTCTGAGTTGAGCTTTCAATCCCACATTCTCCATCACAAAGACCACCGATTTCCACCTCTAACATTGACGGTTCCGCCCCTGCCTCAGCCCATCTGCTGCTGAAACCCCAAACCATGCTTTTGTTACCTGCAGTCTCAATTACTCCAAAGCTCTCCTGGCTGGCCCTCCCATCTTCCACCCTCCATAAACTTAAGCTCATCCAAAATTCTGCTGCCCGTCTCCTAACTTGCAGCAAATCCCACTCACCCAGCACCATTGTGCTTGCTGACATTGACTTACAGTCCACCAGCGCCTCAAATGTTAAATTCTCATCCTCGTGTGCAAATCTCTCCATAGCTTCACCGCTCCCTCAAGCCCTATCACCATTCAACTCTGGCTTCTTATGCCTCCTCTATCGATGGCCATGCCTTCAGATATCTAAGCCTTAACCTCCTTTAACACCCTCCTTGAAACCAACCTCTTTGACCAAGCGCTTAGTTATCCCTCCTAATATTTCATTCTTTGGCTCGGTGTCAATTTTGGTCTGATTACGTTCATGTATGTGCCTTGGGGCATTTTCCTATGTTAAATACAGATCTAGAGAAGTACTTCAAATTTGAGAGTCACTCTGTTGACAAAAGTGTTATGTATGCAACCCTAGGCAACCTGTATCATACCGCTTACCTGTTGAAGTCCCAAGGGATCCCAGCATCCCTTGGGAGCACTGTATATAAGCAGGCCTCCCATGCTGTACCAGCACTCTGGAGTTTGAATAAAGGAGCTAAGGTCACACTCATTGTCTACAGTACTCCGTTGCATTACTTTATTATGAGCTTAACAAAAAGGATGTGCAACTTTTGTGCAGGAATACAGACCATTTATAATTTAAAAGTTGATTGTAATAATTACATTTTTTTTTACCCTCTTAATGTAAATAATGCCATTACTAGGATCAGAATATTTTCCACTGCTTTTCAAGTTTGTATCAGGAACGCTTGGGTCAGCTATAGTACAGGTTAAATGCCTTAGAGCACAATGTCAGCTGTGGCTCGGGGTAGCACACTCGCCTGAGTCAGAAGTTTATGGGTTCAAGTCCCACTCTGGGGACTTGAGCACACAAATCTAGGCTGATACTCCAGTGCAGTGCTGAGGGAGTGCTGCACTGTTGGAGGTGCCGTCTTTCGGATGAGACGTTAAACCTTTGCGCTCTCGGATGTAAAAGATCCCATGGCACTATTTCGAAGAAGAGCAGGGGGGTTATCCCCGGTGTCCTGGCCAATATTTATTCTTCAATCAACATAATAAAAAACAGATTATCTGGACATTATCACATTGCTGTTTGTTGGAGCTTGCTGTGCGCAAATTGGCTGCCGCGTTTCTCACATTAGAACAGTGACTAAACTTCAAAAAGTACTTCATTGGCTGTAAAGTGCTTTGAGACATCTGGTGGCCGTGAAAGGTGCTATATAAATGCAACCTTTATCTAATCCAACCTTCCAGAGCATTGGTTAATTTTCCTTTTACTTCCCATGACTGCTTTTATTTTGGCTTCTGAGTGAGACTTGCAATTTAATAACAACTTCTGAATGCAAGAATATAGGAACAAGAAAAGGCCAATCAGCTAATTCAGGCCATGTTTCACCACCCAAAGCGGTTGATTTTTTTTTTACATCAAAGCAACATCCCTGTTGAATCAAGAATTCTTACAGTTCCCTCTTTATTTTGTCACATCCCAACTCCATGCTTATCTCTCTCAATGCTCTCTGTTTGAATCTCGTCAGTCTAGTTTCTGCCCATGCACCACTGGTCGGAGTCTGCACTAATGATATCCTCTGTGACTGCATGAACTCATTGAATGGCGGTGCAGGCTAGAAGGGCCGAATGGCCTACTCCTGCACCTATTTTCTATGTTTCTATGTTTCTACAACATTCTTCCTCGTCTCTCCAAGGTGTTCAATGTAGTCAATCATGCTATTGACCTGGACGACCTCTCCTCTGGTTTATCTCCCTGTCCTAGCAGGCCTGGAGCAGCGTGGCAGCATACCACTGCAAGCTACAGCGCGAGCTGGTGCAGGAGGGTGACGGCAGCCAAGAGGGCGACTGGATTGGATGATGTCACAGTCCAGGTCGGTGATTGGAGCGTGGGCAGGTACAGCAGGAACGGCGAGGTTGGGGCGCAGGAGTGGCGAGTGATCCTGGAGCGACGCGATTGGGGCCCAGGAAAAGCGTGAGTTTGGGGCCAGAAGAGGCGTGGGCCCAGGGGCAGCACAGGCTAGCCCACACTACGATTATGTGCACATTGGTCCGTGCAGCAGAGCTGATCTCCAGTCATTTTGGTTAATCCTTGCCACTGGACCAAGACCTAGCTCTGTCAAGCTGGTATGCAACGGCCACCACACGTTTTTAAAAAATAAAATCTACGCACGTGCATCTTCCACCCTTCAGGATGTAGTTCGGGACCTGGAATATTAGGCCCTTCATTGAAACACCAGTGAACTCATCCCTTTTTGGTGTGGAAGCAAGTCATCCTCGATACGAGGGACTGCCTATGATGATGAGCCAACGGTCCATCTTCTCTTCTTTTCCTCATTTTAAATTTTCATCTTTGGTGACTTTATCTGTGTGCATAGTCAGTTAACATCTGTCTGCTGACAATACACCAGCTCAACCACTTCATCACTTCCTTGCACTCCACTCCAGATAGTAAGAGTTTCTACAGGTACATAGAAAGGAAAAGAGTGGCGAAAGTAAATGTTGGTCCCCTAGAGGATGAGACTGGGGAATTAATAATGGAGAACAGGGAAATGGCAGAGTAGTTGAAAAAATATTTTGTATTGGTCTTCACGGTAGAAGACACTAAAAACATCCCAATCGTGGATAATCAAAGGGCTATAGGGAGGGAGGAACTTAATACAATCACTATCACTAAAGAAGTAGTACTCAGTAAAATAATGGGACTAAAGGCGGACGAGTCCCTGGGATTTGATGGCTTAGATCCCAGGGTCTTGCAGAGATAGTGGATGCATTGGTTGTAATCTACTAAAATTCCCTGGATTCTAGGGTGGTCCCAGCGGATTGGAAAACCGCAAATGTAACGCCCATATTTAAAAAAGGAGGCAGACAAAAAGCAGAAAACTGTAGACCAGTTAGCCTAACATCTGTCGTTGGGAAAATGCTGGAGTCCATTATTAAGGAAGCAGTAGTGGGACATTTGGAAAAGCATAATTCAATCAAGCAGAGTCAGCATGGTTTTATGAAAGGGAAATCATGTTTGACAAATTTCCTGGAGTTCTTTGAGGATGTAACTAGCAGGGTGGATAAGGGAGAACCAGTGGATGTGTATTTGGATTTCCAGAGGATATTCGATAAGGTGCCACATAAAAGGTTACTGCACAAGATAAAAGTTCATGGGGTTGGGAGTAATATATTAGCATGGATAGAGGATTGACTAACTAACAGAAAACAGAGAGTCGGGATAAATGGGTCATTTTCCAGTTGGCAAACAGTAACTAATGGGATGTCGTAGGGATCGGTGCGGGGACCTCAACTATTTACAATCAATATTAATGACTTGGATGAAGGGACCGAGTGTAATGTAGCCAAGTTTGCTGATGATACAAAGATGGGTGGGAAAGCAAATTGTGAGGGCACAAAAAAATCTACAGAGGGATATAGACAGGCTAAGTGAGTGGGCAAAAATTTGGCAGATGAATATAATGTGGGAAAATGTGAGGTTATCCACTTTGGCTGAAAAAATAGAAAAGCAAATTATAATTTAAATGGAGAATAATTGCAGTGCTTCAGTACAGAGAGACCTGGGGGTCCTTGTGCATGAAACACAAAGTTAGTGTGCAGGTACAGCAAGTAATCAGGAAGGCAAATGGAATGTTGGCCTTTATTGCAAGGGAGATAGAGTATAAAAGCAGAGAAGTCCTACTACAACTGTACAGGGTATTGGTGAAGCCACACTTGGAGTACTGCGTACAGTTTTGGTCTCCGTATTTAAGGAAGGATATACTTGCATTGGAGGCTAGTCAGAGAAGGTTCACTAGGTTGATTCCTGAGATGAAGGGGTTGACTTATGAAGATAGATTGAGTAAGTTGTGCCTATACATATTAGAGTTCAGAAGAATGAGAGGTGATCTTATCGAAACATATAAAATAATGAGGGGGCTCGACAAGGTGGATGCGGAGAGGATATTTCCACATAGGGGAAACTAAAACTAGGGGACATAGTCTCAGAATAAGGGGCCACCCATTTAAAATTGAGATGAGGAGGAATTTCTTCTCCTGAGGGTTGTGAATCTGTGGAATTCTCTGCCCCAGAGTTGTGGAGGCTGGGTCATTGAATATATTTAAGGCGGAGATAAACAGATTTTTGAGCGATAAGAGAATAAAGGGATATGGGGAGTGGGCAGGGAAGTGGAGCTGAGTCCATCATCAGATCAGCCATGATCTTATTGAATGGCGGAGCAGGCTCGAGGGGCCAGGTGGCCTACTCCTGCTCCTATTTCTTATGTTCTTGTGTTCACACCTACCTCTGCTATCATACAACCTATCCTGGATAAGCCAGAATTTTCTCCGATTCAACATTGGGTAGAATAAAGTCCTCATTTTAGCCCTCTGCCAGAAATTCTATACTCTTGTGACTGACTCCACCTCCCTCACTTGGGCTGCACCAGATGGTCTGGAATGTCAGTTTCACCCCGATCCCAGGTTCAAATCCCATATCCTGGCCACTACCGAGACTTGCTTCCATCTCCGCAACTTCACCCGCCTCCTCTCTTGCCTTGCTCTCACTGAAACAGACACCCTAATCTGCACTTTTGTCAAAATCTTAGACTTTGCTAACATCTTTCTCACTACCCTACCTCTGTGGCCACCCTTCTGTACTGTTCCACATTTTTATTCCTCTCCTGTGTATGACCTCTCCCTCTGTTCCACTTTCAGCAGCCTGTTGTACTCTCTGGAACTCCCTGCCTAAGTCCTCTCTCCTTTCCTTTAAATGTCTTCTTACAAAGAAACATAGAAAATAGGAACAGTAGTAGGCCATTCGGCCCTTCGATTCTGCACCACCATTCAATATGATCATGGCTGATCCTCTATTTCAACACTGTATTCCAGCTTTTCCCCCATACCCCTTGATGCCTTTTGTGTCTAGAAATCTATCTATCTCCCTCTTAAATATATTCAGTGACTTGGCCTCCACAGCCTTCTGTGGTAGAGAATTCCACAGGTTCACCACCCTCTGAGTGAAAAATATTCTCCTCATCTCGGTCCTAAATTTCCTACCCCGTATCCTGAGACTGTGACCCCTTGTTCTAGACTTCCCAGCCAGGGGAAACATCCTCCCCGCATCCAGTCTATCCAACCCAGTCAGAATTTTATATGTTTCAATGAGATCCCCTCTCATTCTTCTAAACACTCATGAATACAGGCCTAGTCGACCCAATCTCTCCTCATACGACAGTCCTGCCATCCCAGGAATCAGTCTGGTGAACCTTTGCTGCACTCCCTCTATGGCAAGTATATCCTTTCTTGTGTTAGGAGACCAAAACTGCACACACTGTTCCAGGTGCGGTCTCACCAAGGCCCTGTATAACTGTAGTAAGACATCCTTGCTCCTTTACTCAAATTCTCTTGCAATGAAGGCCAACATATCATTGGCCTTCCTAACTGCTTGCTGCACCTGCATGTTTGCTTTCAATGACTGGTGTACAAGGACACCCAGGTCCCTCTGTACATCGACACTTCCCAAGCCATCACCATTTAAATAATACTTTGTCCTTATGTTTTGCCTACCAAAGTGGATAACTTCACATTTATGCACATTATACTGCATCTGCCATGTGTTTGCCCACTCACTCAACCTATCTAAATCGCCTTGCAGCATCTTTGCCTCCTCCTCACAACTCATAATCCCACTTAGTTTTGTGTCTTCAGCAAACTTGGAAATATTACATTTGGTTCCCTCATCCAAATCATTTATTTATATATATATTATGAATAGCTGGGGCCCAAGCACTGATCCCTGTGGTATCCCACTAATCACTGCCCGCCACCCTAAAAAAGACCCGTTTATTACTACTCTCTGTTTCCTGTCAGTTAACCAATTTTCAATCCATGCCAATACATTACCCCCAATCCTGCGTGTCATGTCTTTAATACTCTTGTGAATGACTCCACGAGGTCTAGTATTGTACTTGAGCTGTTGTGACCTGAGTCCCATTTATTGTAACTCCAGAGTGAAGCACAAGCATGGTGGGCAGCCTTTTATACTGGGCCCTGCACACCTATGCAGGTGACCCTCGGGTCTCCCACCGCAGTGCCCTCTGGTGGCACACCTTATGTGACTATACAGTTATTATACATGGTCTATATACCTGACATCACTTCCCCCCCCCCACCCCCGCAAGTCTTTAATGCAAATTGACTTGTACATTGACGGTGACCTGGGCTTTGGTCTTCCTGGTTGACCATTGGAGGATCGCTTCTAGCTTGGGTGAGTTGGTAGTGAGATTTGTTGCCAGTGGAGGTCCCAGTGATTTCTGGTTGCAAGTCCATGACTACTCCATTCTCCCCCCCCCCCCCCCCCCCCCCCCCACACACACAGAGATCAGGCTAATGGCCATTACATGCAAGTTGCATTCAAGTTCATCACATGGGTTTTACATTTACATCTTGGTACATTGGTTGGGTGGATTACAGTCAAGTCACTTTTCTTTTTGTGTGGTACATTTACATGATCAGTACAGATATATCAGTACAGGTACACAAGGACAGTCTAGTTCCAGCACGGCCGGATGAGATCCGGGTCGTCTGGTGGTGGCGCAGTGCCCCATGCTAGTGGGTCTGTGGGCGAGGTGAGCTCATTTTGCTCAAGTTGCTGGAGCTCAGGGCTCTTGCCATTACTCCTAATGTCGGGTAGGCACAAAGACAGCAGATGTGTCGATGACCTCCCTATCCTTTTCGTTTCCGCAGTGTCGCTGCTGCTCCCTGGGATGCGATCTGAGCGAGTGAGCATTTCGTCTAAGCGACAGTGGGGCTGCCTCTTCTTGTCTAGCAGTTCGCAGGGGACTGCTGACTCGCTTTCCTTGAGGGCACCATTGTGAGCACTCTCTAGTTTGGGATCCTGGCTGGTCCAGGTCCCGTTCGGAGGAGCCGTTGCGGGTGACCCTTCGCTCTTGGGCACTGCTGTGGTGACGAGTGGGTTTGTGGGCTGCGCCTTTTCCACCTGGGTGGTGGGCGACGGTAGCCGACTGCGAGCATAGGCGCAGTTTAATGTTTCTGGCCCGTGGTGGTTCATGTCATCGGGTGCCTGCAATGTTAAACCGATCTGAGGCAGGGTATCGCTACCGGTGCCTCTGCTCTCCAGGGATCATTTACTCTGCGGCTTGTCTACCTCTGTCAGCTGCGGGGACACTTTATGATACATCGTTCTGGTCCCGGGGACGCAGGCTACAGCATTGGATAGCCCGTTGGACCTGTATACGACTGTTAGGTGTGCGCCCGCTACATTGGTTGATTGCAATTTGCACCCGACATCACTCAACATCATTTTGCTCGTTACAGCTGGACTTTTACATTGGTTACCAATTTCAAGCAGTTCATTCAAAAATGGCGGGTTGCTGGCCTCCTTTAAAATGGCCTTACTACTTTTACCCCAATCGTCTTCCTTGCGTGGAACCACGTGTCGTTGCTCCATTAACGCTGCGCCTCGTGATTTGGATGCCATCTTTTCCCTGTCCATGATGTCGACTGCCGCGATCTTCTTTCCCAGGGATTCTGCCACTGAAGCTGGGAAGGCGCCCTCGGATCCAATCTTCCTCCCCAGGAGTCCTCCCACTGAAACCGGGAAGGTGCGTTCGGGTCGTCTCGGCCGGATCATCGCCACGCAGTCGTGATGAGCAGTCTGTGCCTCGGGGGCTGCGCGGATCTGCTCTCCTGTGCCTGGTCCAACCAAAGGTGGGGGCTTGCTCTGCCTCTGAGCATGGGGGATGTCGATCGCTGGAGGGATGAAGTCTTCCCAGTTCCAATGAATCTTTCCCATCTTTCACATAGCGTTGGTCCATCACCTGAAACAATCCACAATGGTAAATTGTGCACTGCACCATCATGGGATACACTTACATCCACACTACCAACAACTGATATCAGTTCCTTGGTGTAGATGTGCTGCTTTGCCTGAACCGGGACCAGCTTGGGTCATTCAGCTTGATCGTTCCATAGCCTCTCAAATGTTTCCTGACTCATTACTGACTGACTCGCCCCCGTGTCCACTTCCATGAAGACTGGAACGCCATTTAATTCGACTGCCATTATCACTGGAGGATAATCTGTGGTGCAGGTATATACTCCATACACTTCATCCTGGGACTGAGCTGCCTCTCTAGTCATCTCCTCGTAATCCGCGCTGGATTCACAGCCATCTGCTGACTCCTCTTCCACGTGGTGAGTCACAGCTCTTTTGCACATTCGCTAGAGGTGGCCCTTTGTGCTGCAGCCTTTGCACACATAGTCTCTGAACCGACACTGATGAGCCCTGTGATTACCTCCGCAACGCCAGCATGGTGCTACTCGACTTACGTTTGCACTCCAGGTGGACTCTGAGTTAAAGGACTTGGGGCGGGGGGGGGGCCTGTACGCTTTGCTCTGGGCAGATACACGTTCAACAGTTCTGCCTGTGAAAGGCGCCATTCTATTTACAGTACTTGCCGGGTTTGAGTCCTGAGAGTGAGTCATCATCTGCTTGGAGCTGCAGCTTGAGGTCATGAATGCCTGGCTGATGCTGGTGGCCTTCTGCAAAGTGATGGTGGTTTTGGCAGACAGAAGCCTGTGAAGAAGGGCCTCATGACCGATGCCAATTATGAAGATGTCGCACAACACATCAGCGAGGGATGCGCCGAATTCACACGGTCCTGCCAGCCTCCTGAGGTCGGCAGCGTACTTCCCTATTTCCTGGCCCTCGGGGCGGCGGTGTGTATAAAATCGATGCCTGGCCGTGAGGATGCTCTCCTTCGGTTTGAGTTGGTCCCGAATTAGCATCTTCAGCTCCTCGTATGACTTGATCGTTGTTTTCTCTGGTACAAGCAAGTCCCTGACGAGTCCGTAGACCACAGGCCCACAACTGGTCAACAGGATAGCTCTGCGCTTATCTGCCAGCGTAGCCGGATCATCGCCTACCAGGTCGTTTGCTACGAAATATTGGTCGAACCACTCCGTAAAGGCTTCCCAATCTTCACACTCTGAGAACTTTTCTAATGCACCAACATTACTAATTTTTGCGTGAAAGTTCATAATTTCGTCGCCAGTTGTTATGTCTTTAATACTCTTATTAATGACTCCACGAGGTCTAGTATTGTACTTGAGCTGTTGTGACTTGAGTCCCATTTATTGTAACTCCAGAGTGAAGCACAAACATGGTGGGCAGCCTTTTATACTGAGCCCTGCACATCTGTGCAGGTGACCCTCAGGTCTCCCACCGCAGTGCCCTCTGGTGTCACACCTTATGTGACTATACAGTTAGTATACATGATCTGCATACATGACGATATGTGCTTTAATTTTGCACACTAACCTCCTTATGTGGGACTTTATCAAAGGCCTTCTGAAAATCCAAATACACTACATCCACTGGTTCTCCCTTATCTATTCTATCAGTTACATCCTCAAAAAAAAAACTCCAGTAGGTTTGTCAAACATGATTTTCCTTTCATAAATCCATGTTGACTTTGTTTAATCCCGTTGATATTATCTAAGTGTGCCGTTATCACATCCTTTATAATAGACTCCAGCATTTTCCCTACTACTAATGTCAGGCTAACCAGTTCCCCATTTTTTCTCTCCCTCCTTTTTTAAATAGTGGGGTTTCATTTGCCACCCTCCAATCTGCAGGAACTGTTCCATAATCTATAGAATTTTGGAAGATGACAACCAATGCATCTACTATTTCCATGGCTACCTCTTTTAGTACTCTGGTATGCAGATCATCAGGCCCTGGGGATTTATCGTCTTTCAGTCCCATTAGTTTCTCCAGCACTATTTTCTTACTAATAATCATTTCCTTTAATTCTTCTTGATCACTAGACCCTTGGTTCCCTAGCATTTCTGGGACGTTATTTGTGTCCTCTTCCGTGAAGACAGAACCGAAGTATTTATTTAATTGTTCTGCCATTTCCTTGTTCCCCATTACACATTCTCCTGTTTCTGTCTGTAAAGGACCTCCATGCCTTTAGTCACCTCTCCAACCCTCCGCCATCATGCTCAATCTCCATTTTTACCTCTTTCGAGTGCAGTGGGATGTTTTTCCTAATGAAAAGTGCAATGTTGTTGTTTCATTTCTTCAGTGGAGTCAGTATTTGCTGTTATGATATCCTATTTTAAAGAAATTAATAGATCTGTGAATATTTGTTTTTACATTTCAATGTATTAATTTGTCTGGGGTAGTATTTGGTTTTGAACAATCTACCTTTTTTTTAAAATATTAACCTTTTAAAACGGGAATAGATTTATTTTCCTCAGGTTGGGAGCGGGGGGCAGTGGGGGAGAGGGGTGGGAATAGTATAATTAACTGAACTCTGGCACAGGTGTTGGCCCACTAGTTGATGAGGTAATATAATAAACCTATTATACCTAATAAAGCAAAATGGACTGATTTTGAAAGCTGTTGCTGGCTCCAGTTGCCCCTCTGCTCTAGATCCCAATGTGAGTCAGAAGAGGGAAGAATTTTGAGGGTGAAAATAATTAAATCATCACTAGTTTCTGAAAGTTATATTTTAAAGGACAATTCCCATTGTGCCTCAGTGAGTAGCCCAGGGCAGTGTGTATTAAAGATCCACTTCAAGTATTTGTTGGAAGTGAACTTTTCAATTACTGTTTGATCTTAGCAGCTTCAGTCATTGTTTCCTCCTAGCAATGGGGGGCCAGGAATTTTTATTGATTGAAGCCATTTTGAACTATCCAGCTCAATTCATTTGTGCAAACAACCCTGAAATGGTGACTGCTGCTATTTTAGGCATTTGAAAGGAAAACGAGAAAAACCGGTTTTGTGGGCTATTGGGTGCCTTCCGAATGCTTGAAATTGAAACCACTGCATTGAAAAGCAATTTGTAATTTCTAGTGTCCCCCACCTGTGTCTGTATCTTCAAAGTTTTTAAAAAGTTAATAATTAGCACTTCATCTTGCTCAATTGTGTTTGCAAGGAACATGAGGCTGCTGTGGGTTCATAAATATAAAAAAGTCTTCCCGGCAAAGTGCTAGTAACACTCAGCAGGTCAGGCAGTATCAGTGGAGAGGAAGGTAGTGTTAACATTTCAGGTCTATGGCACGTCATCAAAACACAGGGTTCTAACAAAGGGTCATAGACATGAAACATTAATCCTACCGTCCTTTTTCAGTTTTTATTACAGTTGTCGTAACAATTGGTGGTCTTAATGAATCAGGCAGATTTGCAGTAGGGTTACTATCAGGTGTACGCATCAGGAACGTTGATGAAAAAGCACCCCTCCAAGGCCAATGTAAAAGCATCTTTATCTTTATACTGGCATTATTTAGATTCGATTCCAGGGGACGAGTGTATGTGCACTCATGCCGGCATTTACATTACTAAATCTGGCTCTCGTAATTTAGCAACAGAATCTTAGACCTTTAAAAATGTGGGTATTTTATTCTGCCACCAGGATATAATAGCCAAATTTATCCCGGTGTCCTGGCCAATACTTATCCCTCAATTAGCATCACTAAAACCGATTATCTGGTCATTATCACATTGCTGTTAGTGAGAGCTTGCTGTTCGCAAATTAGCTGCTGTGTTTCCTACATTACATCAGTGACTACACTTCAAAAGTACTTCATTGGCTGTAAAGCATTTTGGGACATCCAGAGATCATGAAAGATGCTATATAAATGCAAGTCTGTCTGCCTTTATTGTAAAGGCCAGGATCTATCTCCTGGGTGCTGGTGTGATCTAAGTTAGCACCTGTATAGCAGAGGTTTAAGTTGCTGTCCTCTGGCAACCAGGGTTGCTTGGGGAAATTGTTCAATTTGATTACTTATAGGTTGATTGTGAACAGTGCAAAGCGGAAAAATAATTTCTAGTTTTCTTTTTTTTAAAAAAACTCAATGCACATTTGGTCCCTTCACATCTGTAAAAAGACAGGTTATTCTTTTGGGTATAACTCTTTGTCAGTGAAAGATAAGTAAATACTTTAGCAGGGGAGTGGGTAAAGAAACTACTGATAATCCAATAACCGAAGAAGTTAACTGATTGAGAGACCAGCAAACTGTCATCTCAATGAGGCAATGGAAAGTCATTAACAGAACAAAGGAGTGTGAGAGGCCAACATAAAGAATAAGGTAAGAAAATGGGGGAGATGTAGAAAAAAATCAACTCTACTGATGCAACCCACCAGTCCTGAAAGAGAAAAATACAGTGAATTATAGTAAGTATCTGCTCCAGATTACAAAATCATCTGAGATGAAGGGGTTGTCATATGAAGACAGGTTGGGCCTATACTCATTGGAGTTTAGAAGACTGAGAGGTGATCTTATTGAAACATATAAGATTCTGAGGGGGCTTGACAGGGTAGATGCAGAGAGGATGCTTCCCCTCGTGGGGGAATCTAGAACTAGGGGCATAATTTCAGAATAAGGGGTCACCCATTTAAAATGGAAATGAGGAGGAATTTCTTCTCTGAGGGTTGTGAATCTTTGGAATTCTTTACTCCAGAGAGCTGTAGCGGCTGGGTCATAGAATCATAGAAATTTACAGCACGGTTGAAGGCCATTTCAGCCCATCGTGTCCACGCTGGCCGACCAAGAGCTATCCAGCCTAATGCCACTTTCCAGCTCTTGGTCTGTAACCCTGTAGGTTACAGCACTTTGGGCTCAATTTTCCCCAAGCTCGTTTTCTGACATATTGCCAGAGTTGTGCCGCTTATTTAGGTCCAGAAATGCAGCAGAAAAATATGCCTGAACTTTCCCCGATGTTTGTACTGTAATCTGGAGCAGCGCAGCGTGGCCATTCACCTCGGGGGGTGGAGCCTGCGGTCTGCGTCGGAAAAAGCAGCCGGGCCTTCCGTCGCTGAAATGGCCACACGTGTGACGTAGAGCTCCGAATTGGCATTCGGCCATTTTTAAAAAGCAAGTTGTGTGTGTGTGTGCGCCAGAAGGAGTGCCGGTCCGCTCCGCTGTGGCCTACATGTGAGTGCTGGTCAGTTTGTTCCCTCCCCGCCGAGCCTCTCCGGTCCCGAGTGTCGGTCCAGGTCCGCTCCACTTCCCGCTCTAGCCCAGGCCGAATGGCCTCCGATTTCCTTACCTGCGCCGATTTCTTTAACTCTGCGCAAGGGTTTTCTCGAGAGGCCACATACACTGGCCTAAGCAGAAATGGAGTAACTATCAGCTGGCCAAAGTTCCCTAAATGGCCAGAATTGGCGTAGGTGGCTGATTACGGCCCCTTTTGAGGAAAAAACTTACCTTAAAAAAAACTTAACTAACTGAGTTACGTTGGTGCAAATTGATTGGGGAAACTAAGGATTTTTAAGTTAGGCCAGAAAAAGCAGCCTGCTCCAAAAAAAGGCACAAATCACAGGGGAAAATTGAGCCCTTAAAGTGCACATCCAAGTATCTTTTAAATGTGGTGAGGCTTTCTGTCTCTACCACCCTTTTAGGTAGTGAGTTCCAGACCCCCACTACCCCCTGGGTGAAGAAATTTCCCCCCATATTTCCTCTAAACCTCCCCCCAATTACTTTCAATCTATGCCCCCTGGTTGTTGACCCCTCTGCCAAGGAATACAGGTCCTTCCTATCCACTCTATCCAGGACCCTCATAATTTTATACACCTCAATCATGTCTCCCCTCAGCCTCCTCTGTTCCAAAGAAAACAGACCCAGCATCTCCAATCTTTCCTCATAGCCAAAATTCTTCAGTCCAGGCAACATTCTTATAAAACTCCTCTGCACCTTTTCCAGTGCAATCACATCCTTCCTGTAATCTGGTGCCCAGAACTGCACACAGTACTCCAGCTGCAGCCTAACCAGTGTTTTATACAGTTCAAGCATAACCTCCTTACTCTTGTATTCTATGCCTCGACTAATAAAGGCAAGTATTCCATATGCTTTCTTAACCAACTTATCTACCTGGCCTGCTACCTTCAGAGATCTGTGGACCTGCATTCCAAGGTCCCTTTGTTCCTCTACATGTTTCAGTGTCGTACCACTTAATGTGTATTCCCTTGCCTTTTAAACCTCTCCAAATGCATTACCTCACACTTATCCGGATTGAATTCCATTTGCTACTGTTCTGTCCACCTGACCAGTACATTGATATCTTCCTGCTGTCTGCAACTTTCTTCTTCATTATCAACCACACAGCCTATTTTAGTGTCATCTGCAAACTTCTTAATCATACCCTCAGCATTTAAGTCCAAGTCATTGATATATACCACAAAAAGCAAGGGACCCAGCACTGAGCCCTGAAGAACCCCACTGGATACAGCCTTCCAGTCACAAAAACACCCATTAACCATTACCCTTTGCTTCCTGCCTCTGAGCCAATTTTGTATCCAACTTGCCACTTTGCCCTGGATCCCATGGGCTTTTACTTTCGTGACCAGTCTGCCATGTGGGACCTTATCAAAAGCTTTGCTAAAATCCATGTACACTACATCATGTGCACTGCCCTCATCGATCCTCCTGGCTACCTCCTCAAAAAATTAAATCAAGTTAGTCAGACACAACCTTCCCTTGACAAATCCATGCTGACTGTCCTTGATTACTCCATGTCTTTCCAAATGAAGATTTATCCTATCCCTCAGGATTTTTTTCCAATCATTTTCCCACCACCGGGGTTAGGCTGATTAGCCTGTAATTAATCGGTCTACCCCTTTCTCCCGTAAACAAAGGTACAACATTAGCAATCCTCCAGTCCTCTGGCACCGCACCCGTAGCCAGAGAGGATTGATAAATGATGGTTGGAGCCTCTGCTATTTCCTCTTTTTTGCTTCTCTTTAACAGCCTGGGATATATTTCATCCGGGCCTGGGGATTTATCCACTTTCAAAGCTGCTAAGCCCCTTCTCTCTCACTATGTTTATCTCATCTAATATTTCACACTCCTCCTCCCTCATTGCAATGTCTGCATCGCCCCTCTCTTTTGTGAAAACGGATGCAAAGTATTCATTCAGAATCCTACCCACGTCTTCCGCCTCCACACACAGACTTCGTTTATGGTCTCTAATAGATCCCACTCTTTCTCTAATTATATTCTTGCTCTTAATGTATTTATAAAATACATAATTTTTTGGGGTTTTCCCTGATTTTACTTGCAAACATTCTTTCATGCTCTCTCTTTGCTTTCCTGATATCTTTTTTAATTGCACCCCTGCACTTGTTGTACTCCTCTAAAGTTTCTGCAGTGTTGAGTTCCTGGTTTCTGTAATAAGCTTCCCTTTTTTTCTTTATCTTACCCTGTATGTCCCTTGGGGGCTCTAGATTTGTTAGCTCCTCCCTTTTTTTTTTAAGGGAACATACTTGCTCTGTACCCTCAGGATCTCCCGTTTGAATGCCTCCCACTGCTCTGACAGTGATTTACCACCAAGTAGCTGTTTCCAGTCCACCTTGGCCAAATCCCATCTCAGCTCAGCAAAATTGCCGTTACCCCAATTGAGAATTTTTATTCCTGGTCCCCCTTTGTCCTTTTCCATAACTACCCTAAATCTTACTGAATTATGATCACTAGCAGCAAAATTCTCTCTCACTGATACCTCTTCCACCCGCCCCGCTTCATTTCCCAAAACCAAGTCCAGAACTGCCCCGTCCCTTGTTGGGCTTGTTAACGCTGGCGAAAGAAGTTATCCTGAATGCATTTTAGGAATTCCGCACCTTTTGTATCATTCACACTATCTTTTTCCCAGTTAATATTAGGATAGTTGAAATCTCCCACTATTAGAGCTCTCGTCATTGAAGATATTTAAGGTGGAGATAGACAGATTTTTGAACGATAAGGGAGATAAGGGAATCAACGATAAGAATTATGGGGAGTGGCCGGGGAACATAAGAACATAAGAAATAGGAGCAGGCGTAGGCCATTTGAGCCTCGAGCCTGCTCCACCATTTAATAAAATCATGGCTGATCTAATCATGGACTCAGCTCCACTTCCCTGTCTGTTCCGCATAACCCTTTATTCCCTTATCGCTCAAAAATCTCTCTCCGCATTAAATATATTCAATGACCCAGTCTCCACAGCTCTCTGGGGCAGAGAATTCCATAGATTTACAACTCTCAGAGAAGAAATTCCTCCTCATCTCAGTTTTAAATGGGTGACCCCTTATTTTGAGACTATGTCCCCTAGTTTTAGTTTCCCCTATGAATGGAAATATCCTCTCTGCATCCACTTTGTCGAGCCCCCTCATTATCTTATGTTTCGATAAGATCACCTCTAATCATTCTGAACTCCAATAAGTGTAGGCCCAATCTACTCAATCTATCTTCATAAGTCAACCCCCTCATTTCCGGAATCAATCTAGTGAACCTTCTCTGAACAGCCTCCAATGCAAGTATATCCTTCCTTAAATACGGAGACCAAAACTGTACGCAGTACTCTCGGTGTGGCCTCACCACCAATACCCTGTACTGTTGTAGCAGGACTTCTCTGCTTTTATACTCTATCCCCCTTGCAATAAAGGCCAACATTCCATTTGCCTTCCTGATTACTTGCTGTACCTGCATACTCACTTTTGTGTTTCTACAAGGACCCCCAGGTCCCTCTGTACTGAAGCACATTGCAATTTTTCTCCATTTAAATTATAATTTGCTTTTCTATTTTTTTCAGCCAAAGTGGATAACCTCACATTTTCCCACATTATAGTCCATCTGCCAAATTTTTGCCCACTCAGCTTGTCTATATCCCTTTGCAGATTTTTTGTGTCCTCCTCACAACTTGCTTTCCCACCCATTTTTGTATCATCAGCAAACTAGGCTACGTTACACTCAGTCCCTTCATCCAAGTCATTAATACAGATTGTAAATAGTTGAGGCCCCAGCACCAATCCCTGCGGCACCCCACTAGTTACTGTTTGCCAACCAGAAAATTACCTATTTATCCTGACACTCTGTTTTCTGTTAGCCAATCCTCTATCCATGCTAATAAATTACCCCCAACCTCGTGAACGTTTGTGCTGTAACCTTTTATGTGGCACCTTATTGAATGCCTTCTGGAAATCCAAATACACCACATCCACTGGTTCCCCCTTAACCACCCTGCTCATTACATTCTCAAAGAAGTGGAGTTGAGATCAGGATCAGATCAGCCATGATCTTATTGAATGGTGGAACAGGCTCGAAGGACCAAATGGCCTACTCCTGCTTCTATTTCTTATGTTCTTATGTATGCATTTCATGATAGATGTTTCAGTACTATAATGTGCATATTACATTTAAGAAAAAATACAGACAAAATGAAACCTGAAATAAGGATAGATGCTAAAAAAAACTGTGATTAAAAATTAAAAGCAATAAGATCCTGGAGACCTGGCTCCTAGAGCATGAATCGAAAGCCAGAATATATCATGTAACCTTAAAAGTATTATAATTACATTTTTTAAGTGACTATAATCTCACCGACTGTTACACTAACTACTCTCACCTTCTACGCCTCTACCCAAAGATTAGAACAATGTGGTGATCCAACATGTTGTACCATAAGGATTTATACCAGCAGTTCACATACTGAAATACTAACCTCTGACATGTTGCTATGGAGAAACAGCTTGGTGTCACCTAATCACTAGTTCTCAATTACCTCTTCTACTTTGAACCTTCTTGGTGTCCTGTACAATGGACTCTGGCCCTTTAGCTTGGTTTCACAACAAGTGATTCCCAACTCTCTTGGCTGGCTATAAATTAGCATTGGCAAAAGCTTCAGAGCAGATCAACTACTTATATTATTGACTAAGGATAATAAAACTAAAATATATATATATTTTTTTAAAGTTGAAAAAATTGGGAAATATTTTTGAATTGCATGAATTCGAGAATTTACAGCACAGAAACCTGTCATTTGGCCCAACCGATCTGAGTCGCCGTTAATTCTCCTCCCATCCTATTTCAGCATATCCTATTTCTTTCTCCCTCATGTACTTATCCCGCTTCCTCTTGATGCATCTGTGCTATTTGCCTCAACTACTCCCTGTGGTAGTGATTTCCACATTCTAACCACTCTCTGGGTTAAGATGTTTCTCCTGAGTTCTTTATTGGATTTATTTGTGACTATGAAGTAGGGAGCAGCTTCAGCGTGTTGCATCCAACAAATTTTCTCTGTCATCAGTGTTTCAGGCTAGGGAGAAGAAAAGACACCCAGAGTTCTTGCTCCTAATTTCAATCCAGTGATTCCCACTGGACAGGATTTGTTGTTGATACCCTCACAGTCAAATAGCTAGTCTACTCTCCGCGATTGCTCAAAACAACAGTTACTTGAGTGAGACCTGTAGAATGGTATCCTAGGAGAGTCCACACTTTCCTCTATCATCCAGCTGGGTGGCACTGCACTCACATGGTTCCATTCTTATCTATCTAATCGTAGCCAGAGAATCCCTTGCAACGGCTTCTCTTCCCGCTCCTACATCGTTACCTCTAGAGTTCCCCAAGGATCTATTCTTGCCATCTCCTATTTCTGATCTACATGCTGCCCCTCGGCGACATCACCTGAAAACACAACATCAGATTGAACTTGTACGCTGACTACACCCAGCTCTACCTCGCCTTCACCTCTCTCGACCCCTCCACTGCCTAATTTGTCACACTGCTTGACCTGACAGCCAGTACTGGATGAGCAGAAATTTCCTCCAACTAAATATTGGGAAATTTAAGCTATTGTCTTTGGTCCCCGCCACAAACTCCATTCCCTAGTCACCGACTACATCCCTCTTTCTGGCAGCTGTCTGAAGCTGAACCAGACTATTCACAACCTTGGTGTCGTATTTGACCCCGAGATGAGCTTCCGACCACATATCTGCCCCATCACCAAGATAACCTACTTCTACCTTCATAACATTGCCTGACTCTACCCCTGCCTCAACTCATCTGCTGCTGAAACCTTCATCCATGCCTTTAGTTACCTCTTGACTATTCCAACACACTCTTAGTTGGCCTCCAATCTTCCACCCTCCATAAACTTGAGCTCATCCAAAACTCTGCTGCCCATACCCTAACTCTCACCAAGTCCCATTCACACATCGCCCCTGTTCTCGCTGACCCGGTCTGGCAACTCCTCAATTTAGAAATTCTCATCCTTATTTTCAAATCTCTCCATGGCTTCACCCCTCCCTATCTCTGTATGAAAAATATCATACTGGAAGCCTACTATTAGCAAGAGCAGACGTTGATGACAAGGTCCAACACTGCCTTCAGTGCGCCAGCGCAGACTTCGGTCGCCTGAGGAAGAGAGTTTTTGAAGACCAGGACCTCAAATCCGGCACCAAGCTCATGACGACAGAGCAGTAGTGATAACCGCCCTCCTATATGGCTCAGAGATGTGGATTATATACAGCAGATATCTCAAAATGCTGGAGAAGGAGCACCAGCGCTGCCTCCGCAAGATCCTGCAAATCTATTGGCAGGATAGACGCACCAACGTCAGTGTTCTCACTCAGGCCAATATCCCCAGCATCGAAGCACTGACCATGCTCGATCGTCCACATGCCCGACACGAGGCACCCAAAGCAAGTGCTCTACGCGGAGCTTCGACACGGCAAGCGAGCGCCAGGTGGGCAGAGGAAATGCTTCAAGGGCACCCCCAAAGCCTCCTTGATAAAGTGCAACATCCTCACCGACTCCTGGGAATCCCTGGCCCAAGACTGCCCAAAATGGAGGAAGAGCATCCGGGAGGGCGTTGAGCACCTCGAGTCCCATCGCCGAGAACAAGCAGAAACCAAGCGTTGACAGTGGAAGGAGCGTGCGTCAACCCAGGCTTCCCACCCACCCTTTCCTTCAACCACTGTCTTCCCCACATACTGTAGGTCCCACATTGAACTCCTCAGTCACCTGACAACTCACTTTTAGAGTGGAAGCAAGTCATCCTCGACTCTGAGGGACTGCCTATGATGATGATCTCTGTATCCTTCTTCAGCCTCCGAGATCTCTGCGTGTCTCCAATTCTGACCTCTTGTGCATCCCCAATTTTAATTGCTGCTTGGGCCCTAAGCTCTGGAACTCTCTCCCTAAACCTCTCTGCCTCTCTATCCTCCTTTAAGACGCTCCTTAAAACCTACCTCTTTATCCAAGCTTTTGGTCATCTGCCGTCATTTATTATGTGGCTCTGTGTCAAATTTATCTGTTTTGCCTTATAACACTGCTGTGAAATGCCTTGGGACGTTTTACTACGTTAAAGGCGCTATATAAATAAAAGTTGTTGTTCCACCATTGGCAGATGTGCCTGGCTGCAGTCGCCGTGCCTTCAGCTGCCAAGTCCCTAATCTCTAATTCCCTCCCTCAACCCCTCTACTTCTCCTCCTTTAAGACATTCCTTAAATCGTATCGCTCATTTGTCCTAATATCTCGTGGCTTGGAGTCAAATTTTGTTTGGTAATGCTCCTGTGCAGCGTCTTGGAACATTTTACTATGTTAAAGGCACTATATACATAAGAACATAAGAAATAGGAATAGGCCATACGGCCCCTCGAGCCTGCTCCGCCATTCAATAAGATCATAGTTGATCTGATCATGGATTCAGCTCCATCCCCATGCCCGCTTCCCTTAACCCCTTATTGTTTAAGAAACTGTCTATTTCTCCCTTAAATTTATTCAATGTCCCAGCTTCCACAGCTCTCTGAGGCAGCGAATTCCACAGATTTACAACCCTCTGAGAGAATTTCTCCTCATCTCTTGTTTTAAATGGGCGGCCCCTTATTCTAAGATCATGCCCTCTAGTTCTAGTCTCCCTCATCAGCGGAAACATCCTCTCTGCATCCACCTTGTCAAGCCCCCTCATAATCTTAAACGTTTCGATAAGATCACCTCTCATTCCTCTGAATTCCAATGAGTAGAGGCCCAACCTACTCAACCTTTCCTCATAAGTCAACCCCTTCATCCCCAGAATCAACCTAGTGAACCTTTTCTTAACTGCAAGGTATTAATCTATATAAAGTGCCAGGAGACATTTTTGAGATGATAAATTGTAAAATTTATCTTATTTTGGTAGTGATCCAGTGAGCTGTAAAACTAGTTTGCAAAAGTGGAGAATATATATCTACATACTGGATAATGCTATGTTGGAGTAAACGCGTGACGATGTGCAATCCCCATTCTGCTTATTTCTCAATCTTTGCTGAGTCATCTGGGGAGTTGCTGACTGTGGAAACTGTAGTGTTGGTCACTTCTAGGCAGTTGCTAATGGCTGGCTACTGGGGTCAGGATTTCTGCCCAGCTGCTCACAAGCAGAGGTGCCAAGGTGAAGTTGACCAAACTTGTCAAAAAGGAAATATTAAATAGTTAAGAATGAGCACAAAATGTTCTATAAATACTGTCAAAAGTATTACTATTTAAATAATCTAGTACTTTTACAATATTTTCTTGCCCGTTCAAGGTGAATAATGTGTCCGGGGTTCCTGATGAACTAGTAGCAGATGGCTATCCTTACAAACCTAATGGTTCCCTGAATGACTCTGACTACGAGCCCAATAGAGAAGACAGAATGCGGTCTTATGATGTCCAACCAACTCGGTAAGTATACGTTGTTTCAACTTCTTGATTAGTATAATTTCTTCTTCCTGTAGTTTCAGTCCATTCTTTTATGTGTTATTCTTACTGGCGAGAGAACAGCTCCGCAGGTCGGGCTACAAAAGAGCTGGAGCGGCATACCACTTCAACCTTCAGCGCCATCAAGCGCCATTGACGTCATCAAAACTCTGGTCGCCGTTTTGGAGTGTGGGCAGGAACATCGGCAGACCCCAGGTATAGAGGAGTGGGAAAGCCGGGTCGGATGAGCGGCGAGTGTTTGTGGTGAGATGCGGTGAATGTTTATGGCGGACGAGCGGCAAGAGATTGTGGCGGAGGTGCGACAGATGAGGGTACAGGGCCCAGAAGAGCCGAGGGCCCAGGGGCAGCACGGGCCAGCCCACACTGTGATATGTGAGCGCTAGGTCTGTGCAGCCTTGCCACTAGACCAAGACCTAGCTCTGTCAAGCCCGTGTGGTAGTTGGTGTGCAACGGTCACCACACGTTAAAAAAATTCATGCACAGGCATCTTCCAGCCCCTCAATTGGAGTTCAGGACTGGAACATCGGGTCCTTCATCGAAACATCTGTGAACTCGTGGAAGCAAGTCATCCTCGTTCGAGGGACTGCCCATAATTCTTACTGGCTTGTTTTGTAACTTTAAGTGCTCACTTGCTCACAAATATAGACAAGATGATCTCATCCACTTCTGCTCTCTTGAGGTCTAGGGTTGCTAATTATTTACATACTCTGGCAACACATCTCACAGGGATCGGTGCTGGGACCATAACTGTTTACAATATACATAGATGACCTGGAAAAGGGGGACAGAGTGTAGTGTAACAAAATTTGCAGATGACACAAAAATTAGTGGGAAAGTGGGTTGTGTAGAGGACACAGAGAGGCTGCAAAGGGATTTAGATAGGTTAAGCGAATGGGCTAAGGTTTGGCAGATGGAATACAATGTCGGAAATTGTGAGGTCATCCACCTTGGGGGGAAAAAAAACAGTAAAAGGGAATATTATTTGAATGGGGAGAAATTACAACATGCTGAGGTGCAGAGGGACCTGGGGGTCCTTGTGCATGAATCCCAAAAGGTTAGTTTGCAGGTGCAGCAGGTAATCAGGAAGGCGAATGGAATGTTGGCCTTCATTGCGAGAGGGATGGAGTACAAAAGCAGGGAGGTCCTGCTGCAACTGTATAAGGTATTGGTGAGGCCGCACCTGGAGTACTGCATGCAGTTTTGGTCACCTTACTTAAGGAAGGATATACTAGCTTTGGAGGGGGTACAGAGATGATTCACTAGGCTGATTCCAGAGATGAGGGGGGTTACATTATGATGATAGATTGAGTAGACTGGGTCTTTACTCGTTGGAGTTCAGAAGGATGAGGGGTGATCTTACAGAAACATTTAAAATAATGAAAGGGATAGACAAGATAGAGGCAGAGAGGTTGTTTCCACTGGTCGGGGAGACTAGAACTAGGGGGCACAGCCTCAAAATACGGGGGAGCCAATTTAAAACCGAGTTGAGAAGGAATTTCTTCTCCCAGAGGGTTGTGAATCTGTGGAATTCTCTGCCCAAGGAAGCAGTTGAGGCTAGCTCATTGAATGTATTCAAGTCACAGATAGATAGATTTTTAAACAATAAGGGAATTAAGGGTTACGGGGAGCAGGCGGGTAAGTGGAGCTGAGTCCACGGCCAGATCAGCCATGATCTTGTTGAATGGCGGAGCAGGCTCGAGGGGCTAGATGGCCTACTCCTGTTCCTAATTCTTATATTCTTATATAAACCGTTCCTTTGGGCCCAAGTTTCCACACGATAAAAAACGGGCGCCCCTCCGAGCTGGGCGCCCGTTTTTCGCGCGTAAAACGGCGCCAGAAAAAAAAATCACAATTCTGGAGCGTTCTGCAGCTCCTTGTCTGTTTGGCACGGCGCCCAGGGAGGCAGAGCCTACACTCGTGCCGATTTTGTAAGTGGGAGGGGGCGGGTACTATTTAAATTAGTTTTTTTCCTGCCAGCAATGCTGCGCGTGTGCGTTGGAGCGTTCGCGCACGCGCAGTGCGAAAAAAACATTGGCACTCAGCCATTTTTGTAGTTCTTTGTAGGTGTTTAGTTTTTGAACATTTTTTAATAAAAGCACATTGCCATCAGCACTGAGGCTTCTTGTAGCAGTGAGAAGAGTGCAGGAAGCCTCAAAGTTGAGGCAGCCGTTTCCTGACGACCTCCCCCTTTTGCTGTCGGGAAATGGCTCCTCAATTTCTGAGGCTTCCTGCAGCTTTCTGTCCTTCCCTCCCTCCCTCCCTCCCACAGTCTGGAACGGCTTCCTCCCCCCCCCCCCCCCCCGCTGCTGTGTTCGGTCGGTCGGGCCCGCACTACCCCCCCCCCCCCCCCCCCTGCTCAGAACGGCTTCCTGCCCCCCCCTGCGTTCGGTCGGTCGGGCCCGCACTCCCCCCTCCCCCCGCTCGGAACGGCTTCCTCCCCCCCCTGCCCTCCCTCCGCTGCGTTTGGTCAGTCGGGCCCGCACTCCCCCCCCCCTGCCCCCCCCCCCCCCTGCTGCGTTCGGTCGGTCGGGCCCGCACTCCCCCCCCCTGCTGTGTTCGGTCGGTCGGGCCCGCACTCCCCCCTCCCCCCGCTCGGAACGGCTTCCTCCCCCCGCGTTCAGTCGGGTCGGTTCCCTCCCTCCCTCCCGCCCGCCTGCCTTCGGGAACGGCTGTCTCGTTTTGTGAGGCTTGCTGCAGCATTCTTCCTGGCTAAAGCACTTTCACACAGGTAGGAAGATGGTTTATTTAATCTTTTCTTTGCTTATAAATGTTTATTCAGGTTGGATTTATTTGTATAATACTTGTATAAGTATAAATAAGGATTTATTGTAGAATTTAATGACTTCCCCCCCCCCCACCTCGTTCTGGACGCCTAATTTGTAACCTGCGCCTGATTTTTTAATGTGTAGAACAGGTTTTTTCAGTTCTACAAAAATCTTCACTTGCTCCATTCTACTTTAGTTTGGAGTACTTTTTCACTGTGGAAACTTTGAAATCAGGCGTCAGTGGCTGGACACGCCCCCTTTTGCAGAAAAAATTCTGTTCCAAAGTAGAACTGTTCTACCTGACTAGAACTGCAGAAAAAAAAATGTGGAGAATTGCGATTTCTAAGATAGTCCGTTCTCCACCAGTTACTCCTAAAAATCAGGTGCAAATCATGTGGAAACTTGGGCCCTTTGAGTTGCATAAAAGCCGTCATTCGAGCATTTGTTTTTTCTCTCTCATGCTCTCCTGAACATAGTGACCCATATTGGAGTACTATAGTACTAATGAGGCACAGTAGTGCCTGGTCTCCAGTCGTCTTGGACCCTCTTGCCACTAGACCAAGACCTTTCTCGGCTAAGCCTTTGTGGTAGCCGGTGTGCAATGACCACCCCACGGTAAAAGAACTCGCGCATAGGCATCTTCCACTCCTTAACTAATGAGGTGCTGCAAACCTGCTTATGTGTATAGAATTATACCCCATTGTGAGTCAATTATTTTCCTGAAGGCAAATCAGGAAAGTTGTACACTGAGGTTACTTTGGCATTAATCTCCACAGATCCCAAATATCAATCTAATCTGTTAAAGGGCGAATACATTGGCTGGTATAAAGTATTTAATTTTTCTGTGTAAAATTTTTCGTTGTAGCGTTCCTGAAGTTTCAGTTCCACTAATGCGCGAGCAGCCACCTCAACATTCATCCAGCAGAGAGTCTGATGAAAGCAAACCAGCCACACAGAGGAGGCCACCTAGGAAGAGGAGACCTGGTAGAACAAAAAGACCAGAGAATGAGAACTATGAAACAGATTATACAACTGGTGCAGAATCCTGTGATGAACTGGATGATGAAGACCTGGAAAGGTACTGAGAAACTTGTTCTCAAGTTAATTTTGCCAACTAATAAAGCATGTAACTTTCTTCCAGCTTTTTGTGACATTGTTGTGTTAATCAGAATTGAACTTCATTTGCAGTCAATACCCACCAATCGCTTCAGACCAACAGAGACAAGATTACAAGAGGGAGTTTGACAATGATCTGCAGCAATACAAGCGTCTACAGGCTGAACTGGATGAAATCAATAAACAGTTTTCCCAGTTGGACAAGCAGATTGACGAGACTGAGGACAATGAGCAGTACCAGGTATGTCCTGAATCTGTGATAGGGCATTGCAAAAGAATCCAAAGGAATGCTTACAAGAAATTCTCTTTCAAAAGCTTGTGTGGTACTGCCAGAATTGTCCGTGTCATAAAATCATATACATTTATGGCACAGAAGGAGGCCATGTCTGTGCCAGCTGAAAAAGAGCTATTCAGCCTAATCCCACTTTACAGTTCTTGGTCCGTATCCTTCAAGTGCATATCCAAGTGTTTTTTAAATGCGATGAGGTTTCTGCCTCTATCACACTTTCAGGCAGTGTGTTCTAGAGCTCCACCACCCTCTGGGTGAACATTTTTCTCTTCCAACACCCCTCTAATCCTTCTACCAATTACTCTGCCCCTCTGCTAAGGGAAATAGGTCTTTACTATTCACTCTATCTAGGCCCTCAATTTTATATACCTCAATTAAATCTCCCCTCAGCCTCCTCTGTTCCATACAAAACAAATCCAGCCTATCCAATCTTTCCTCGTAACTAAAATTCTCCAGTCCTGGCAGCATCATTGTAAATCTCCTCTGTACCCTCTCTAGTGCAATCACATCTTTTCTGTAATGTGGTGACCAGAACTGCATGCAGTACTCCAGCAGTGGCCTAACTAGTCTTTTGTACAGTTCCAGCATAACCTCCCTCCTTTTATATTCTATGCCTCGGCTAATAAAGGAATGTATCTCGTATGCCTCCCTAACCACCTTGTTTACCTGTCCTGCTACCTTCAGGGATCTGTGGACATGCACTCCAAGGTCCCTCTGTTCCTCTAAACTTCTCAGTATCCTACCATCTATTGTATATTCCCTTGCCTTGTTAGCTCTCCCCAAATGCATTACCTCACTCTTCCCTGGATTGAATTCCATTTGCCACTTTTCTCCCCACCTGACCAGTCCATTGATAGCTTCCTGCAGTCTACAGCTTTCTTCCTCACTATCAACCACAAGGCCAATTTTTGTATCATTTGCAAACTTCTTAATCCTGTCCCCCACCCCCCCCCACACTGAAGTCTAAATCATTGATGTATACCACAAAAAGCAAAGGATCTAGTACTAAGCCCTGCGGAACCGTACTGGAAACAGCCTTCTAGTCACAAAAACAACCATAGTCCATTACCCTTTACTTTCTGCCACTGAGCCAATTTTGGATCCAACTTGACATTTCCTCTGACCACACTCCATTACCTGGTTGAGGAACTGGTGTCCAACCTATTCAGTCATTACAAAATTCTACGATGACCTAGGTTGTGACTTTGTGTCTCAGTCTTTATAACCACAGAAGAATATCTGCTGTTATAATACCTCTTCTCGTATCATATATGTTCTTGTTAATTCCAGTTGTGCTTGAGAACAGGTTTGTGCTGTGTACCACAATCTGAAAACTGCATGAGCAACTTTTAAATCAAGACACTTGAGGAAAAGGCTTATTGGGCTCACTCTAGAAGCATCACTTTATGGAAAACCACATGCTTTACACAACTCTCAAGAAAAACAAGCGCTGCTTGCGTGGTTTTAGTTTTTTTTTACTTTTGGAGTTAAGTGTTGGAGATGTGATGATTTACACTGGCAGGAGACTGCTTGCTTTTCCTCCTCCTATTCAAATATTCCGGTCCTTGCAAGAGGGAAACTCTCTGGGGTATATCATCATCATATATATAATGTGGGCAAAAACGCTGGTGCGAGTATGAAAATGGGGTTATGTGTTTTATACTTGCGTTGACTTATTCAATCAAATTTGAGGCCAGAGGAAAATATAACTCTATTTGCTGTTCTTGTGATTTATCTCAAAATACTGACAGGAGGAACAGCATTAAGGAAATTGAAGTACAAATATAGATCTTCCAGTGACCACCAATTTTGTAAATTTCTATTTGCTTGGAGTAGAGTTCCATGAAGACTGGGTGTTCACGTGGCCATCTGTAAAGTTTGATGGCAACTGTTGATAGATATGGGAGGGGAAGCATCACAGTCAAGCCAAATCTAGTCCTCACCTGACTTCCGTGCGCACTTTCCTGGCGAGGTTGTTGGATAGCAATCGGGAGTGGGAATGTAAAAATCGTGCAGGTGGGGTATTTTGAATGGCCCACGCAGCCCCTTATAGGGACTGCACTAGGTCACAACAAATTATGGGGAACATTGGTGCGAGCCTGACTGATTTTCTCCTCACTCCTTTGCAAACCTGAGGTGCTGGAGCCAATTATACCACCCCTATTGCTGCACCAACTGAGATCCGCTATCTCACCAAAAATTGTGGATCAAACCTGGGACCTTCTTGCTCTGTTAAGTACTGTCCTTGTCAACTAAGCCATTAGGGGACCCCAAGCATTCTTATAAATGGAACAATTTCCCCTGAGCTCAGTTATGATCAGGAGCTCAGCATGTGGAAATCATGGGTGTAAGCTCACATTTTGTCACTCAATGGCACAGCACAATAATGTAATAAATTCATTATCCCCTCCTTAGAGTAGCATAGGAACAGGAGTATGCCATTTAACCCCACAGACCATTCCGCCATTCAGTCAGATCATGACTGATCTGTACTTCAATTCCATTTACCTACCTTTGATTCATATCCCTTGATACCCTTATCTGACAAAGCTCTATCTATCTCGGTCTTGAAAATTTCAGTTGACTCAGCATCCATAGCCTTTTGGTGGGAGAGTTTTTATGGTATGGTATATTTGCATGGTAGTTTGTGAATCTTAATATAATTCAATTAGCCAAACAACAACATGAAAATGTTCATGAAGCCCAGAAAACATTACTTTGTTTTAATGTTTCTTTTCTACCTCTATCTCCAGGTTGTTGCCGCTGAATATAATAGACTAAAAGACATGAAGAATGTGAGTAGTCTAAAATTTAAATTTAGTAATCACTTGATAAATACTTAAATCATATTGGGTCAACTTTTACTATTGACGTGGGCTATTCACATATTCCTAGCAAGAAATGTCTGCATTTTTCTTTTTGTTTTATATCATGAAGCAGTATCCATGTAATCAGCTACTTTCCTTGTAATTCTTTCATCAAACAGCTAGTCAACAGATAATGCTTTCGGAGCTTACCACCTCCCCCACTCCAACTCTGTCGAGCATTTGTCTCAGAATTTGTAAAACACTTTGGGAAATACTCGTGGCAAGGAATTTTCAAGTTGCTCTTCTGGAGCTTTCGGAATCCTTTTGCTCCACTTAGGAATAATTTCTTCAGCACTTCCTTTACACCTAGCATTTATCCAATGTGCAAAATACTGTGGGATGCAATAGATATGTATCCATTCAAGTTGACTGGAGAGCTGCTATTTGTATGTGTGCCTCTCCTGTGGTAAATGTTTTCCTGCAGCTAAGATTAGCAGATCAACGTGGGTAAAAATACACCTTTCTGCCACCAACTGAAGCTGAGGTCCCTTACTTCAGACCTTCCAAAAGCAGTATTTGTGTGTTACTGTAGTGATTTTCACATAGGATTGGAAAAGTGAGCAATAGCCAAACATTGATGAGCTTTCCAAGAAAAAGCAGGAACTTTTCTAGTAGAAATATTGTTATATGTTGAAAATTTAATTCTGATGACACCCATAGGAAACCTATGAATATTCTTGCTTCTTGAAGTGAAGTATGTCGGTGCTTTTAATAAGTTTAATTCCTCTATATTTTACCTGTGAACAAAAAGTACTTAAAGTATAGGTTAGATATACGATGGTGTTCCTCTTTCCCCTAACAAATTACCTTAATCGAAAGCTATCCTCTAGTCTTTTAAAGTGAGATTATCAATTTAGTGGTAGCATAGGCAATTTGGAGTTATATACTCACATAGCAACTGAATTGAGTGACCAAACTCATTTCCTGGAGATCTTTACAACCAATGAAGAGTCAGTTTAAATCAGTTGAAACTGTGCTAGGCAGTTTTCTAACCAATGATTCACTAAGCTTTCAAGCATCCAGTTCACTCACAATTTGTCACTTGATTATTTGAATGGTCTCTGGTATCTTTTTCATAGGAATTTTTGGTAAATATTGGTCATCTTCAGTTAAATCACACTACATTTTCATGGACTCTCAATTTTCTTTTCTATTTTTAGTCTGCTGATTATCGGGAGAAGAAGAAGTATTGCAAACAGCTTAAGATGAAATTGTCTCACATCAAGCAGATGGTCGGTAACTATGACAACCAGAGATCCTGAATGCCAAAACTGCTGTCTGCTGTCAGATTTTCACGGAAAATTCAAGCTGCAGTGGCCATTTAATGTAATACCAGGAGTTTTTATAGGCCAAAAAGAAACATAATTGCATGGTGTCAGATGCTTTCCTATACAGTATTCTGACAAAAAAAAAGTTTCAAATATTTTTCGCCTCTTATGAGTGAGGCATGGTGTGATCATTTTTAAAAACAGTTAGAATTTGATAAGCTTTTGCTGTAATTTGATTTGTTTTGGATGGAAAACATTTTTAATGTGTTCTACATTTGTAAATAGGAACTAAAGATCTACTTTTGCATACAAGGGCCTTGTGTTTTAAGGTACTTGAAATAGATATTGGTACTTAGTTTTACTAAAGCTCTGTACATCAGCTTAAATAGAACAAGTTATATGTAGATATATATTATTCATTTTGTAATGTACAATGATTATTTCTCAAATTATGAGGGATTTGCCCAAATTATTTTGGACTTATTCCCTAACCAAGCTTGTGATACTATTCAGTCCCATTGAATAGATTTAATACTGTTTTTAAAAATCTTATTCTGCAAATATTGAAATAGGAAAAAATGACTGTACCATACTGTTACTGATGACGTATCAGATAAACATAATCAATTCAGACAACCAAGCTGTTGATATGAGTCAATGAAAGTTGAAGTACAATAATGGTGTAGTATACATTTTTAAAGTTCAAGGTAATGTAGATGTTCAGTTATGTAAAAATGCTTCAAATATGTTGTAATTAATACTGGATAACTAATCAGGGATGATATATTTTTTGCCACATAAATAGGAGGGGTACTGATTTATCAGCACTGGTAGTTTTTTGGGAAACAGCCTACCTACCACCTCCAGGATAAGCAAATATAGCTGAAACTTGGGCACTAATTTTTTTTATTGGACAAATGCAATATTTTGTTTCTATAATTTCATATCTTTCATGTTTTTAATGTTCCCATTACATGGGTGTTTTGCTATATTTTCAAGATACTCTTAGATAAACTTACAGAATGTCTTAAAGTGAAATCTCTGACTATAAAAAGCATTTAAATTACTTGTTTAGCTACCTACTCTGTTTACATATGCCAGTATGAATTCTGAAATCAAGAATGTTTTAGCTGTTGATAAAACTTGGTGTCAGAATGCAATTTTTAATCTGTATTTTTAAAATTGTGTAACCATTAAATAAATGCTCCAAAGATTTATACTAACTCATTAATGCTTTCTGTTTTTTTAAACACTTGTGCAATTGCTTAATGAAATATCTTTATTACACAACAGTTTGCATTTATATAGTATCTTTTTAATTTAGTAAATGTCCAAGATAATTCACAGCTGTTGTTCAAAGTCTGAGTTTCCATATATGTGATGAACTTTCACCTTTAGAGAGATGGAAGGGCCTGCACAGGGCAGTTTGTGATATGATAATCCTCTTGATATTCAAATCCAATTTTGATTTGATTGGAAAAAGTTCCCACCATTTGACTAAAACTGCAGTTATGGTTTGGGTATCTCCCAACATTACAAGTAAACAGCAGTTTCTATAAAGAGATTGATTAAAGTAATAATTACAGCTGTGAGGAGGGATGATATGTTAGAAGGATCATCAAATGAGGTCATATGGGTTGAACTGAAGAACAAAAAACGGACGATCATGGCTGTCAGTGTACTGTAGACCCACAAACAGTCAGAGGGAGATAGAAGAGCAAATATGTAGGCAAATTTCTGAGAAGTGCAAAAACAATAGGGCAGTAATAGGGGATTTCAACCACCTAATATTAACTGGGATAGAATTAGTGTGAAAGGTATGGAGGGAGCAGAATTCTTAAAATGCTTTCAGGAGAACTTTTTTAGCCAGTGCGTAGCAAGCCCAACAAGAGAGGGGGCAATTCTGGACTTAGTTTTAGGGAAATAAGCTGGGCAGATGAAAGAGGTATAGGTGGAAGAGCATTTTGGTGGTTGTGATGATAATTCAGTTAGATGTAGGGTAGTTATGGAAAAGGACAAAGATAGACCAGATATGAAAGTTCTCAATTGGGGAAAAGCTAATTTAGCGGAGATGTGATTTAGCCAAAGTGGACTGGAAACAACTACTAAAAGGTAAATCAGTGTCCGAGCAGTGGGAGGCATTCAAGGAGGAGATAGTGAGGGTCAGAGCAAGTATATTCCCTTAAAGAAAAAGGGTGGGACTAACCAATCTAGAGCCTCCTGGATGTCAAGAGACATATTTCTTTTTTCTTTATCCTACCCTGTAAGCTTATGACAGATACCGAGGAATCAATACTGCAGAAACCCTAGAGGAGTATAGAGAGTGCAAGGGTGAAATTAAAAAGGAAATTAGGAAAACAACAAGAGGGCATGAAAAAATATTGGTAAGTAAAATCAAGGAAAACCCATGTTTTATAAATACATCAAGAATGAGAGGATAACTAAAGAACAAGTAGGGCCTATTAAGGACCATAAAGGTAACCTGTGTCTGGAGGCAGAAGATGTGAGTATGGTTCTTAATGAATACTTTGTGTCTGCTTTCACAAAAGAGAGGGATGATGCAGACATTGCAATCAGGGAGGAGGAGTGTGAAATATTAGATTAAATAAACATAGTGAGAGAGGAAGTATTAAGGGGTTTAACATTTTTGAAAGTGGATAGCTCCCCAGGCCCAGATGAAATGTAACCCAGGCTGTTAAGAGAAGCAACAGAGGAAATAGCAGATGCTCTGACCATCATTTTCCAAACCTCTCTGGCTACAGGTGTGGTACTGGAGGACTGCTAACGTACCATTGTTTAAAAAGGGAGAATTGGATTGACCAAATAATTACCAGTCAACCTAACCTCGGGATGGGAAAATTATTGGAGAAAATTCTGAGACACAGATTAAATCTTCATTTAGAAAGACATGGATTAATCAAGGACAGTCAGCATGGATTTATTAAGGGAAGGGTATGTCTGATGAATTTGATTGCATTTTTTGAGGAGATAACCAGGAGGGTCGATGAGGATAGTGCATTTGATGTAGTGTATATGGATTTTAGCAAGGCTTTTGATGAGGTCCCGTATGGCAGACTGGTCACAAAAGTAAAAGCCCATGGGATCCAAGGCAAAGTGGCAAGTTGGATCCAAATTTGGCTGAGGCAGGAAGCAAAGGGTAATGGTCGATGGGTGTGTTTGTGACTGGAAGGCTGTTTACAGTGCAGTTCTGCAGGGCTCAGTACTAGGTCCCTTGCTTTTTGTGGTATATAAATCAATGATTTGGACTTGAATGTAAGGGGTATGATGAAGAAGTTTGCAGATGATACACAATTTGGCCTTGTAGTTGATAAAGAAGAAAGCTGTAGACTGCAGGAAGATATCAATGAACTGGTCATGTGGGCAGAAGAGCGGCAAATGGAATTCAATCTGGAGAAGTGTGAGCATTTGAGGAGGGCTAACAAGGCAAGAGAATACACAATAAATGGAAGGACACAGGGGTGTGGAGGAACTGAGGGACCTTGGAGTGCATGTTCACAGATCTCTGAAGGTAGGACAGGTAGATAAAATGGTTAAGAAGGCATATGGGATACTTGCCTTTATTAACTGAAGCACAGAATATAAGAGCAGGGAGGTTATGCTTGAACTGTATAAAAGACTAGTTAGGCCACAGCTAGAGTACTGCATGCAGTTCTGATCACCACATTATACAAAAGATGTGATTGCACTAGAGGGTGTACAGAGGAGATTGACGAGGATGTTGCCTGGACTGGAGAATGTTAGCTATAAGGAAAGATTGAATAGGCTGGGGTTGTTTTCTTTGGAACAGAGGAGGCTGAGGGAAGACCAAATTAAGGTGTATAAAATGATGAGGGGCCTGGATAGAGTGGATAGGAAGGACTTATTTCCCTTAGCAGGGGGGTCAATAATTTGGGGGCAAAGCTTTAAAGTAAGTGGTAGGAGGTTTAGAGGGGATTTGAGGAGAAGTTTTTCACCCAGAGAATGGTGGGGGTCTGGAACTCACTGCCTGAAAGGGTGGTAGAGGCAGAAACCCTCATAGCATTTAAAACTTCTTTGGATGTGCACCTGAAGTGCTGTAACCTACAAGGCTACGGACCAAGAGGTGGAAAGTGGGATTTGGCTGGATAGCTCTTTGTCGGCCGGCACGGACACGATGGGCTGAATGGCGGCCTCCTGTGCTGTACATTTCTATGATTCTATAAGATGGAGCTCCTTGGGAACCAAACCTTGCATCTTGGATGAATATTATGTTCTATATACATGAATCAGAGGCAGCACCTCCGAACCATGGTACTCCCTCGCCTTAAGGAAAATGGTCTAACCGACAAATGAATCAGTCTGTGAATGAAGTAATGGAAAGCTTTCAATAGTTATCATCCGATGGAACAGAGGAGGCTGATGGAAGACCTAATTAAGGTGTATAAAATGATGAGGGGCCTAGATAGAGTGGAGAGCAGGTGGACTGCAAAAATTGTTTGATTGGGTGAGCTCTTGGGAAAATGGCCTGGAGAGCAATGGTAGGTTTTCTCATCAGTACCGATGTGGGTGAGACTGGACCCAAGGTGAAGGACCTTATTTATATATAGGAAGTTCCAGAGGTAGAGTAGTATTCTCGAGAGGCATGAACATCATGTAGCACAAGGACCGTGAAAGATTCCATTTGAAATCAAGGATGGAACCGCTTGCTCGTTCCGCTTATTTATTTTTGCAACAGTCTGGCTAACACCCTCGGCTTGCCTCACGAATCACTCCGTCACAGAAGCATAAGGATTCTCCTCAAATTTCTGACCTCTTTTGACAACTTCATAAGTGATTAGAAGTCTGACAACTGACTTTTCTGAACATGTTTTTCATATAGGGACCGTCGCCTTAAGTTCCATAGTTACCAAGTCATTGAAGAGCCAATGGAGCCAGATACAGGTGGGGTATGGGATGTGGCTATGACCACTGACTGGAGCTAACTGCAATGGAAATAAGGATGTAGTTGGCTAACATTTTCTAATTAAAGATACATTTTAAGGAGCCGAGGCTTTGGCTTGTGGGGTTTGTGTATATTCCTCACAAGCTGCATGATGCTGAGGTTCATCATATTTCATTGGCATTGGGGTCCAGAGTGGCACAGCAATTGATCAAATAGTTGTGAGCTTGCTGCATCCTTTGCTTTCCAATTGCATTGTTCAATGTTGCTAGGAAACCGTGGACCATTGGCCAGTTACTTTATTTAGCTGTCACCAACAAGATGCTGACCTTGATACTGGGTTACTCTCAAGTTGGAGTGACTCTTGAGTCTCTGTTTTACCACCAATGAGACCAAGGTAGTAAGCTACAAGAAGGATATTGCCAACTACAGACTCTAACTGGGTCTGACTGGTGATAGGGTGGACTCACAACAAATAGCATGACCACTGATTACCTTGCTTTTGCAACTGAAGTCATAAGCAAATTGAAGCTTGATGCCGATCAATGATGCAGTTCCATGTTAAATTAACAGCAAAAGGAAGGAGAAAATCTGTTAAGTGAAAACATAAGACTGTTAAAGCAGTATCTGAAGCCTCTTTGGAGCAATCAAGCTGTGGCAACGGTTGATTATGATTGTAAGTTATGAGATGGTGAAGATCTCCGGGACTGCAGTGCAAAAGTTAAAACTAATAAAAGTTCAACTGCCCAAATGCAATGGATATCATCCTCAACCACCCCTCCTCCCCACCTCCCCCCCAAAAAAATCACACCATTTCTGTGGCACTTGAATGTAGACAAAAATCAAAAGACTAAACTTAAAATATTAATCTCCTTGATCGATCTGCAGTAAGTTGAAGTAATTTAAGTGAAGTGGTCTGCTATTTTTATCCATTTGTATCTACTAAGTATCACCTGCTGACTGGTTCTTTTTCTGGTCTTTATTGAGGTTGCTCACATCCTCCTGGTGCCATTTCGTACTCTGTTTGTTATACGGCTGCTGTATTAGTTCATGTTAAAGAACGAAAGACTTAGATTTATATAGTGCCTTTCATGACCATCGGACATCTCAAAGCGCTTTACAGCCAATGAAGTGTTAAAGGTTAATCTCAGTAATCCATTGAGTAACTCACATTACATTTTAAAAAAAATATTACAGCCTCATCACTTAAACCATCTATACATCAAGCTATACATCTGAGAATCAGGCTAAATATAGAAAGTTCAGAGAAGTGAAAAAGAAAATAAGTGGGGCAAAGAGGGTATGAGAATAGAATGGCAGCTAACATAAAAGGTAATCCAAAAGTATTCTATAAGCATATAAATAGTAAATGGTTAGTAATAGGAGGGGTGGGGCCAATTAGGGACCAAAAAGTAGACCTATGCATGGAGGCAGAGGTTTTGGTTAAGATACTAAATGAATACTTTGCATCTGTCTTCACCAAGGAAGAAAATGCTGCCATAGACATAGTAAAGGAGGAGGTAGAGATACTGGATGGGATAATAATTGATAAAGATGAGGTACTGGAAAGGATGGCTGTACATAAGTCATAAGACTCCCTTATAGAAACATAGAAAATAGGTGCAGGAGCAGGCCATTCGGCCCTTCTAGCCTGCACTGCCATTCAATATGATCATGGCTGATCATTCAACTTCAGTACCACACCCCAGCCTTCTCTCCATACCCCCTGATCCCTTTAGCCGTAAGGGCCACATCTAACTCCCTTTTGAATATGTCCAAAGAACTGGACTCAACAACTTTCTGTGGCAGAGAATTCCACAGATTCACCACTCTCTGAGTAAAAAGGTTTCTCCTCATCTCGGTCCTATATGGCTTACCCCTTATCCTTAGACTGTGACCCCTGGTTCTGGACTTCCCCAACATTGGGAACATTCTTCCTGCATCTAACCTGTCCAGTCCCGTCAGAATTTTATACGTTTCTACGAAATTCCCTCTTAGTCTTCTAAATTCCAGTGAGTATAAGCCTAGCCGATCCAGTCTTTCCTCATATGTCAGTCCTGCCATCCCGGGAATCAGTCTGGTAAACCTTTGCTGCACTCCCTCAATAGCAAGCACATCCTTCCTCAGATTAGGAGACCAAAACTGCACACAATACTCAAGGTGTGGTCTCACCAAGGCCCTGTACAACTGCAGCAAGACCTCCCTGCTCCTATACTCCAATCCCCTCGCTATGAAGGCCAGCATGCCATTTGCTTTCTTTACTGCCTGCTGTATCTGCATGCATACTTTCAATGACTGATGTACCATGACACCCAGGTCTCGTTGCACCTCCCCTTTTACTAATCTGTCACCATTCAGATAATAATCTGCCTTCCTGTTTTGCCACCAAAGTGGATAACCTCACATTTATCCACATTATACTGCATCTGCCCTGCATTTGCCCATTCACCTTACCTGTCCAAGTCACCTTGCAGCCTCTTAGCATCCTCCTCGCAGCTCGCACTGCCACCCAGTTTAGTGTCATCTGCAAACTTGAAGATATTACATTCAATTCCTTCATCTAAATCATTAATGTATATTGTAAATAGCTGGGGACCCAGCACTGAACACTGTGGCATTCCACTAGTCACTGCCTGCCATTCTGAAAAGGACCCGTTTATTCCCAGTCTTTGCTTCCTGTCTGCCAACCATTTCTCTATCCACGTCAATACATTACCCCCAATACCATATGCCTTAATTTTGCACACTAATCTCTTGTGTGGGACCTTGTCAAAAGCCTTTTGAAAGTCCAAATACACCACATCCACTGGTTCTCCCTTGTCCACTCTACTAGTTATATCCTCAAAAAATTCTCGAAGATTTGTCAAGCATGATTTCCCTTTCAGGAACCAACTAGGGGGGAGGCCATCTTAGACTGGGTGTTGTGTAATGAGAGAGGATTAATTAGCAATCTCGTTGTGTGAGGCCCCTTAGGGAAGAGTGCCCATAATATGGTGGAATTCTACATTAGGATGGAGAATGAAACAGTTAATTCAAAGACCATGGTCCAGAACTTAAAGAAGGGTAACTTTGAAGGTATGAGGCGTGAATTGGCTAGGATAGATTGGCGAATGATACTTAAGGGGTTGACTGTGGATGGGCAATGGCAGACATTTAGAGACCGCATGGATGAACTACAATTGCACATCCCTGTCTGGCGTAAAAATAAAAAAGGGAAGGTGGCTCAACCGTGGCTATCAAGGGAAATCAGGGATAGTATTAAAGCCAAGGAAGTGGCATACAAATTGGCCAGAAATAGCAGCGAACCCGGGGACTGGGAGAAATTTAGAACTCAGCAGAGGAGGACAAAGGGTTTGATTAGGACAGGGGAAATAGAGTACGAGAGGAAGCTTGCAGGGAACATTAAGATGGACTGCAAAAGCTTCTACAGATATGTAAAGAGAAAAAGGTTAGTAAAGACAAACGTAGGTCCCCTGCAGTCAGAATCAGGGGAAGTCATAACAGGGAACAAAGAAATGGCAGACCAATTGAACAAGTACTTTGGTTCGGTATTCACTAAGGAGGACACAAACAACCTTCCGGATATAAAAGGGGCCAGAGGGTCTAGTAAGAAGGAGGAACTGAGGGAAATCCTTATTAGTCGGGAAATTGTGTTGGGGAAATTGATGGGATTGAAGGTCGATAAATCCCCAGGGCCTGATGGACTGCATCCCAGAGTACTTAAGGAGGTGGCCTTGGAAATAGTGGATGCATTGACAGTCATTTTCCAACATTCCATAGACTCTGGATCAGTTCCTATCGAGTGGAGGGTTGCCAATGTAACCCCACTTTTTAAAAAAGGAGGGAGAGAGAAAACAGGGAATTATAGACCGGTCAGCCTGACATCGGTAGTGGGTAAAATGATGGAATCAATTATTAAGGATGTCATAGCAGCGCATTTGGAAAGAGGTGACATGATAGGTCCAAGTCAGCATGGAATTGTGAAAGGGAAATCATGCTTGACAAATTTTCTGGAATTTTTTGAGGATGTTTCCAGTAGAGTGGACAAGGGAGAAGCAATTGATGTGGTGTATTTGGACTTTCAGAAGGCTTTCGACAAGGTCGCACACAAGAGATTAATGTGCAAAGTTAAAGCACATGGGATTGGGGGTAGTGTGCTGACGTGGATTGAGAACTGGTTGGCAGACAGGAAGCAAAGAGTAGGAGTAAATGGGTACTTTTCAGAATGGCAGGCAGTGACTAGTGGGGTACCGCAAGGTTCTGTGCTGGGGCCCCAGCTGTTTACATTGTACATTAATGATTTAGACGAGGGGATTAAAAGTAGTATCTCCAAATTTGCGGATGACACTAAGTTGGGTGGCAGTGTGAGCTGCGAGGAGGATGCTATGAGGCTGCAGAGTGACTTGGATAGGTTAGGTGAGTGGGCAAATGCATGGCAGATGAAGTATAATGTGGATAAATGTGAGGTTATCCACTTTGGTGGTAAAAACAGAGAAACAGACTATTATCTGAATGGTGACAGATTAGGAAAAGGGGAGGTGCAACGAGACCTGGGTGTCATGGTACATCAGTCATTGAAGGTTGGCATGCAGGTACAGCAGGTGGTTAAGAAAGCAAATGGCATGTTAGCCTTCATAGTGAGGGGATTTGAGTACAGGGACAGGGAGGTGTTACTACAGTTGTACAGGGCCTTGGTGAGGCCACACCTGGAGTATTGTGTACAGTTTTGATCTCCTAACTTGAGGAAGGACATTCTTGCTATTGAGGGAGTGCAGCGAAGGTTCACCAGACTGATTCCCGGGATGGCGGGACTGACATATCAAGAAAGACTGGATCAACTGGGCTTGTATTCACTGGAGTTCAGAAGAATGAGAGGGGATCTCATAGAAACGTTTAAAATTCTGACGGGTTTAGACAGGTTAGGCGCAGGAAGAATGTTCCCAATGTTGGGGAAGTCCAGAACCAGGGTCACAGTCTAAGGATAAGGGGTAAGTCATTTAGGACCGAGATGAGGAGAAACTTCTTCACCCAGAGAGTGGTGAACCTGTGGAATTCTCTACCACAGAAAGTTGTTGAGGCCAATTCGCTAAATATATTCAAAAAGGAGTTATATGTAGTCCTTACTACTAGGGGGATCAAGGGGTATGGCGAGAAAGCAGGAATCGGGTACTGAAGTTGCATGTTCAGCCATGAACTCATTGAATGGCGGTACAGGCTCAAAGGGCCGAATGGCCTACTCCTGCACCTATTTTCTATGTTTCTATGTTTCATAAATCCATGCTGACTTAGACCGATCCTGTGACTGCTTTCCAAAGGCGCTGCCACTACATCTTTAATAATTGACTCCAGTATTTTCCCCATCACTGATGTCAGGCTAACCGGTCTATAATTCCCTATTTTCTCTCTCCTTTTTTAAAAAGTGGGGTTACATTAGCTACCCTCCAATCCATAGGAACTGATCCAGAATCCGTAGAACGTTGGAAAATGACCACCAATGCATCTATTATTTCTAGGGCCACTTGCTTAAGTACTCTGGGAAGCACAATATCTATCAAGCCCTGGGGATTTATCAGCCTTCAGTCCCTTCAATTTCACTAACATCATTTCCTGACTAATAAGGATTTCCCTCAGTTCCCCCTTCTCGCTAGACCCTTGGTCCCCTTGTATTTTCGGGAGGTTAATCGTATCTTCCTTAGTGAAGACAGAACCAAAGTATTTGTTCAATTGGTCTGCCATTTCCTTGTTCCCCATTATGAATTCACCTGATTCTGACTGCAAGGGACCTACATTACCCTTCACTAATCTTTTTCTCTTCACATATCGATAGAAGCTTTTGCAGTTTTTATGTTCCCTGCAAGCTTACTCTCATACTCTATTTTCCCCCTCCTAATTAAACCCTTAGTCCTCCTCTGTTGAATTCTAAATGTCTCCCAGTCCTCAGTTTGCTGCTTTTTCTGGCCAATTTATATGCCTCTTCCTTGGATTTAACACTTTCCTTGATTTCCCTTGTTAGCCACGGTTGAGCCACCTTTCCTTTTTTATTTTTACGCCACACAGGGACGTACAATTGTTGTAGTTCATCCATGTGATCTTTAAATGTCTGCCATTGCCTATCCACCGTCAACCCTTTAAGTATCATTCGCCAGTCTATCCTAGCCAATTCACGTCTCATACCATCGAAGTTGCCTTTCTTTAAGTTCAGGACCCTAGTCTCTGAATTAACTGTGTCACTCTCCAATCTTAATGAGGAATTCTACCATATTATGGTCACTCTTCCCCAAGGAGCCTCGCACGACCAGATTGCTAATTAATCTTTTCTCGTGACACGAGACCCAGTCTAGGATGGCCTGCTCTCTAGTTGGTTCCTCGACATATTGGTCTAGAAAACCATCCCTTATACACTCCAGGAACTCCTCCTCCACAGTATTGCTACCAGTTTGGTTAGCCCAATCAATACATAGATTAAAGTCACCCATGATAACTGCTGTACCCTTTTAGCACGTGTCCCTAATTTCCTGTTTGATGCCATCCCCAACCTCCCTACTACTGTTTGGTGGTCTGAACACAACTCCCACGAACGTTTTCTGCCCTTTGGTGTTTCGCAGCTCTACCCATATAGATTCCATATCATTCACGCTAATGTCCTTCCTTACTATTGCGTTAATCTCCTCTTTAACCAGTAACGCTACTATTGTGTCCCTAACACAGATGAGGCTGCACACAGGGAGGTTAAAGAACAGTGACCTCAGTCTTTAATAAGACACTCTAGAGTGAGGAACAGGCCTTAGGGGCCGGCTTATATACAGTGCTCCCAAGGGATGCTGGGATCCCTTGGATCCCGTCAAAGTCAAAGTGAAAACTATTTACAAGGTGAGGCGGTCGGGAGCCTTTCTTTCCCTGGTGGACCGTCTCGATACAAATGTCTGTTCTGGTGTGTTGGCTGTGCCCTCGCTGGGCTGACGTGTTGTTGGCCCTGCAGGGCTGCTAGGTGAGCCTGGCTTTGCTGGGCTGTTGGGCGTGATGGGTTCGATTTCCTGGTCCGGCGTGGTGTTGTTGATCCTTTGGGTGTGTGTTGTGGGCTCGAAAAAGTTGGTGTCTGCTGTGGGTTGTTCAGGGCAGTTTATTTGGTTCAGGTGCTTTCTGCAAATTTGTCCATTGTCCAGTTTGACTGCAAACACCCTATTCCCTTCTTTAGCTATCACCGTGCCCGCGATCCACTTGGGACCATGTCCATAGTTTAGTACACACACAGGGTCATTCAGATCAATTTCCCGTGACATAGTGGCGTGACCATCGTTTACATTTTGTTGCTGCCGCCTGTTCTCTACCTGATCATGCAGTTTGGGGTGAACCAGCGAGAGTCTGGTTTTAAGTGTCCTTTTCATAAGTAGCTCAGCCGGGGGCACCCCTGTGAGCGAGTGGGGTCTCGTGCGGTAGGGACAGGCGGGTTTGGAGTGAGCCTTCTGTGACTTGTTTAAGGCTCTGTTTGATTGTTTGTACTGCCCGCTCTGCCTGTCCATTGGAGGCTGGTTTAAACGGGGCCGAGGTGACATGTTTGATCCCATTGCGGGTCATGAATTCTTTAAATTCGGCCCTGGTGAAACATGGCCCGTTGTCACTGACCAGTATGTCAGCAGGCCGTGGGTGGCAAACATGGCCCTCAAGCTTTCAATGGTGGCGGTGGCGGTGCTTCCCGACATTAGTTCGCATTCAATCCATTTTGAAAAAGCATCCACCACCACCAGGAACATTTTACCGAGAAACGGGCCCACATAGTCGACATGGATCCTTGAACATGGTCTGGAGGGCCAGGGCCACAAACTTAGTGGTGCCTCTCTGGGCGCGTTGCTCAACTGAGCACATACGCTGCATTGCCGTACACAGGACTCTAAGTCAGAGTCGATACCGGGCCACCACACGTGGGATCTGGCTATCGCTTTCATCATTACTATACCTGGGTGTGTGCTGTGGGGAACCGAGATGAATGTCTCCCTGCACTTTTTTGGTAGCACCACGCGGTTACCCCACAACAGGCAGTCTGCCTGAATGGACAGCTCATCCTTTCGCCACTGGAACAGCTTGATTGGCTCTTGCATTTCAACGGGGATGCTGGCCCAGCTCCCATGCAGTACAGTTTTTTACTCGGGACAGCAGAGGATCTTGGCTGGTCCAATTCCTAATCTGGCGGGTCGTGACAGGTAATTTATCATTTTCAAAGGCTTCCATGACCATTAACAAGTCTGCGGGGTGCGCACCATCAACAAGTTTGCAGGTTGCACCATTTCCACCCCCGTGGTGGGCAATGGTAGCCGACTGAGAGCATCCGCACAGTTCTCGGTGCCTGGCCTGTGGCGGATGGTATAGTTATATGCTGATGGCGCGAGTGGCCACCTTTGTATGCGGGCTGAGGCATTAGTATTTATCACCTTGTTTTCAGCGAACAGGGATGTGAGGGGCTTGCGATCGGTTTCCAGCTCAAATTTGAGGCCAAACAGGTACTGATGCATTTTCTTTATGCCGAACACACACGCTAATGCCTTTCTCAATCATGCTGTAGGCCCTCTCGGTCTTAGACAAGCTCCTGGAAGCATAGGCGACAGGTTGCAACTTCCCCGCAACATTAGCTTGTTGTAATACACATCCAACTTCGTACAACGACGCATCACATGCGAGCACAAATCTTTTACATGGGTTATACAATACAAGCAGCTTGTTGGAACATAAAATGTTTCTGGCTTTCTCAAAAGCAATTACTTGTTTTTTTCTCCATTCCCAGTTCTCACCTTTGCGCAATAACATATGTAGGAGCTCTAAAAGGGTGCTTAACCCCAGTAGGAAGTTATCAAAATAGTTGAGGAGTCCCAGGAACGACCACAGCTCCATGACGTTCTGTGGCCTGGGCGCGTTCCTGATAGTCTCTGTCTTGGCGTCTGTGGGCCGAATGCCGTCCGCCGCGATCTTTCTCCCCAAAAACTCCACTTCTGTTGCCATGAAGATGCATTTCGACCTCTTCAGCCGCAGCCCTACGCGATCCAGGACCTCCTCCAGGTTTTGTAGGTGCTCGGCGGTGTCCTGACCCGTGACCAATATGTCATCCTGAAAGACCACTGTGTGTGGTATCAACTTGAGTAGGCTCTCCATGTTTCTCTGGAAGATCGCTGCAGCCGACCGAATTCCAAACGGGCATCTGTTGTAGATGAACAGTCCCTTGTGCATGTTGATGCAGGTGAGGCCCTTCGAAGACTCCTCCAGCTCCTGCGTCATGTAGGCCGAAGTCAGGTTGAGCTTGGTGAAGGTCTTGCCTCCTGCCAGCGTCGCAAATAGGTCGTCTGCCTTAGGTAGCGGGTATTGGTCCTGTAGCGAGAAACGATTAATAGTTACTTTATAATCGCCGCAAATCCTGACCGTGCCATCACTTTTGAGTGCTGGAACAATCGGGCTGGCCCACTCGCTGAATTCCACTGGGGAGATTATGCCCTCGCGTTGCAGCCTGTCCAGCTCGATTTCCACTCTCTCCCTCATCATGTGAGGCACTGTTCGCGCCTTCTGGTGAATGGGTCGTGCCTCTGGGACCAATTGCATCCGCACCTTCACCCCGGAAAAGTTTCCAATGCCTGGCTCAAAAAGGGAAGGAAATTTGTTCAGAACTTGGGTACATGAGGCCTCATTGACATGTGATAGCGCTCGGATGTCATCCCAGTTCCAGCGGATTTTGCCCAGCCAGCTCCTTCCAAGCAGTGTGGGGCCATCGCCCGGGACAATCCAGAGTGGCAGTTCGTGCACCGTGCTCTCGTAAGTGACCTTGACCATGGCGCTGCCCAGGACAGTGATCAGCTCTTTGGTGTATGTTTTCAGTTTCATGTGGATGGGTCTCAGGGCTGGTCTGAATGCCTTGTTGCACCACAGTCTCTCAAACATCTTTTTACTCATGGTGGATTGGCTAGCGCCAGTGTCCAGTTCCATGGCTATGGGTAAGCCATTCAATTTTACGTTTAGCATTATAGGTGGTCATTTCGTCGAAAATGTGTGCACCCCATGTACTTCAACATCTGCCTCCTCTTTCTGAGGCTTGAAATTGCTTTGATCCACCATGGACCGATCTTCCTCTGCCACGTGGTGGTTAGCAGGTTTTGCAGAGCTTGCAGCTCATTTGCAAGCTCGTTGGAGATGCCCCATTTTTCCACAGCTCTTGCAAACATACACTTTGAAACGGCATGAATAGGCTGAATGGAAGCCTCCATAACGCCAACAAGGTGTGAATTGCCTTGCATTCATCCTTTGTTGGGGATTCTGAGTCATCTGGGTCACCTGAGGCCTGCTGGCAGTTGTAGACTCGTGGGTTTTGCCCTGTACATTTCTGCTCGCAAACACAGTTCCAGTTAATTTATGAACATTGCTAGCACTTGTGTGCTGAGAGATTTGTTTGGTGTTATCACTGGTGGACATAAACGCCTGTGCTATCGCAATGGCTTTACTGAGGGTCGGTGTCTCTACAGTCAAAATTTTTCGTAGGATGGTCTCGTGGCCAATGCCCAGTACAAAAAAGTCTCTGAGCATTTTCTCCAGGTAGCCATCAAACTCACATTGACCTGCAAGTCGCCTTAGCTCGGCGATGTAGCTCGCCACTTCCTGACCTTCAGATCGCTGGCATGTGTAGAACCGATACCTCGTCATCAGCACGCTCTCCCTCGGGTTAAGATGCTCCCGAACCAGTGTACACAGCTCCTCATACGACTTATCTGTGGGTTTTACCGGAGCCAGAAGAGTCTTCATGAGGCTGTAGGTCGGTGCCTCGCAGTCTGTGAGGAGGACCGCTCTCCTTTTGGCAGCGCTTCCTTCTCCGTCCAGCTCATTGGCTACAAAGTACTGGTCTAGCCGTTCAACATAGGCTTCCCAGTCCTCACCCTCCGAGAACTTCTCCAGGATGCCCACAGTTTGCTGCATCTTTGCGTTGGATTCGTGTACTCATCGCCAGTTATTGTGTTCCTAACACAGATGAGGCTGCACACAGGGAGATTAAAGTAACAGTGACCTCAGTCTTTAATAAGACACTCCAGAATGAGGAATAGGCCTTTGGGTCCGGCTTATATTCTGTGCTCCCAAGGGATATTGGGATCCCTTGGGACTTCAGGGGATGAGCTCCCTGGTGGCGGAACATGGGAGTGCATGCTTTACAGATACACAACAGCTACCTCACCTCCTTTTTCTTCCTGTCTATCCTTTCTGAATATTGAATACCCCTGGATGTTGAGTTCCCAGCCTTTGTTACCCTGGAGCCATGTCTCCGTAATCCCAATTACATCATATCCGACAAAAATCTGTCTATCTCCACCTTAAATATATTCAATGACCCAACCTCCAGAGCTCGTGGGGTAGAGAATTCCAAAGATTCACGACCCTCTGAGAGAAGAAATTCCTTCTCATTTCCATTTTAAATGGGCGACCCCTGATTCTGAAACTATGTCCTCTAGTTCTAGATTCCCCCACGAGGGGAAACATCCTCTCTGCATCTATCCTGTCAGCCACCCCCAGTACCTGATACATTTCAATAAGATCACCTCGCATTGTTCTAAACCCCAATGAGTATAGACCCAACCTGCTCAACCTTTCTTCATCACACAACCCCTTCATCTCAGGAATCAACCTCGTGAACCTTCTCTGACCTGCCTCCAATGCAAGCATATCCCTCCTTAAATAAAGAGACCAAAACCGTACGCAGTACTCCAGGTGTGGTCTCACCAATGTCCTGTCAGTTGTAGCAGGACTTCCCTACTTTTATACTCCATCCCCCTTGTAATAAAGGCCACCATTCCATTTGCCTTCCTAATAATTTGCTGTACCTGCATTCTAACTTTTTGTGTTTCATGTATAAGGAACCCCAGATCCATCTGTACCTCAGCATTTTGTAGTCTTTCCCCATTTAAATTATTATTTGCTTTTTTATTTCTCCTACCAATGTGGATAACCTCACATTTTACCACATTATACTCCATCTGCCAAATTTTGGCCACTCACTTAGCCTGTCTATATCCCTTTGCAGATTCTAATTAGGGCTAGAAATTCAGCAATTAGCGTTATGACTGTTTTTTTGACACAAATCGCAGCGGCGTTTTTTTTTTAAAGCACCAGAATACCGCTATCGCTATCGGTCGCAAAATTCGCCAAATGGTGACTGTTGATAGGGATATCGGTAAATTCTGGCGGTGCACAATTGAATTTGTGTACTGGAACCGCATCTACCGACCTTAAAGAAAAATGGACCTTCTGCGAATGCGCAAACTTTTTTCTTTCCTCGATTTTTTTTCTTCCGCTTTTTTTCTCCGCGATCCTGGTCAGCTGTCAGGGTGCACCCGCGCATGCACAGTTTCAGCCATTTTTCAAAGAGAATTTTAACAACAAGATCAAGGAGAATCAAAAATGCAAGGTGAATTCAGTAGGAAGAGGGCCAGAAAGTTTATTGCAGATGCCAATGAGGCCCTCATCACTGCAATAGAACGCAGATGGGGAGAGTTTAATAAGAAGGGTTGATCTAAACTCCCCCCAGCCGCTGTAAGAAGACTCTGGAAGAGTGTGGCTGAGGAAGTTTCCTCAGTCAGTTAGATAAGGAGGGACCACAAGCAATGTAGGAAAAGCTGGAATAACCACTGCAAGGTTGTCAGAGTAACTAATATTTTTATTGATGAACTCCCATTACTTAAATTGTAAATCTGACACATACTGATATTGGTAGGCTTAGTGTTGCACCTTATTTGCCAAGAAAGATCGTCACACATTATTAAGACTGCTTTTTGACATCTTAAAAGATGTTTCTACACTTCGATGTCTTCCTCACGAACCACGTGCAACTACCAGGGCCATTAAACAGAGGACTGTATTAAATGTACACAGTATGGTATAAGTGCTTTGATGACTATCTGTGTGTGCCACAAGAGCAGAAGGTCCCTCTGGTAACCATTCCAATTGTCATCTTTGTAGGGAAAATTGCCCGAGAACCGCCAGGAGCAGCGGCGCACAGGTGGTGGTCCGCCCTGAACAATCCCACTCACGGACCTCGAGGAGTGGGTGGCAGGTCTCGTTGGTGCCTCAGTACGATCAACTACATGTGGGGGTGCTGAGCCCACGTTTTTGAGTGAGGGTAAGTCCTGCAAAATCCATGGGCAGGGTTGGAGCAATGTGATATATTGTCTGTGGGTTAGGGTTGGGGCAATGTGATATAGTGTCTGTGGGGATTAGGGTTTGGGCAATGCGATGCAGTGTCTGTTGATGACATATAATGCAGTAGTGGTGGTCCTTCAAATAAGCCTGTGCTATGTGACCTTACTCATGTCACCCTGTCCCTTCCCCTGCTACAAACCAGTCGTCTGTTGTTTTCTATTTTGCAGATGGTGATTCTGAGGTGTCACATCCTGCAGTTGAAGCCCCTACCTCGGCCAATCCTGCGGGGGTGGACAAGACAGAGGTGAGCCACGCCGAGGAACCTCCACGGGAGGAGGAGGACGAAGAGGAACAACCAATTGGGGAGGGGGGGCTCACGCAGTCACGAAGTCTTTTAGCTGCGGCCACTAGTTCTTCTGAAAAAGACAACATTCTCGATTTTTCCCCCACCCGAGGCCCCGGGTACAAGTGGCATGCAGCAACGCACATCCAGGGTTGAATCCTGTATGCCGTCTCTGCGAAGGCTGAGTCGGCAGAGTCAGTCTGCTGAAAAACCTGGATTTGGTGGGACTGTCTCGGGAGAGCATCCAGCTCAGCCGACAGCTCCTCAACTTCTTGGGTGGTATCTCCGGCAACATTGCCGCACTATCTGCGGACATGAGGGAGGGCATGTCGTAGATTGTAGCTGCAAACAAGGGAGAATACCGAGACTGTCAATGCCCAGCGGCAATTGATGGTGTCGACTTTTGGCACTCGAGTCACCAGTGTCGTGCCAGCCAGACCAACAGCATCAGTGAGTGGTGAGGCTGAGCAACAGGCTCTCCACTCAGAAGCCGGGCCTTCCATAGCCCGAGCTTCTCCAGGGGTCCAATGGCGTCTCCTACGTCTCTCCCCCAACAACAGCGGCAACCTGTGCACGTTGCTGCAACACGTCTTGGGTCCAACTTGGGTAGGGGTAGGGGCAAGGGCAACAATTGAAGAGGGGGGGGGGTTAAAATGAGGCGGGGGGAAGGTGGTCGCAGTTAAAAGATGTTTGGTGCAGGGGTTATTCTTTTGTTGTTGCTTTGTTGTTGTTTTGGTGTTGTTATTCTATAAGAGTGTAAAAAGTTTTACCATTGCTGTTTAAGTTAAAATGATATTGAAGTTCCCAAATTAAAGTTTCCAAAGTTTCATAAATGTAAAAATGTTTCAAAAATTTAATGTTTTATAAATTGTTTTTTTCACCTTAACCATTCTTGTACAGTGTCTCATTTGCAGAATAAGAGGGGGAATAGTCAACATGGTGGGATAGAGTGGGCAGTCAACAGTCAAACGTGCCATTGAGCCTTCATGCTAAGTGTTGAACTATGAGCTGCTAACGTAAGGCTTTTGCAATGGCAAAAGCTCCACGAGGCCTCCCCTGTGGTGGTGACATGGGTTGATTGCTAGGTTCTTCTTCTTCTTCTTCTTCCTCTTCCATTTCCTCCTCTTCCTCCACTTCCTCCTCCTCCTCTTCTTCCTCCTCCTCCTATTCCTCCTCCTCTAATTCCTCCTCCAATTCCTCCTCTCCCTCCCCCTCTCTGCTGAGGTGGTCCTGCAGTCCCCAGTGGCAAATCCTGTCCCCTCATGATGGCTAAGTTGTGTAACATGCAGCACACCACAAGGACCTCAGAGACCTGCTGAGGGGAGTATTGCAGGCAGCCTCAAGTGGTCCAGGCATCGGAAGCACTGCTCGAGCACTCCAATTGTCTTTTTGATGATGCTGCGTGTGGCTATATGGCTGTCATTGTAGCGATGCTCAGCTTCTGTCTGAGGGTTCCGGAGGGGAATCATGAGTCAGATGGCGAGGCTGTAACCTTTGACCCCCAAAGGGGTAAAATGAAAGCATCATGGATGCTCCCTGGAAATTGGGCATTTCCTGCCATGATGCGCTGAGTATGGTTGCAGACGATCTGTATGTCCAGGGAATGGAATCCCTTTCGGTTTCGGTAAACCTCTGGATCCTCTAAAGCTGCTTGTAGGGTAATGTGCGTACAGTCAATGGCAACCTGTACCTAGGGGAAGGCAGCAATTCGTGAAAAACTTAGCTCTGTCATTCTGTGCCTCCCTGGTCATTGGGAACTTTATGAAGTCCATCCTGCATGCGTACAGTGCAGTCATCACCTGGCGAATGCAGCGATGTGTAGTGTGCTGCGAGATGGAGCATATGTCCCCTGCTGATGTCTGAAAGGAGCCGGAGGCATAGAAGGCAAGTGCTGAAGTCATCTTCACCACGACGGGCAGTGCAGCCCTGTTTCCACTTGTAGGCTGTAGGTCTGCCTTTGTGAGTTGGCATATCTCTGTCACCACCTCTTTTCAGAAGTGCAGCCTTCGAACGCACTATGCCTCAGACAGGTCCAGGTATGAGCGCTGTTCCCTGTAAACTCGTTGGGGGTAAGGCCTCCTCCAAATTAGTCTGCGAGCTCTTTGATTACACTCAAAATGCTCTTGAATAAGCCTTCTTCCATCTCTATGCTGCATAGAAAAAGCAGCCAGCAATAATGGCAGAGATATTATAGCCCCCATTCATTTAAATGTCCTCAAATAGCATTAAAAACAAAGTATAAACTCACAAAAGCTCAATGTGTAAAACGCAGCCTTCCCTCCAAATCCTTTTATGCACTAAACTCTTGCTCCATTTTTCAAGGTGGTGTCGTTAGTGGCAAGTGCGTCATGGATCCGACCTGGTAAGACTTGATTTTTTTCGGGCGTGTTTTTGGGTGACAATTAAAATGGCAATATTAGCGAATTTTCCACCACCGACGATAGCGGAGCATTGCATGATGCTTGACGTCATAAAAACGGCAAAAAAAAAGACGGGCGATCATTTTTAGCGCCGGTGCAAAACCACTGCCGAATTTTCCGCCCGAGCGCTAACTTTTGTGCACCACGTTTACCGCCAAAAAAATTACTTTTTCCACTCCGCCATGGCGGTAAAACGGGTGCAAACCTGCCGAATTTCTAGCCCTTAGAGTCCTCCTCACAACTTGCTTTCCCACCTATCTTTGTATCATCAGCAAATTTGGCCCAAATTACACTCGGTCCCTTCATCCAAGTCATTAATATAGATTGTAAATAGTTGAGACCCCCAGCATTGATCCCAGTGGCACCCCACTAATTACAATTTGCCAACCTGAAAATTACCCATTTATCCCGAGACTCTGTTTTCTGTTAGTTAGCCAATCCTCTATCCATGTTAATATATTACCCCGAACCTGTGAGCTCTTATCTTGTGCAGTAACCTTTTATGTGACACCTTATCGAATGCCTTCTGGAAATCCAAATACATGACAGCTACTGGTTCCCCTTTATCCACCCTGCTCGTTACATCCGCAAAGAACTCCAGGAAATTTGTCAAACATGATTTCTGTATGTATGTGAACTTGTACAGCCACCAGAGGGCTCATCCCCTGGAGTCCCAAGGGATCCCACAATCCCTTGGGAGCACAGGTACTTAAGGAGGCCTCACAGGCTGGAGAGGCACTCTGGAGACCTGCAATAAAAGACTAAGGTCACACTTTACTTTGAGCTCACAGTATCCAGTCAGACTCTTTATTCATATACAACAACTGGTGACGAGATACAGATGATGAACCAACGATACAGAGAACAGTGGGCATCCTGGAGAAATTGTGGAACGACTTGACCAATACTTTGTGGCCAACGAGCTGGAAGGAGAAGCAAACGCTGCCAAATGAAGGGCGATTCTCCTCACCATCTGTGGGGCACCAATGTATGGCCTCATGAAAAATCTGCTTGCTCCAACAAAACCCACAGAGAAATCGTTTGATGATTTGTGCACACTGGTCCGGGAGCATCTGAACCTGAAGGAAAGCATTCTGATGGCGAGGTACCAGTTCTACACCTACAAAAGGTCTGAAGGCCAGGAAGTGGCGAGTTATGTCGCCTAGCTAAGACGCCTTGCAGGACATTGCGAATTTGAAGGACATTTGGAGCACATGCTCAGAGACTTTTTCGTACTTGGCATTGGCTATGAGGTGATACTTTGCAAACTTTTGACTGTCGAGACCCCAACCTTGTGTAAGGCCATAGTGATAGCCCAGGCGTTCATTGCCACCAGTGACAATACTAAGCTAATCTCTCAGCACACAAGTGCTGCTACAAGTACTGTGAACAAAGTGATGTTGTTTATAAATAGCAACGTACAGGGCAGACCCCACATGCCTGCAGCTGCACATCCGCAGATGTCTCAGAGTCCACCATCAAGGGTGATGAATGCAAGGCCATTAACACCTTGTTGGCGCTGCGGGGGTGATCATCGTTTCCATTCATGCCACTTCAAAGGATACGTTTGCAAGGGCTGTGGAACAATGGGACACCTCCAACGCATGTGCAGGCGAACTGCAAACCCTGCTAATCCTGCAAACCACCATGTTGCAGAGGAGGACAGATCCACGGTGGATCATGATGAACCAGAGCCTCAGACCAAGGAGGCAGAGGTATATGGGGTGCACACAATTACCACATAATGCTGATAATGTCAGTGTCTCCCGATAATGCTGAAGGTTGAATTAAATGGACTCCCAGTGTCAATGGAGCTGGACACGGGCGCGAGCCAGTCCATTATGAACAAAAAGACTTTTGAAAAATTGTGGTGCAGCAAGGCCTCAAGGCCAGACTTGATTCCCATTCGCACGAAACTGAGAACTTATACAAAGGAACTGATTCCCGTAATCGGCAGTGCTACTGTAAAGGTCTCCTACAATGGAGCGGTGCACAAGCTACCACTCTGGGTGTTACTGGGCCATGGTCCCACGCTGCTCGGCAGGATCCGGCTGGGAAAGATACTCTGGAACTGGGACGACATCCGAGCGCTCTCGTCCGCTGATGACAATTCGTGTGCCCAGGTCTTAAACAAGTTCCCTTCACTGTTCAAACCAGGCATCTGGAAGTTCCAAGGAGCAAATGTGCTGATCCACCTAATTCCCGGGGCGCGACCCATCCATCACAAGGCAAGGGCAGTACCGTACATGATGAGAGAAAGGGTAGAGATCGAGCTGGACTGGCTGCAACGAGAGGGCATCATTTCGCCGATCGAATTCAACGAGTGGACCAGTCTGATTGTTCCAGTCCTCAAGGGAGATGGCACCGTCAGAATCTGTGGTGATTACAAAGTAACTATCAATCGTTTCTCCCTGCAGGATCAATACACATTACCAAAGGCTGATGACCTTTTTGCTATGCTGGCGGGAAGCTGTACTTGACCTCGGCCTACATTACACAGGAGCTGAAGGAATCATCGAAGGGCCTCACCTGCATCAACACGCACAAAGGTCTCTTCATTTATAACAGATGCGCATTTGGAATTCGATCAGCCGCGGCAATATTCCAGAGATACATGGAAAACTTACTGAAGTCGGTCCCACGCACGGTGGTCTTCCAGGACGACATCTTGGTTACAGGTCGGGACACAGTCGAGCATCTGCAGAATCTGGAGGAGTTCTTAGTCAACTCAACCGCGTGGGGCTCAAGTTGAAATACTCGAAGTGCGCTTTCCTGGCGCCTGAAGTGGAGTTCCTGGGGAGAAGAATCGCGGCAGACCCACCGATTCGAAGATGGAGGCAATCGAGAACACACCGAGACCACAGAACATGACGGAGTTGCGGTCGTTTCTAGGACTCCTGAACTACTTTGGTAATTTCTTATTGGGTCTCAGCACACTGTTAGAACCATTGCACGCTTTACTGCATAAAGGAGATGAATGGGTATGGGGCAAAAGCCAAGAAAAAGCCTTTGTAAAAGCTAGTAAATTGTTATGCTCAAACAAATTGCTTGTGTTGTATGATCCATGTAAGCGTTTGGTACTAGCGTGTGATGTGTCGTTGTATGACGTCGGGTGTGTATTGCAACAAGCTAATGAATCTGGGAAATTGCAACCGGTTGCTTATGCATCCAGAAGTCTGTCGAAGGCTGAGAGAGCCTACAGCATGATTGAAAAAGAAGCTTTAGCGTGTGTCTGTGGGGTAAAGAAAATATATCAATATCTGTTTGGACTAAAATTTGACTTGGAAACGGAGCATAAGCCACTAATATCCCTGTTTTCCGAGAGTAAGGGGATAAATACGAATGCATCAGTCCACATCCAGAGTTGGGCGCTCACGTTGTCCGCATACAACTACGCCATCCGCCACAGGCCAGGCACAGAAAACTGTGCCGATGCTCTCAGCAGGCTGCCATTGCCCACCACGGGGGTGGAAATGGCGCAGCCCGCAGATTTAGTCATGGTTATGGAAGCATTCGAGAGTGAGCTGTCACCTGTCACAGCCCGACAGATTAGAACCTGGATGAGCCAGGACCCCTTACTGTCCCTAGTAAAAAATTGTGTGCTTCAGAGGAACTGGTCCAGTGTCCCAGTGGAAATGCAGGAAGAGATAAAGCCGTTCCAGTGGCGCAAAGATGAAATGTCTATACAGGCAGACTGCCTTCTGTGAGGCAATCGGGTAGTGGTCCCCAAGTAGAACAGAGACACTTTCATCAGTGACCTCCACAGTACCCACCCAATCATCGTAATGATGAAAGCGATAGCCAGATCCCACGTGTGGTGGCCCAATATCGATGCGGACTTAAGAGTCCTACGTGCACAGATGTAACACATGCTCACAGTTAAGCAATGCATTCAGGGAGGTACTACTAAGTTTATGGTCTTGGCCCTCCAAACCATGGTCCAGGGTCCATGTCGACTATGCAGGCCCGTTTTTGGGTAAAATGTTCCTTGTGTTTGTAGATGCGTATTCCAAATGGATTGAATGTGAGATAATGTCTGCAAGCACGTCCGCGGCCACCATTGAAAGCCTGCGGGCCATGTTTGTCACGCACGGACTACCTGATGTCCTTGTGAGCGACAACAGACCATGTTTTACCAGTGCCGAGTTCAAAGAGTTCATGACCCATAACGGGATCAAACATGTTACATCTGCCCCGTTCAAACCAGCATCCAATGGTCAGCTAGTGCAAACTCTCAAACAGGGCTTGAAGAGGGTAACTGAAGGCTCACTGCAGACTTGCCTATCCCGAGTTCTGCTTAGCTACCACACGAGACTACACTCACTCACTGGGATCCCACCTGCTGAACTGCTGATGAAAAGGACACTTAAGACAAAACTCTTGTTAGTACACCCTGATCCAAATGAACAGATAGAGACCAGGTGGCTTCAACAAAGTACATATCATGATGGTGCAAATGTGTCACGCGAAATTGAAATCAAGGATCCTGCATTTGTATTGAATTATGGACACGGTCCCAAGTGGCTTCCTGGCACTATTGTGGCCAAAGAGGGGAGCAGGGTGTTTCGGGTCAAACTTTCAAATGGACTCATTCAACGGAAACATTTGGATCAAATCAAAATCAGATTCACGGACTATCCTGAGCAACCCACTTTGGACCCTATCTTCGTTAACCCCCCAACATACACACCAGTGGCAACTGGCACCATGTTTGGCCATGAAGCAGAACCCATCACCTGCAGCAGCCCAGCAGGACTCATCACACCAGGCAGTCCAGCAAGGCCAGCTGCACAGCAGCCCAGTGAGAGCCCAACAAATGATTCACCAAAACTAGCATTTGCATTGAAACAATTAACCAGGGAAAGAAAGGCCCCAGATCGACTCACCTTGTAAATAGTTACAGTGTTGACTTTGGGGGTGTGTAGAGTGTTGTTATGTATGTGAACTTGTATATACCTTGTACAGCCACCAGAGGGCTCATCCCTTGGAGTCCCAAGGGATCCCACAATCCCTTGGGAGCACAGGTACTTAAGGAGGCCTCACAGGCTGGAGAGGCATTCTGGAAACCTGCAATAAAAGACTACGGTCACACTTTGCTTTGAGCTCACAGTGTTCAGTCAGACTCTTTATTCATATACAACAATTTCCCTTTCATAAAACCATGCTGACTTTGCTTGACTGTATAATATGATTTTCTAATTGTCCTGCTACTATTTCCTTAATAATGGACTCCAGCATTTTCCCAATGACAGATATTAAGCTAACTGGTCTATAGTTTCCTGCTTTCTTTCTCCTTCCTTTCTTAAATACGGACATTACATTTGCAGTTTTCTAATCCACTGGGACCTCTCCAGAATCCAGGGAAGTTTGATAGATTACAACCAATACATCCACTATCTCTGTAGCCACTTCTTTTAAGATCCTTGGATGCGGGCCATAAGGTCAAGGGGACTTGTCCACCTTTAGTCCCATTAGTTTGCCTAGTACTTTTTCTCTATTGATAATGATTGTTTTAAGCTCTACCTCCCTCGAACCAATAGCCCCTTGATTATCAATTATTGGGATGCTTTTAGTGTCTTCTACTGTGAAGACTGATACAAAATATTTGTTCAAAGTCTCTGCCATTTCCCTGTTTCCCATTATTAATTCTCCAGTCTCATCCTCTAAGCGACCAATGTTTATTTTAGCTACTCTCTTCCTTTTTATATACCTGTAGAAGCTCTTGCTGTCTGTTTTTATATTTCTTGCTAGTTTACTCTCATAAACTATCTTCTCTTTCTTTATATTATGTCTGCAATTACCATCGAATAACTCCATGAGGCCTTTTATTGTGAGTAAGATCTGTGTGACTTCAGTCCATTTAATACGACTGCAAAGTGAGAGGCAGCATGGCTGGCTGCCTTTTATATGCCCCTGCACACCAGGGCAGGAAACCCCTAGGCCTCCAACAGCAGCCCTCAGGTGGTACATCATACATAGTTACATAGTGAATACAAAGAGTTTGCATACATGACATCATTCCTCCCCAAAGTCTTTGATGTGAGTTGATTACAGGTTAAGGTGAACCGGAGCCCTGTGAGCCCTGGTTGACCGTCTGATTGTCGCTTCTAGCCTGGGTGAGTTGGTTGGGCCATTGCTGTCTTGCAGCATGACTGGTTGGGTTGGACTGTTGGGGATGGTGGGATCATCCTCGTGGTTGGCAGCGAGGTCTGATGTCGATTGGGCGTGTGTCGGTGGGTCGCTGAAGATGAGGTCCGCTTCCGGTGGTTCCTGGTTATCTGTGAATCGTAATTTGGTTTGGTCCAAATGTTTTCTGCACATTTGACCGTTAAGCAGTTTGACAACAAACACTCTATTCCCTCCTTGGCTAATACAGTGCCGGCAACCCATTTGGGGCCCTGACCGTAATTCAGCACAAACACAGGGTCATTTACAGTGATGTCGCGTGATACAGCCGTGCGATCATGCTACATGTTTTGCTGATAACGCCTGGTTTCCACCTGATCAATGAGGTCAGGGTGTACTAAGGAGAGCCTTGTTTTGAGTGCTCGTTTCATTAGTAATTCTTCAGGTGGAACCCCGGTAAGTGAGTGGGGTCGTGTCCTGTAGCTGAGCAGTACCCGGGACAGGCGGGTTTGTAAGGAGCCTTCCATGACACTTTTCAAGCTCTGCTTTATGGTTTGTACTGCCTGCTCCGCTTGGCCGTTGGATGCGGGCTTGAATGGGGCAGATCTGACATGCTTGATGTCATTACGGGTCATGAATTCATTGAATTCCGAGCTGGTGAAGCACGGACCATTGTCGCTGACAAGAATGTCGGGTAAGCCATGGGTGGCAAACATGGCCCTGAGGCTTTTAATGGTGGCTGTGGACGTGCTGGATGCCATTATTGCACATTCAATGCATTTGGAGTAGGCATCCATAACAACCAGGAACATCTTTCCCAGAAGGGGCTCGCATAATCCACATGGATCCTGGACCATGGTTTTGAGGGCCAGGATCAGAGACTAAGTGAAGCCTCCCTGGGAGCATTGCTCAGTTGTGAGCATGTGTTACACTGGTGCACGCACGACTCCAGGTCCGAGTCAATGCCGGGTCACCAGACGTGGGACCTGGCAATAGCCTTCATCATGACTATGTCCGGGTGGGTACTGTGTAGGTTGTGTATGAAGGTTTCCCTGCCTTTCTTTGGCAAGATAACGCGGTTGCCCCATAAGAGGCAATCTGAATGGATCGACATTTCGTCTTTACGACGGTGAAACAGCTTGATCTCGTCTTGCATGTTTCTAGGGACGCAACTTTTTACAAGGGATAGCAGAGGATCCTGGCTGGTCCAGGTCTTAATTTGGCGGGCCGTTACGGGTGACCCTTCGCTATCAAGGGTATCCATGGCCAGTAGCAGGTCTGTGCGCTTTGCCGTTTCCACCCCGGTGGTGGGCAACGGTAGTCGGCTGAGAGCATCGACGCAATTTTCAGTGCCTGGCCTGTGGTGGATCACATAGTTGTTGGCAGACAGTGTTAGTGCCCATCTTTGGATTCAAGACGAAGCATTGATGTTTGTGCCTTTGCTTTCCGAAAACAGTGAGATTAGGGGCTTGTGGTCCGTCTCTAACTTGTACCTGAGTCCAAACAAATATTGGTGCATCTTTTTTACACCGTAAACACAGGCTAAAGCCTCCTTTTTGAAAATGCTGTAGCCTCTTTCGGCCTTTGATAGGCTTCTGGACGCATATGCAAACGGTTGGAGCTTGCCCACTGCATTGGCTTGCTGCAAAACATACCCGACATTGTACGACAACGCATCACATGCTATAACTAGACGTTTACATGGGTCATATAATACCAGTAACTTATTCGAACACAGCAGGTTTCTGGCCTTCACAAAGGTGGCCTCTTGGTTTTTACCCTAAGCCCAGTCATCTCACTTGCGTAACAGCTTGTGCAACGGTTCCAGCAAGGTGCTTGTAAAGTCCTGACCCTGTAGTACAGACTTACACGAGGCACATGCTGAAGTCAAGGTCACTCTGGACCTGCACCTTTATTTCACAGCTCTCGAGTGCCACACTTACCTGAGACCTGCCTTTATATACCTGTGTGGGATAGATATGCAGTGTCTCCTGCAAGTGCACCCCTGGTGGTAAAATATGCTTGTGGTTACAGGTCATATCTAGTTACAGTCATGTATAGCATGGTAAGATACAGTTATATACAGTAGTGTGAGATACATGACAGTGCTCAACCCTGGAAGAAAGTTACCGAAATAGTTGAGGAGTCCCAGGAACAAGCGCAGCTCCATTACATTTCGTGGTGTGGGTGCATTCTTGATGGCTTCTGTCTTCGAGTCCATGGGTCTGATGCCGTCTGCCGCAATCTTCCTCCCCAGGAATTCTACCTCTGGCGCCAGGAAGACACATTTGGATCGTTTCAACCGAAGTCCAACTCTGTTTAGTCGACTTAAAACTTCATCCAGGTTGTGCAGGTGCTCGAAGGTGTCGCGGTCAGTGATGAGGATGTCGTCCTGAAATACGACGGTGCGTGGAACCGATTTCAACAGGCTCTCCATGTTTCTTTGGAATATGGCTGCAGCCGAGCGAATCCCAAATGGGCACCTGTGGTAAACGAACAGTCCTTTGTGCGTGTTAATGCGTGTTAATTTTTCCGATGACTCAACCAGTTCCTGGATCATGTAAGCAGAGGTTAGATCCAGCTTGGTGAACACCTTTCCCCCTGCTAATGTCGCAAAAAGGTCATCGGCTTTGGGTAATGGGTACTGGTCCTGTAACGAGACTCGGTTGATCATTACTTTGTAGTCGCCGCAGATTCTGACCATGCCATTGCTCTTTAGTACCGGAACAATCGGGCTGGCCCACTCGTTGAACTCGACTGGCGATATGATTCCCTCGCATTGTAGTCTGTCCAATTCGATCTCCATTTTCTCCTTCATCATGTAGGGGACCGCTCGAGCCTTGTGATGAACGGGCCGTGCCTTGGGGTCCAAGTGAATCTGTACTTTGGCGCCTGTGATGTTGCTGATGCCTGGTTCAAATAAAGATGGGAACTTGCTCAGCACTTGAGCACAGGAAGCATTGTCCACTGATGATAATACTTTGACGTCTTCCCAGTTCCATCGGATCTTCCCCATCCAGCTTCTGCCAAGCAGCATTGGCCCATTGCCTGGTACAATCCACAGTGGCAGCTCGTGTGCCTCTCCATCATAGGATACTTTTATGTTCGCACTGCCAATAAGTGGTATCAGTTCCTTGATGTAAGTGCGCAGCTTTATCTGAATCGGGCTCAGCTTGGGTCTTTGTGCTTTATTATTGCCCACAGCCTTTCAAATGCCTTCTGGCTCATAATTGACTGATTCGTCCCCGTGTCCAGCTCCATGGATACAGGAACGGCATTTAATTTGATTTTTATCATCATGGGAGGAGAGGGTGGAGAGGGTGTGCACCCCACACACTGCTCCCTCGGGCTGAGTTGCCTCTCTAGCTTGCCCTTTGTGATCCACGCTAGATCGGGACTCTTTTGCCGACTCCACTGCCACGTGGTGAGACCCTTTGGCGGCCTAGCAGCAGCAGGCATGTAGGCTCTGCTCTGTACAGTTCTTATTAGTTCAACAGTTCTGCCAGCAATCGGCATTATTTTACGTGCAGTACTTGCCAGTGAGCTCCGATTCATGTAGGAAGTCATCTGTATGGTATCACGAATTAGTTCAGTCAGCTCATTGTATGGCTTATCCTTGGACTTCGTGGGTGCCAGCAAGTCCCTGATGAGGCAGTAGACCTCAGGCCCACAACTGGTCAGCAGTATAGCCTCGTGCTTCCCCGCCAATGTGTCCGTTTACCATGCCAGGTCGTTTGCCACGAAATATTGCTCGAGCCTTTCCGTGAAGGCATCCCAATCATCACCCTCTGCGAAGTCTTTTAGTGTGCCAAAGGTAGCCATAATCCCGTGAAAGTCCATATTCTCGTCACCAGTTATTATGTCTGCAATTACCATCAAATAACTCCACGAGGCCTTGTACTGTGAGTAAGAGCTGTGTGACTTCAGTTCATTTAATATGACTGCAAAGTGAGAGGCAGCATGGCTGGCTGCCTTTTATATGCCCCTGCACACCAGGGCAGGAAACCCCTGGGCCTCCAACAGCAGCCCTCAGGTGGTACATCGTACATAGTTATATAGTGAATACAAAGAGTTTGCATACATGACACTTTATTATTGTTTTAGTCGTCCTTTGCTGGTTTCTAAAAATTTCCCAATCCTCTGGCCTTCCAGTATTCTTTGCAACATTGTATGCCTTTGTTTTCAATTTGATACCATCCTTTACTTCCTTAGTTAGCCATGGATGGTTCATCGTTCTCTTAGAGTCTTTCTTTTTCACTGGAATATAACTTTGCTGAGAGTTATGAAATATCTCCTTAAATGTTTGCCACTGCTCATCTACCATCTTACCCTTTAATCTATTTTCCCAGTCCACTTTTAGCAAACTCTGCCTTCATACCTTTGTAATTGCCTTCATTTAAGTTCAGGACACTAGTTTCAGACCTAGCTTTTTCACCCTCAAACTGAATTTGAAATTCTATGATATGATAACTCTTCCCAAGAGCATCCTTTGCTATGAGATCATTAATTAATCCATTACACATTACCAGATCCAAAATAGTCTGCTCCCTGGTTGGTTCCACAATGTATTGTTCTAAGAAACCATCCCGAATACACTCAATGAACTCTTCCTCAAGGCTACCTAGGCCAATTTGATTTGTCCAATCAATATGAAGATTAAAATCACCCATGATTATTGCCGTACCTTTATTACAAGCCTCCATTATTTCTTGATTTATACTCTGTGCTATAGTGTAGCTACTGTTAGGGGGCCAATAGACTACTCCCACCAGTGACTTCTTTCCCTTATTATTTCTTATTTCCACCTAAACTGAATCTACATCTTGTTCTTCAGAGCCAATATCATTTCTCACTACTGCACTGATCTCATCCTTTATTAACAGAGCTACCCCACCTCCTTTTCTTTTCTGCCTATCCTTCTGAAATGGCAAATATTCCTGAATATTCAGTTCCCAGTCTTGGTCACCTTGCAACCATGTCACTGTAATGGCTATCAGATCATACCCATTGATTTCTATTTGTATTTGTGCCATCATCTCATCTGTTTTGTTATGAATGCTGCATGCATTCAGATAAAGTGCTTTTAATTTTGTCTTTATACCATAATAGGCTTGCCAGCAAAATTGAAGCCCATGGAATAAAAGGGACAGTGGCAGCATGGATACAAATTTGGCTAAGTGACAGGAAACAGAGAGTAGTGGTGAACGGTTGTTTTTCAGAATGGAGGAAGTTATACAGTGGTGTTCCTCAGGGGTTGGTACCAGGACCACTGTTTTTCTTGATATATATTAATGACTTGGATGTGGGTGTACAGGGCACAATTTCAAAATTTGCAGATGACACAAAACTTGGAAGTTTAGTGAACAGTGATAATGACATACCCCACGAAGACATAAACAGACTGGAGGACACGTGGCAGATGAAATTTAATGTAGAAAAGGGTGAAGTGATACATTTTGATAGAATGAGTAGAGGAAATATAAACTATAGGGTACAATCCTAAAGGGGGTGCATGAACAGAGAGACCTTGGGATATATATTCACAAATCGTTGAAGGTGGCAGGGCAGGTTGAGAAAGCAGTCAAAAAAGCTTACAGGATCCTGGGCTTCATGAATAGAGGTTTAGAGTACAAAAGCGTGGAAATGATGATGAACCTGTATAAAACACTGGTTCAGCCTCAACTGGAGTATTGTGTCCAATTCTGGGCACCGCCCTTTCGGAAGAATGTGAAGGCCTTAGAGAGGGCGCAGAAAAGATTTACAAGAATGATTCCAGGGATGAGGTGTCATGTATGTAACCTTCATGTAACTGTAACCTTCATGTGACAACACTGCATACTGTATACACCTAGGAAATGCACACCTTGACCACAGGGGGTGAACTTGTGGGAGACACTCCTCACCTGGTCATTCAGGTATATAAAGGGAGGTCCCATGCAGGGTCATCACTTCTTGGTCCTGTGAATAAAGGTTAGGGTCACAGAGTGACTTTGTCTGCAGAATGTGCCTCGTGTGAATTTATAGTAGTGTGTAAGGACACAACATGAGGGACTTCAGTTATGTGGAGAAGCTGGAGTTGTTCTCCTTAGAGCAGAGAAGATTGAGAGGACATTTGATAGAGGTGTTCAAAATCATGAGGGTTCTGAACTGGGTAGATAGAGAGAAACTGTTCCCATTGGCAGAAGGATCAAGAGCCAGAGGACACAGATTTAAGGTGATTGGCAAAAAACCAAAGGCAATATAAGAAAAAACGTTGACGCAGCGAGTGGTTTGGATCTGGAATGCACCACCTTTGGAGGCAGAATCAATCAAGGCTTTCAAAAGGGAGTTGGATAAGTAACTGAAAGAAAATAATTTGTAGGGCTACGGAGAAAGGGCGGGGAAGTGGGACTAGCTCTTACAGAGAACCAGCACAGGCTTGATGGGCCGAATGGCCTTCTTCCATGCTGTAACCATTCTATCACCTAACCATTTTCCGCTCCCATTAGTCAATTGCAAAGTTGCCGTTCACAACATGTTAAGCATTCCATGTATTTCGGAGAGAACCGGGTGTTTACTCAATAGTTTGCACCTCCTTAGCCTTGTAAAATGTAGAATGAACTATTTTAATAACTTATTTAGCAGATCCAATGCTCTCCTGGCCGGCCACCCATCTTCCACCCTCCATCAACATGAACTCGTCCAAAATTCTGCTGCCTGTATCCTAATTTGCACCAAGCCCCTTCACCCATCATCATCATCATCATAGGCAGTCCCTCGGAATCGAGGAAGACTTTGTTCCATTCCTGAAGTGAGTTCTTCCCGGGATGGCAGGGCTGACATATGAGGAGAGACATATGGGCTTGTATTCACTGGAGTTTAGAAGGATGAGAGGGGATCTCATAGAAACATATAAAATTCTGACGGGACTTTTAAAAGCCAGCGAAGAACGACTAAAAAAATAATAGAGCGAAGATAGATTATAAAAGCAAATTTAACACGACATATAAAAACAGATAGTAAGAGTTTCTATAGGTAGATAAAAAGGAAAAGAGTGGCCAAAGTAAATGTTGGTCCCTTAGAGGATGAGACTGGGGAATTAATAATGGGGAACAGGGAAATGGCAAACACTTTGAACAAATATTTTGTATCGGTCTTCATGGTAGAAGACACTAAAAACAGCCCAATAGTGGAGAATCAAGGGGCTATAGGGAGGGACGAACTTAATATGATCACTATCACTAGTGAAGTAGTACTCGGTAAAATAATGGGACTAAAGGCGGACATGTCCCCGGGATCTGATGGCTTGCATCCTTGGGTCTTAAAAGAAGTGGCTGCAGAGATAGTGATGCATTGGTTGTAATCTACCAAAATTTCCTGGATTCTGGGGAGGTCCCAGCGGATTGGAAAACCGCAAATGTAACGCTGCAATTTAAAAAAAGGAAGCAGGGCAGACAGAAAGCAGGAAACTATAGGCCAGTTAGCCTAACATCTGGTGTTGGGAAAATGCTGGAGTCCATTATTAAGGAAGCAGTTGCAGGACATTTGGAAAAGCATAATTCAATCAAGCAGAGTCAGCATGGTTTTATGTATTGTGTTTCGAACACAGATGAGGCTGCACACAGGGAGCTTAAAGTAACAGTGACCTCTGTCTTTAATAAGACACTCCAGAGGGAGGAACAGGCCTCAGGGGCCGGCTTATATACAGTGCTCCCAAGGGATGTTGGGATCCCTTGGGACTTCAGGGGATGAGCTCCCTGGTGGCGGAACATGGGAGTGCATGCTTTACAGATACACAACATCACTCCCTCCGTCAAAGTCAAAGTGAAAACTATTTACAAGGTGAGGCGGTCGGGAGCCTTTCTTTCCCTGATGGACCGTCTCGGTACAAATGTCTGTTCTGGTGTGTTGGCTGTGCCCTCGCTGGGCCTGCAGGGCTGCTAGGTGAGCCTGGCTTTGCTGGGCTGTTGGGTGTGATGGGTTCGATTTCCTGGTCCGGCGTGGTGTTGTTGATCCTTTGGGTGTGTGTTGTGGGCTCGATTTTTAACCAATAAGGGAATTAAGGGTTACGGGGAGCGGGCGGGTAAGTGGAGCTGGGTCCACGGCCAGATCAGCCATGATCTTTTTGAATGCCAGAGCAGGCTCGAGGGGCTAGATGGCCTACTCCTGTTCCTAATTATTATGTTCTTATGTTCTTATGAAAAAGGTGGTGTCTGCTGTGGGTTGCTCAGGGCAGTCTGTTTGGTCCAGGTGCTTTCTGCAAATTTGTCCATTGTCTAGTTTGACTACAAACACCCTATTCCCTTCTTTAGCTATCACCGGGCCCGCGATCCACTTGGGACCATGTCCATACTTTAGCACATACACAGGGACATTCAGATCAATTTCCCGTGACACAGTGGCGCGACCATCGTATACATTTTGTTGCTGCCGCCTACTCTCTACCTGATCATGCAGGTTGGGGTGAACCAGCGAGAGTCTGGTTTTAAGTGTTGCTTTTCATGAGTAGCTCAGCCGGGGGCACCCCTGTGAGCGAGTGGGGTCTCGTGCGGTAGCTGAGCAGTACTCGGGCCAGGCAGGTTTGGAGTGAGCCTTCTGTGACTCGTTTAAGGCTCTGTTTGATGGTTTGTACTGCCCGCTCTGCCTGTCCATTGGAGGCTGGTTTAAACGGGGTCGAGGTGATATGTTTGACCCCATTGCAGGTCATGAATTCTTTAAATTTGGCACTGGTGAAACATGGCCCGTTGTCACTGACCAGTATGTCAGGCAGGCCGTGGGTGGCAAACATGGCCCTCAGGCTTTCAATGGTGGCGGTGGCAGTGTTTCCCGACATTATTTCACATTCACCCCAGAAAAGTTTCCAATGCCTGGCTCAAAAAGGGAAGGAAATTTGTTCAGAACCTGGGTACATGAGGCCTCATCGATATGTGATAGCGCTCGGATGTCATCCCAGTTCAAGCGGATTTTGCCCAACCAGCTCCTTCCAAGCAGTGTGGGGCCATTGCCCGGGACAATCCAGAGTGGCAGTTCGTGCACCATGCCCTCGTAGGTGACCTTGACCATGGTGCTGCCCAGGACAGTGATAAGCTGTTTGGTGTACATTCTCAGTTTTGTGTGGATGGGGCTCAGGGCTTGTCTGAGTGCCTTGTTGCACCACAGTCTCTCAAACATCTTTTTACTCATGATGGATTGGCTAGTGCCAGTGTCCAGTTCCATGGCTACGGGTAAGCCATTCAGTTTGACATTTAGCATTATAGGTGGACATTTCATCGAAAATGTGTGCACCCCGTGTACTTCAGCATCTGCCTCCACTCTCTGAGGCTCAAAATTGCTTTGATCCACCATGGACCAATCTTCCTCTGCCACATGGTGGTTAGCAGGTTTTGCAGAGCTTGCAGCTCGTTTGCAAGCTCGTTGGCGGTGTCCCATTGTTCCACAGCTCTTGCAAACATACCCTTTGAAGCGGCATGAATAGACTGAATGGAAGCCTTCCCAACGCCAACAAGGTGTGAATTGCCTTGCATTCATCCTTTGTTGGGGACTGAGTCATCTGGGTCACCTGAGGCCTGTTGGCAGTTGCAGACTCGTGGGTTCTGCCCTGTACGTTTCTGCTCGCAAACACAGTTCCAGTTAATTTATGAACATTGCTTGCATCTTGTGTGCTGAGAGATTTGTTTGGTGTTATCACTGGTGGACCTATACGCCTGTGCTATCACAATGGCCTTACTGAGGGTCGGTGTCTCTACAGTCAAAAGTTTTTGGAGGATGGTCTCGTGGCCAATGCCCAGTACAAAAAAGTCTCTGAGCATTTGCTCCAGGTAGCCATCAAACTCATTGTCCTGCAAGTCGCCTTAGCTCGGCGATGTAGCTCGCCACTTCCTGACCTTCAGATCACTGGCACGTGTAGAACTGATACCTCATCATCAGCACGCTCTCCCTCGGGTTAAGATGCTCCCGAACCAATGTACACAGCTCCTCATACGACTTATCTGTGGGTTTCACCGGGGCCAGAAGATTCTTCATGAGGCTGTAGGTCGGTGCCCCGCAGAGTGTGAGCAGGACCGCTCTCCTTTTTGCAGCGCTTCCTTCTCTATCCAGCTCGTTGGCTACAAAGTACTGATCTAGCCGTTCGACATCGGCTTCCCAGTCCTCACCCTCCGAGAACTTCTCGAGGATGCCCACAGTTTGCTGCATCTTTGCGTTGGATTCGTATTCTCGTCGCCAGTTATTGTGTTCCTAACACAGATGAGGCTGCACACAGGGAGGTTAAAGTAACAGTGACCTCAGTCTTTATTAAGATACTCCAGAGTGAGGAACAGGCATTAGGGGCCGGCTTATATACAGTGCTCCCAAGGGATGCTGGGATCCCTTGGGACTTCAGGGGATGAGCTCCATGTTGGCGGAACATGGGAGTGCATGCTTTACAGATACACAACATTATGAAAGGGAAATCATGTTTGACAAATTTGCTGGAGTTCTTTGGGGATGTAATGAGCAGGGTGGATAAGGGGGGAACCAGTGGATGTGGCGTTTTTGGATTTCCAGAAGGCATTCGATAAGGTGCCACATAAAAGGTTACTGCATAAGATAAAAATTCACGGAGTTGGGGATAATATATTAGCATGGACAGAGGATTGGCTAACTAATAGAAAACAGAGAGTCAGGATAAATGGGTCATTTTCCGGTTGACAAACAGTACCTAGTGTGGTGTCGCAGGGATCGGTGCTGGGTCCTCAATTATTTAAAATCTATATTAATGACTTGGATGAAGGGACCGAGTGTAATGTAGCCAAGTTTGTTGATGATACAAAGATGGGTGGGAAAGGAAATTGTGAGGAGGATACAAGAAATCTGCAAAGGGATAGACAAGCTAAGAGAGTGGGCAAAAATTTGACAGATGGGAGTATAATGTGGGAAAATGTGAGGTTATCCACTTTGGCAGAAAAAATAAAAAAGCAAATTAGAATTTAAATGGAGAAAAATTGCAAAGTGCTGCAGTGCAGAGGGATCTGGCATGAAACACAAAAAGTTAGTATGCAGGCAAATCAAGTAATCAGGAAGGCAAATGGAATATTGGCCTTTATTGCAAGGGGGATAGAATATAAAAGCAGAGAAGTCCTGCTACAACTGTACAGGGTATTGGTGGGGCCACACTTAGAGTACTGCGTACAGTTTTGGTCTCTGTATTTAAGGAAGGATAAATGTGCATTGGAGGTTGTTCAGAGAAGGTTCACTAGCTTGATTCCGGAGATAAGGGGGTTGACTTATGAAGATAGGTTGAGTAGGTTGGGCCTATACTCATTGGAATTCAGAAGAATGAGAGGTGATCTTATTGAAACATGTAAGATAATGAGGGGACTCGACAAGGTGGACGCAGAGAGGATATTTCCACTCATAGGGGAAACTAAAACCAGGGGGCATAGTCTCAGAATAAGGGGCCGCCCATTTAAAACTGAGATGATGAGGAATTTCTTCTCTCAGAGGGTTGTAAATCTGTGGATTCTCTGCCCCAGAGAGCTGTGGAGGCTGGGTCATTGAATACATGTAAGGCGGTGATGGATTTTTGAGCAATAAGGGAATAAAGGGTTATGGGGAGCGAGCAGGGAAGTGGAGCTGAGTCCATGAGCAGATCAGCCATGATCTTATTAAATGGCGGAGCAGGCTCGAGGGGCCAAATGGACTACTCCTGCTCCTATTTCTTATGTTCTTATGATTTCAGTCATTTCTCACTCTTCTACAATTTTTTGATATCTGTTTCTCCTTCTTGAAGTGCTTTAGGGTGTTTGCCGTTTTGCATTATATAAATGCACATTGTTATTGACAGCTCTAAGTGTATATTGGCCTGCAGCTTTTATTTTCATGTAAATAGAATACAGGCAGAAGCAAAGAAAATTCTCATACTTTCACAACTAGCTTTTGTCAATGTGCTTCAAACAAACTTTTTCAGCACATTAGGTATTTGTACGGGACTGCGGGAGGTCCGAGAGTTTGGGAGACCCGGAGGTCCGAGAGTTTGGAAGATATAGGTTAAATCTGCAGTCGGGGAGGAGCGGCGAGGCCTATAAAAGGCCCAGCAGTAGCGAGGAGCAGCAGCAGTCGGGGGGGAGCGGGGAGGCCTATAAAAGGCCCAGCGGTAGCGAGGAGCTAGCTGCAGCTGCAGCAGGGCCAAAAGTAAGAAAGAAGTAAAAATTAATCGAAGTGTGACGTCACAGCCAAGAGGGTAAGTGATTGACTGGTTGATTGGTGAGTAGTTTTCTTTTTCCTTATCTTTTTTCTTTTCTTAGCAGTAAGAAGCTTTGTCACTGTTGCCAAATTAAGTTAATTTGAGGTTTAAGTCATGGCAGGAAATCCCAGACCCATGTCATGCTCCTCCTGTGTTGTGTGGGAGGTCAGGGACGCTCCCAGTGTACCTGACTACTATGTGTGCGGGAAGTGTATCCAGCTGCAGCTCCTGACAGACCGCATTGCGGCACTGGAGCTGCGCATGGATTCACTCTGGAGCATCCGCGATGCTGAGGATGTCATGAATAGCACGTTTAGTGAGTTGGTCACGGCGCAGGTAAAGGTTACACAGGCAGATAGGGAATGGGTGACCATCAGGAAGAGCAGTGGAAGTAGTGCAGGGGTCCCCTGCGGTCATCTCCCTCCAAAACAGATATACCACCTTGGGTACTGTTGAGGGAGATGGACAATCGGGAGGGCAGCAGCAGCCAAGTTCATGGCACCATGGGTGGCTCTGCTGCGCAGGAAGGCAGGAAAAAGAGTGGGAGAGCTACAGTGGCAGGGGATTCTATTGTAAGGGGAATAGATCGGCGTTTCTGCGGCCGCAATTGAGATTCCAGGATGGTATGTTGCCTCCCTGGTGCAAGGGTCAAGGATGTCTCGGAGCGGCTGCAGGGCATTCTGGAGGGGGAGGGTGAACAGCCAGTTGTCATGGTGCATATAGGTACCAACGATATAGGTAAAAAGCGGGATGAGGTCCTACAAGCTAAATTTAGGGAGCTAGGAGTTAAATTAAAAAGTAGGACCTCAGAGGTAGTAATCTCAGGATTGCTACCAGTGCCATGTGCTAGTCAGAGTAGAAACAGCAGGATAGTTAAGATGAATACGTGGCTTGATGAATGGTGCAAGAGAGAGGAATTTAAATTCCTGGGACATTGGAACTGGTTCTGAGGGAGGTGGGACCAGTACAAAACGGACGGTCTGCACCTGGGCACGACTGGAACCAATGTCCTAGGGGGAGTGTTTGCTAGTGCTATTGGGGAGGATTTAAACTAATAGAACAGGGGGATGGGAACCTATGCATGGAGGCAGAGGGAAGTAAAATGGGGTCAGAAACAAAAGGTATAAAGGAGAAAAGTAAAAGTGGAGGGCAGAAAAATCAAAGGCAAAAATCAAAAAGGGCCACATTACAACATAATTCTAAAAGGACAAAGAGTGTTAGAAAAACAAGCCTGAAGGCTCTGTGTCTCAATGCGAGGAACATTCGTATTAAGGTGGATGAATTAATTGCGCAGACAGCTGTTAACGGATATGATGTAATTGGGATTGCGGACGGAGACATGGCTCCAGGGTGATCAAGGCTGGGAACTCAATATCCAAGGGTATTCAATATTCATGAAAGGTAGACTGAAAGGAAAAGGAGGTGGGGTAGCGTTGCTGGTTAAAGACAAGATAACACAATAGTAAGGAAGAACATTAGCGTGGATGAGGTGGAATCTGTATGGGTAGAGCTGCGGAACACCAAAACGCTAGTGGGAGTTGTGTACACACCACCAAACAGTCATAGTGAGATTGGTGATGGCATCAAACAGGAAATTAGGGATGCGTGCAATAAAGGTACAGCAATCATCATGGGTGACTTTAATCTACATATAGATTAGGCTAAACAAACTGGTAGTAATACGGTGGAGGAGGATTTCCTGTAGTGTATAAGGGATGGTTTTCTAGACCAATATGTCGAGGAACCAACTAGAGAGCTGGGTAGCAGTGTGAACTGTGAGGAGGATGCTAAGAGGCTGCAGGGTGACTTGGATAGGTTAGGTGCATGGGCAAATACATGGCAGATGCGGTATAATGTAGATAAATGTGAGGTTATCCACTTTGGTGGTAAAAACAGGAAGGCAGAATATTATCTGAATGGTGACAGATTAGGAAAAGGGGAGGTGCAACGAGACCTGGGTGTCATGGTACATCAGTCATTGAAAGTTGGCATACAGTTACAGCAGGCGGTGAAGAAGGCAAATGGCATGTTGGCCTTCATAGCGAGAGGATTTGAGTATAGGAGCAGGGAGGTCTTACTGCAGTTGTACAGGGCCTTAGTGAGACCTCACCTGGACTATTGTGTTCAGTTTTGTTCTCCTAATCTGAGGAAGGACATTCTTGCTACTGAGGGAGTGCAGCGAAGATTCACCAGACTGATGCCCGGGATGACAGGACTGACATATGAAGAAAGACTGGATCGACTAGGCTTATATTCCCTGGAATTTAGAAGAATGAGAGGGGATCTCATCGAAACACATAAAATTCTGACGGGTTTAGACAGGTTGGTTGCCAGAAGAATTTTTCCGATGTTGGGGAAGTCCAGAACCAGGGGACACAGTCTAAGGATAAGGGGTAAGCCATTTAGGACTGAGATGAGGAGAAACTTCTTCACTCAGAGAGTTGTGAGCATGTGGATTTCTCTACCACAGAAAGTTGTTGAGGCCAGTTCGTTATACATATTCAAAAGGGAGTTAGATGTGGCCCTTACGGCTAAAGGGATCAAGGGGTATGGAGATAAAGCAGGAATGGGGTATTGAAGTGCATGATCAGCCATGATCATATTGAATGGTAGTGCAGGTTCGAAGGGCCGAATGGTCTACTGCAGCACCTATTTTCTATGTTTCTATATTTCTATGTTAAAACCCAAATTAACCCTATTCTATGAGGGCAGGCTGTTGGTGAAATGGGATATGAACAGATTTTGAAAATGTTGAAGAGCAAAGATTATTTTCCCCAATTTTCCCCTCCTGTCCTGGCTCCTGAATGTACTGACTCATGCTGTGGTCGGGTGCCATGCGTCCCAACAACCTTCTGATATCGCACCTAAGTGGCCATTCTTTATTTGTGAGCCTCGATAATGGGTATTGGCAAACTATTAAACCTTGGGGACATCATAGCTGAGTTGAATTCTGTCCTTACCTGGTGTTCACTTTGCAGTAGGGGTCACTGATTAGGAACAGAAATCCTCAGTCAATAAGAGATGTGCAAATGCAGTTCAGATTAGCCCTGCCTTCCTGCAGAAAAACACTTGGCAACTGCTTCCTCTCCACAGCAGTGGCATTCTAGAGTTTGAAACTAAGAACATAAGGAATAGAAGCAGGTGTAGGCAAAACAGCCCATCGAGCCTGCTTCGCCATTCAATAAGATTATGGCTGACCTTCCATCTCAACTCCACTTTCCCGCCCTATCCCCATATCCCCTGATTCCCTTGATGTCCAAAAATCTATCGATCTCAGCCTTGAATATACTCAACAACTCAGTATCCACAGCTCTCTGCGGTAGAGAACCTAAAGATTCACAACCCTCTGAATGAAGACATTTCTCCTCATATCAAATGTAAATAGCCAACCCTTTATCCTAAGACTATGACCTCTAGTTCTAGACTCTCCAGCCAGGGAAATAGCTTCAACCCTCTAAGAATTTTATACGTTTCAATGAGATCACCTCTTATTCATCTAAACTCCAGATATTGGACCCAAATGTGGCCCACCCGTTTTGTCGGCGCACTCACCGGAGATGTGCCGACTTCCGAGGGTGAAAACGGCACCGAAAAGATCTCCCCGGATTCTGGCCGCTCTGTGGCCTCTCCAATGGTTGGCGCGGCGCGGTCTGTCCATTAGGGATCGGAGCTAGGGCCCTGCACGAAACAATGCCGGCAGCTCAACGCATGCGCACTGGAGGTTTCGCGCTGGCGAAGTAGCTTCTGCCCCCAGCCGTGTTGCAGCGTGGGACCCGATGCCTATCCCCAGCCAAGTAGCCTCATGACCCACTGGGCTGGCTGCTGGAAAAGTCAGAGAGAGAGAGAGTCAGATCGCTGGAATAGAGAGAGTCAGGTCGCTGGAATAGTCAGAAAGAAAGAGTCTGAGAGAGTCAGTCAGAGAGAGAGAGTCAGAGAGAGAGTCAAATCGCTGGAATAGTCAGAGAGAGAGTCAGAGCGAGTCAGTCTGAGAGACAGTCAGTTCCCTGTGCTCTGCCGCCCGGTCATCCCGCCACACCTATCCCCGGCCGAGTGCTCTCTCGCACCGGCCAGCCCGCTGACTTCCTGGGCCCAAGTTAGCAAGGTAGGACTTGAGTTTTACTTTTTATTTCTTTTTGATGGTTTTTAGGCTTCTTGAATGTTGTTGTACTTTGTTTAGTGCTTTGTAAGATCCTCTCCGCTTCCCTTTCCGCCCTATCTCTGGCTACCTGCGCTGATTTCTTAATTCTCCGCAAGGGTTTTCTGTGTGGCCACTGGCCTAAGTTAGTTTGGAGCAACTATTAGCTGTCCAAAGGGGCTTAAATGGCCAAAACTGGCGTAGTGACTGGCAGACAAAAAGCAGGAAACTATAGACCAGTTAGCCTAACATCTGTGGTTGGGAAAATGTTGGAGTCCATTATTAAAGAAGCAGTAGCAGGACATTTGGAAAAGCAAAATTCGGTCAGACAGAGTCAGCATGGATTTATGAAGGGGAAGTCATGTTTGACAAATTTACTGAAGTTCTTTGAGGATGTAACGAACAAGATGGATAATGGGGAACCAGTGGATATGGTGTATTTGGACTTCCAAAAGGCATTTGACAAGGTGCCACATAAAAGGTTACTGCACAAGATAAAAGTTCACAGGGTTGGGGTAATATATTAGCATGGATAGAGGATTGGGTAACAAACAGAAAACAGAGAGTCAGGATAAATGGTTCATTCTCTCGTTGGCAACCCGTAACTAGTGGGGTGCTGCAGGGATCAGTGCTGGGACCCCAACTATTTACAATCTATATTAACGACTTGGAAGAAGGGACTGAGTGTGACATAGACAAGTTTGCTGACGATACAATGATGGGAGGAAAAGCAATGTGTGAGGAGGACACAAAAAATCTGCAAAAGGACATAGGCAGGCTAAGCGAGTGGGCAAAAATTTGGCAGATGGAGTATAATGTCGGAAAGTGTGAGGTCATGCACTGTGGCAGAAAAAATCAAAGGGCAAGTTATTATTTAAATGGAGAAAGATTGCAAAGTGCTGCAGTACAGTGGGACCTGGGGGTACTTGTGCATGAAACACAAAAGGATAGTATGCAGGTACAGCAAGTGATCAGGAAGTCCAATGGTATCTTGGCCTTTATTGCAAAGGGGATAGAATATAAAAGCAGGGAAGACTTGCTACAGCTATATAAGGTATTGGTGAGGCCACATCTGGAATACTACGTGCAGTTTTGGTTTCCATATTTACGAAAGAATATACTTGCTTTGGAGGCAGTTCAGAGAAGGTTCACTAGATTGATTCTGGGGATGAGGGGGTGGACTTATGAGGAAAGGTTGAGTAGGTTGGGCCTCTACTCATTGGAATTCAGAAGAATGAGAAGTGATCTTATCGAAACGTATGAGGGGGCTGCTTGACAAGGATGTTTCCACTGATGGGGGAGACTAGAACTAGAGGGCACGATCTTAGAATAAGGGGCCACCCATTTAAAACAGAGATGAGGAGAAATATCTTCTCTCAGAGAGGGTTGTAAATCTGTGGAATTTGCTGCCTCAGAGAGCTGTGGAAGCTGGGACATTGAATAAATTTAAGACAGAAATAGACAGTTTCTTAAATGATAAGGGGATAAGGGGTTATGGGGAGCGGGCGGGGAAGTGGAGCTGAGTCCATGATCAGATCAGCCATGATCTTATTGAATGGTGGAGAAGGCTCGAGGGGCCGTATGGCCTACTCCTGTTTCTATTTCTTATGTTCTTATGTAGCACCCCCTTTTGAAAAAAACTAAACTAAAAAAATCCTAACTAACTCACTTACACTAACGCAAATTGAATGTGCAACATGGGGATTTTTAAGATACTCCAGAAAAATCAAGTTGCTCCAAAAAAAACGGAGCAACACCTGGCCAATTTTGGGCCCAATATTTCTACTCAATCTACCCATTCTACTCAATCTCTCCTTATAGAACAACCCTCTCATCCCAGGCATCAACCTAGTGAACCTTTATTGCACACCCTCTAAGGCAAGTATATCCTTCCTTAGGTAAGTAGACTAAAACTGTACACAGTACTCCAACTGTGGTCTAACCAAAGCCCCATATAAGCCTTAAAAGGAGCGGTGAGTGTCGGCCTGGAACCAGCATGGTGGCATACCAATCCCAGGGAGCAGCGCGAACTGGTGCAGGAGGGCGACGGCAGTGAAGAGGGTGACTGGTTTGGACATCACCATAACCCGGGTCGGTGATTGGAGCGTGGGCAGGTACAGCAGAAGCGGCGAGGTCGGGGCAAAGGAGCGGCGAGAGATTGCAGAGCGACGTGATCGGGGCCCAGGAGAGGCATGAATTCAGGGCCCAGAAGAGGCGTGGGCCTAGGAGCAGCACGGGCCAACCCACACTGTGATATGTATGTACCCTAGGTCCGTGCAGCAGAACTGGTCACCAGTCATCTTGGTAAATCCTTGCCACTCGACCAAGACCAAGCTCTGTCAAGCTCCTGTGGTGGCTGCTGTGCAACAGCCATCACAGGTTAAAAAAATCCACGCACAGGCATCTTCCACAGTTCAATATGCAGTTCGAGACCTGGAATATTAGGTCCTTCATTGAAATACCTGTGAACTCATCAAACTCATCCCTTTTTGGTGTGGAAGCAAGTCATCCTCGATTTGAGGGACCGCCTAATAAGAAGATATAACTGCAGCAAGACTTCCTTACTCTTATACTCCAAGCTCCATGCAATAAAGGCTAACAGCTGTACCTGCATGTTAACTTTCTGTGATTCGTTTACAAGGATCCCCAAATCCCTCTGAATACCAGCATTTGCTCATAGCTTACTTTCCCATGTAGTTATGCATCATCAGCAAAGTTGGATACATTACACTTGGCCCCCTCATCTAAGTCATTGATATAGATTGTAAATAGCCAAGGCCGAAGCACTGATCCTTGCAGCACACTAGTTACAAGCTGCCAAGCCAAAATGCCATTTATTCCTGCTCTCTGTTTTCTGTCTGTTAACCAATTGTCAATCCATGCTAATATATTACCCTCAATGCCATGAGCCCAAATATTGTGTAACAACCTCTTTTGTGGCACCTTATTGAATTACTTTTGAAAATCTGAAAGTTCCAGTTTCCCCCTTCTCTACCCTGCCATTTACACCCTCAAAAAGATTTGTTAAACATGATTTCCCTTTCAACAGTGTTGACTCTGCCAAATCATATTGGCCCTGAAATTCCAGCCTCCCCGGGTCTGTACGGAGTTTCTACGGACCCGGGAAGGCATCGGAAAAGCTGGTTTCTAGCGCACAATGCGCATGCGCTGAAAAACGGCTTTTCCCATCTGTCAAGTTGAAGCTTGACAGATCATCCGCATATTGGGAGCAAGGACATTTGCAAGGGCAAGATTGTGGTATTTACCCATAGCTTGTCCAGCAAATGTCCTCAAAATTCTTGCGCCTGATAAAACCAGGCGCATAGCCTACTTTTACAGGCGTAAGAGTTTTAAAACACACAAAATCATTGTAAAATAAAATTTTTAAAACACATTTTATTGTTAAGAACCCTCCCCACTATGGCAAGTTTATTTTAAACCATAATTTAAAAAACTTTTTTAAAAATCGGAAAAAATATATTTTTTAAATACATAAATAACTTTAATTTAAATTAATAAAAATATGTTGTGCATTTTTTCTATCTTTTATTATTGGTTATGTGTGTTTTGGGAGCTGTTTCTCATTCATAATAATGGGAACTCAACTTACGGAGTTCCCATTATTATGAATGAGAATATACTGCACCTGATTGGCTGCCCAGAGCCATGTGACTCCAGCTCCAGGCCTACGCACATCCCGATGTGTACGCACTGCGACGCACAGTCAGGGGAGACCTCAGGACCAGGATCTTAGGTGGGCGCAGCAGCTTCAGTTAGGTGCGCATCTTTTTTCTAGATTCTGGTCGAACGCCTGCGGGAAGGAGAAACCGGGATTTCTGGGCCAATATGATTTTCTAAGTGCCCTATTGCCACGTCTCTAATAATAGCTCCTAGCATTTTCCCTATTACTGATGGTCAGGCTAATTGGCCTATATTTTCCTGTTTTATCTCTCCCTCTTTTCTTGAATAGCGGGGTTACAATTGCTATCTTCAAATCTATGGGGACCGTTCTAGAATCTAGGGAATTCTGGAAGATCAAAACCAATGCATCCACTATCTCTGCAACCACTTCTTTTAAAACCCTAGGATGTAGGCCATCAGATCCAGAAGATTTGTCGGCTTTTAGTCCCATTAATTTCTCCATTACTTTTTCTTTACTAATATTAACAACAACTTGCATTTATATAGCACCTTTAATGTAGTAAAATATCCCAAGGCATCTCACAGGAGCGTTATCAAACAAAATTTGACACTGCGAGAGTTCAGGAGGCCACAGAGGTCGGGAGTTCGGAGGCCAGGAGTCCGAGAGTTCGGGAGGCCACATAGGTCAGGGGTTCGGAGGTCCGAGAGGTCGGGAGGCCAGGAGTCCGAGAGGTCAGGAGTTCGGAGGCCAGGAGTCCGAGAGGTCGGGAGTTCGGAGGCCGGGAGGCCACAGAGGTCGGGAGTTCTGAGGTCAGGAGTCCGAGAGTTCGGGAGGCCTCAGAAGTTGGTGAGTTCGAGGTCAAGAGTCCGAGAGTTCAGGAGGCCACAGAGTTCGGTGAGTTCGGGAGGCCACATAGGTCAGTGAATTCGGGAGGCCAAAGAGGTCAGTGAGTTCAGGAGGTCAGGAGTCAGAGAATCCGGGAGGCCACAGAGATTGGTGAGTTCGGGAGTTCAGGAGACCAAGAGTTCAGGAGGCCACTGTCATGTATGTATATGCTGTTTGTAGCCACCAGATGGTGTAATTATTGGAGACCACTGAGCAGCACGCATATGGTGCTGTTTGGGTATAAAAGGCCAGCCATTTTGAGAGTCAGGCACTTAGGGACTAAATAAAGCATAAGCAAGGTTGTACCTTGCTTAGTTAAACAGTACTCAGTTTGAACCTTTATTGCATAATAACATTTGGCGACGAGAATACAAGAACCTTTGTTTACAAAATGAGCACGATTGAATTTTGAGAGCACTTCGTGGAAGGAGAAGATTGGGCAGACTTTGTGAGCTGTTTGAACCAGTACTTTGTGGCCAACAAAATGAAGGGGGTCGACGATGAGATCGGCGCCGGGCTGTGTTCCTCACTGTGTGCGGTTCAAAGATCTACGGTCTGATAAAAAATCTACTCATGCCTAGTGATCCAACAGAAAAAACGTACGAGGAGTTGTGTACATTGGTACAGGAGCACCTCAAGCCAGATGACAGCATCATCATCTCGAGATACAGGTTTTATACACATGTTCTATCGGAGGGCCAGAGCGTGGCGGAATTCGTTGCCGATCTGAGACGTCTAGCGGGGCCATGCAAATTCGGGACGGTGTTGGCAGACATGTTGCGGGACTTCTTTGTTATCGGTATCAACCACGAGGTGATCCTGCGCAAACTTCTGGCGGTGGAGGAGTTGGATTTTAAAAGGGCCATCCAGATTGCTCAATCATGTATGACGACGGACAGGAGTTTAAAGCAACTATCGCTGTAGAACCGAACCTCGGCAAGTAATCTAAATACGATTGATTCGGCGTTCGGCAGAGCGGTATATGGCAGGGCCTATCCGGCTGCGTTCGTGAATGATTCGACGATCGGCAGAGTGGCACATGGCAGGGCCTATCCGGCTGCGTTCGCGAAACCTGTGGCTGCCCAAAGTCCGCCAACGGGAATGTATCCGACTTCTCCGTGTTGGCGTTGTGGGGAAAATCATCGGACCAGCAGTGCCGATTTAAGCAATATAATTGCAAAGGCTGTCTGAGAGTGGGGCATCTCCAGCGCAAGTGTCCACAGATGACTAAGCGAGCTACGACACACCACGTGGAGGATGAGAGTCAGACTAGCATGGATCCGGATACGCAATGCCAGAGAAGGAAGTGTATGGACAATACTCTTTCATAACCAAGAGTAAACCAATTTTGATTAACGTGAAGTTTAACGGGCTACCAGTATCGATGGAACTGTACACAGGGGCGAGTCAACTGATCATGAACGATAGGGCATTTAATAAGCTGTGGGATACTAAGACTGTGAGGCCCAGGCTGAGCCCTGTTAACACTAAGCTGCGCACGTACACCAAAGAACTGATAAAGGTGATTGGCAATGCACAAATTAATGTGTCATGTAACGGTGTGGTTCACGAGTTACCGCTGTGGATTGTTCCAGGCAATGGCCCAACGCTGCTCGGCAGGAGCTGGTTGGAAAAAAATCAGATGTGACTGGAACGACATAAAGGCATTGTCGTCGGAAGAAGATACATGTGCCCAAGTATTGAGCAAGTTCCCCTCGCTGTTCAAACCGGGTATCGGCAACCTCACAGGAGCCAAGGTGCAGATCCACGTGGACTCAGATGCAAGACCCGTCCATCATAAAGCTCGGGCAGTGCCGTATATGAGGAGGGAGAAGATCGAAATTGAACTGGACAGATTCCAGCGTGAAGGGATCATATCACGGGTCAAATTTAATGAATGGGCCAGCCCCATTGTTCCTGTGCTGAAAAGTGATGGCACAGTCAGAATCAACAGGGTTTCGAAACAAGATCAATACCCATTACCGAAGGCTGATGACTTGTTTGCGATGCTAGCCGGAGGGAAGTCGTTCACAAAATTGGACTTGACGTCAGCCTATATGACGCAGGAGTTGGTCGAGACGTCGAAGAGACTTACGTGCATTAACACGCACAAAGGACTGTTTATTTACCACAGGTGCCCGTTTGGAATTCGCTCGGCTGCAGCAATATTCCAGAAGAATATGGAAAGTCTACTGAAGTCCGTTCCCAGAACCGTCGTGTTCCAAGATGACATCCTGATTACCGGTCGTGACTCCAAGGAACATCTGAACAACCTGGAAGAGGTTCTAATGCATTTGGACAGAGTGGGACTCAGACTTAAATGCTCGAAGTGCGTGTTCATGGCACCGGAGGTCGAATTCCTCGGGAGGAACATCACCGCTGATGGCATCAGACCTACTGATGTCAAAACCAAAGCCATCAAGCCGCAGAACGTGACGGAGCTGCGTTCGTTCCTGGGTCTACTCAAGTACTTTGGTAACTTCCTATCTAAATTGAGCACCTTACTTGAACCACTGCACATTATTGAGAAAAGGCAACAACTGGGTGTGGGGCGCATTGCAAGACAGAGCTTTTGAGAAAGCCACCAATCTGCTTTGCTCGAACAAGCTGTTGGTACATTATGACCCATGTAAACATTTAGTTTTGGCCTATGACGCATCGTCATATGGAATTGATTGCATGTTACAACAAGTCGGGGAGACTTCAACCTGTCGCATATGCATCCAAAATTTTGTCTAAAGCAGAAAGAGCCTACAGTATGATAGAAAAATAAGTTTTAGCATGTGTGTACGGTGTTAAAAAGATGCATCAATACCTGTTCGGTCTAGTGACTGATCACAAGCCGCTCATTTCATTGTTTTCCGAGAGCAAAGGTATCTATACCAACGCTTCATCCCGCATCCAAAGGTGGGTGCTGACATTATCTGCCTATGATTATGTCATTCGCCACAGACCTGGCACAGAAAATTGTGCCGATGCTTTGAGCCGGTTGCCGTTGCCCACACCGGAGGTGGAAACGTCACAATCGGCAGATTTAATGGTAATCATGGATGCTTTTGAGAGTGAAGATACCCCTATCACGGCTCAACAAGTTACCTGGACCAGCCAGGACCCGATATTATCGGTGGTAAAGGGTTGCATCCTCAAAGGGGATTGGTCTGCCATACCTAAGCAAATGTGCGAGGAGGCCAAACCGTACATTCATCGCAAGGACGAACTGTGTCTTCAAGCAGATTGCATATTGTGGGGCAATCGTGTTGTAATGCCCAAGAAAGGGAGAGAGAAGTTTGTGCGTGAGTTACACAGCACACATCCAGGTATAGTGATGATGAAGGCCATCGCCAAGTCCCACGTATGATGGCCAGGAATTGATTCTGAGCTGGAAGCATGCGTGCATCAGTGCAACACCTACATGCAGCTCAGCAAAGCACCAGCAGAATCGCCGTTGAGTCTGTGGTCATGGCCATCCAAACCTTGGTCCAGGATCCATGTAGATTTTGCAGGTCCCTTCCTGGGCAAGATGTTTTTAGTGGTGGTGGATGCTTATTCGAAGTGGATAGAATGCATAATCATGTCATCCAGTACGTCCATGGCAACTATAGAGAATCTCAATGTCATGTTCGTGACACATATGATCTGCCTGACATAGTGGTGAGCGACAATGGGTCGTGCTTCACCAGTCAGGAGTTTCAGGAGTTTAGAAAAGCTAACGGCATAAAACATGTAAGGTCAGCACCATTCAAGCCTGCATCCAACGGGCAAGCAGAACGTGCAGTACAAATTATCAAGCAAAGCATGAGGAGAGTAACCCAAGGGTCACTGCAGACCTGCTTGTCTTGCAGACTGCTGAGTTACAGGACAAAACCCCACACACTTACAGGGGTCTCGCCTGCTGAGCTCATGATGAAAAGAGGTCTTAAGACCAAGTATCTCTTGTACACCCGGATTTAAGTAATCATGTTGAATACAGAAGACAGAGTCAACAAAGGTACCACGATCGCGCAACTGTGTCATGTGAGATTTCGGTTAATGATCCTGTATATGTGTTGAATTATGGTCAAGGTCCCAAATGGATCACTGGTACGGTCATGGCCAAGGAGGGCAAGAGTATTTGTTATTAAGCTCAAGAATAAGCAAACTTGCAGGAAACACATGGATCAAACAAAGCTGAGGCACACAGACGAGCCAGAGCAGTCGGATGAAGAAGCCGTCATCGACCAACCAACCTACCAGCAGCCTTCAGTGGACTCAAGGGTCATCAGTGAACCCAGAATTTCCATCATGGACTTGTTCAATAAAAATGGACTTGCACTTCCTGACATGGCCACTGCCAGCCACAACAGACTCCAAACATTCACCCAAGGCCGGAATCGAACTGAGACAGTCAACCCAGGAGCGTAAAGCACCGGACCGTCTCAACCTGTGAAAGACGGTGATAAGATTTCAGAGGAGGGTATTTTCATGTATGTACATACTGTTTGTAGCCACCAGATGGTGTCATTGTTGGAGGCCACTGAACAGCATGCACATGGTGCTGCTTGGGTATAAAAGGCCAGCCATTTTGTGAGTCAGGCACTTTGGGACTAAATAAAGCAGAAGCAGGGTTGTACCTTGCTTAGTTAAACAGTACTCAGTTTGAACCTTTATTGCATACGTAACAGCCACAGAGGTCGGTGAGTTCGGGAGGTCACAGAGGTCGGTGAATTCAGGAGGCCAGAGCGGTCGGTGAGTTTGGGAGGCCACAGAGGTCGGTGAGGTCGGGAGGTCGGTGAGGTGAGTTAGTAAGTATCTTTCTTTTCTCTATTTCTTTTTAATTAGATTTTAAACTAGATAAGTCTAACTAGAGGGATGGCAGGGCAGCTCAGTCCCGTGGAGTGCACATCCTGTGTCATGTGGGAAGTCCTGGACGCTTTGCGCGTTCGAGACAACCATGTGTGCAGGAGGTGTCTCCAGCTTCAACTACTCGTTTCGGAGCTCGAGCGACGGCTCGAATCAATATGATGCATCGTGAGGCTGAGAGCTACGTGGATAGCACGTTTTAGGAGGTGGTCACCCCGCAGCTTAAAGGCGTGCAGGTAGAGGGGAAGTGGGTGACCACCAGATGAAGTAAGAATGCTGGACAGGTAGTGCAGGAGTCCATCTCACTTTCAAAACCGATATTCACTTTTGAGTATCGGTAAGGGTGATGGCGCCTCTGGGGAGTGCAGCCAGAGCCAATTCCAAGGCACCACGAGTGGCTCAGTTGCACAGGGGGGAGGGATGAAGAATAAAAGAGCTCTAGTGATAAGGGATTCTATAGTTAGGGGAACAGACAGGTGTTTCTGTGGCCGTAGACGTGACTTCCGAATGGTTTGGTGCCTCCCTGGTGCCAGGGTCAAGGATGTCACAGTGTGGACATAGTGCATTCTCGGGGGGGGGAGGGTAAACAGCTGGAGGTCGTGGTCTATATCAGGACCAATGACATAGGTAAAAAGAGGGATGAGGTCCTACAGACAGAATTCAGGAAGCTAGGAAGAAAATTAAAGGGTAGGACCTCAAAGGTAGTAATCTCCGGGTTACTACCGGTGCCACGTGCTAATGAGTACAAGAATAGAAGGAAGGAGAGCATGAACATGTGGCTGGAGAGTTGGTGTAGGAGGGTGGGTTTTAAATTCTTGAGGCATTGAGACTGCTTCTGGAAGAGATGGGATCTGTACAAACCGGATGGGTTGCACCTCAACAGCACCGGGACCAATATCCTCGCAGGGAGTTTTGCTACTGTTGTTGGGGAGTTTAAACTAGCTTGGCATGGGAATGGGATCCTGAGAAGAAATTCAATAGGGAAGGAAGTAAAGCAGAAATTGGATAGCAACCATCTAGAAAGTGAATCTGTAAGACAGAGAAAACAAGGCTTAGTAAGTAGTAAGCAAAGAGATTTTCTTGTGCTAAATGGTATATACTTTAATGCAAGGAGTATAGCGAATAAGGCGGATGAGCTAAGAGCACAGGTAGATACTTGGGAGTATGACAGTATAGCCATTACAGAAATATGGCTGAAAGAGGGGCAGGTTTGGCAGATCAATATACATTAATGATTTAGATGATGGAATTGAGTGTAATATCTCCAAGTTTGCAGATGACACTAAACTTGGTGGCGGTGTGAGCTGTGAGGAGGACACTAAGAGGCTGCAGGGTGACTTGGACAGGTTAGGCGAGTGGGCAAATACATGGCAGATGCAGTATAATGTGGATAAATGTGAGGTTATCTACTTTGGGGCAAAAACACGAAGGCAGAATATTATCTGAATGGCTGCAGATTAGGAAAAGGGGAGGCGCAGCAAGACCTGGGTGTCATGGTTCATCAGTCATTGAAAGTTGGCATGCAGGTACAGCAGGCGGTGAAGAAGGCAAATGGTATGTTGGCCTTCATAGCAAGGGGATTTGAGTATAGGAGTAGGGAAGTCTTGCTGCAGTTGTACAGGGCCTTGGTGAGGCACCACCTGGAATATTGTGTTCAGTTTTGGTCTCCTAATCTGAGGAAGGATGTTCTGGCTATTGAGGGAGTGCAGCGAAGGTTCACCAGACTGATTCCAGTGATGGCTGGGCTGTCATATGAGGAGAGACTGGATCAACTGGACCTTTATTCACTGGAGTTTAGAAGGATGAGAGGGGATCTCATAGAAACATATAAGATTCTGACGGGACTGGACAGGCTAGATGCGGGAAGAATGTTCCCGATGTTGGGGAAATCCAGAACCAGGGGGAACAGTCTTAGGATAAGGGGCAGGCCATTTAGGACTGAGATGAGGAGAAACGTCTTCACTCAGAGTTGTTAACCTGTGGAATTCCCTGCCGCAGAGAGTTGTTGATGCCAGTTCATTGGATATCTTCAAGAGGGAGTTAGATATAGCCCTTACGGTTAAGGGCATCAAGGGGTATGGAGAGAAAGCAGGAAAGGGGTACTGAAGGAATGATCAGCCATGATCTTATTGAATGGCGGTGCGGGCTCGAAGGGCCGAATGGCCTACTCCTGCACCTATTTTCTATGTTTCTATGTTAATATTCCTGGTTACAGGATTTTTAGACAAGACAGAGAGGGGGGTAAAAAGGGGGAAGCGTTGCGGTACTGATTAAAGAAACTATTACAGTGGTGAGGAGGGATGATATGTCAGAGGGATCATCAAATGAGGCCATATGGGTCGAATTAAAAAATAAAAAAGGGCGATCACACTGCTGGGCGTGTATTATAGATCCCCAAACAGTGGGAGGGATATAGAGGAGCAAATATGTAGGTAAATTGCTGTGAAGTCCAAAAAGCATAGGGTAGTAATAGTAGGGGATTTTAACTATCCAAATATTGGTTGGGACAAATTTAGTGTGAAAAGTACAGAGGGTTGGGATTCTTGAAATGCATTCAAGAGAACTTTTTTAGTCAGTATGTAGCAAGCTCAACACGAGAGGGGGCGGTTTTGGATTTAGTTTTCGGGAATGAAGCTGGGCAGGTTGAAAGGGTATTAGTGGGAGAGTATTTAGGTGCCAGTGACCATAATTCAGTCAGATTCAAGTTAGTTATGGATAAGGACAAGAATAGGCCTGGAATAAAAGTCCCGAATTGATGAAAAGCTAATTTTGATAAGTTAAGGAGAGATTTGGCCCCAGTGGACTGGAAACAACTACTTGTGGGTAAATCAGTGTCGGAACAGTGGGAGGCATTCAAGGAGGAGATCCTGAAGGCTCAGGCCAAACATGTGCCCTTAAAGAAAAAGGGTGGGAATAATAATTCTAGAGCCCCCTGGATGTCTCGGGACTTACAGGGGGTGATAAAGAAAAAAAAGGGACGCTTATGTCATATACCTACGGCTAAATACTATAGAATCTTTGGAGGAATATAGAAAGTTAAGAGATAAAATTAAAAAGGATATTAGGAATGCTAAGAGAGAGCCTGAAAAATTATTGGCTAGTAAAATTAAGGAAAATCCTAAGATGTTCTATAAATATATTAAGAGTAAGAGGGTAACTAAAGAAAGGGTAGGGCCTATTAGAGACCATGAAGGTAATCTTTCTGTGGAGGCGGAAGATGTTGGTAAGGTTCTTAACGCATACTTTGCATCTGTTTTCACAAAGGAAAGGAGCAATGCAGATACTGCTATCGAGGAGGAGTGTGAAATTCTGGATGAAATAATTATAGCCAGAGAGGAAGTATTAAGGGGTTTAGCAGTTTTGAAAGTAGATAAGTCCCCAGGCCCAGATGAAATGCATCCCAGGCTGTTGAGTGAAGTAAAAGAGCAAATAGCAGAGGCTGTGACCAGCATTTTCCAGTCCTCTTTGGATTTGGGCATGGTGCCGGAGGATTGGAGGACTGCTAATGTAGTACGCTTGTTTAAGAAGGGAGAAAGGGATAGGCCAAGTAATTACAGGCCTGTCAGCCTAACCTCAGTGGTAGAAAAATTATTGGAAAAAATCCTGAAAGGCAGGATAAAATTACATTTGGAAAGACAAGAAGTAATTAGGGACAGTCAGCACGGATTTGTTTAGGGAAGATCGTGTTTGACTAACTTGATTGAATTTTTTGAGGAGGTAACCAAGGGGGTGGATGAGGGTAATGCGTACGATGTAGTGTATATAGACTTTAGCAAAGCTTTTGATAAGGTCCCACATGCTACCAGAGGGCGCACTGTTAGAGGCCTAAGAGTGACCTACACACCTCGTGCAGGAACTTGCGAATTTGCTGGATTGTTGGGGGAAATGCTGCGGGACTTTCTTGTGCTTGGCATTGGCCACGAGGTCATTCTTCTCAAGCTGCTGTCCGCCGAATCCCTAGACTTGAGCAAGGCCATCACGATAGCCCAGGCACCAGGCATTCATATCCACGAGCGATAATACCAGACAGATATCTTCCCAGCATTGAAGCTCACCGGAAAGTACTGTGCTTAAAATGACGTCGCTAGCAGGCAGAACTGCATATGGCAGAGCTTACATGTCTGCAGCTGCAAGACCTAGGATGTGTGCTGACGTGAATTGAGAACTGGTTGGCAGACAGGAAGCAAAGAGTAGGAGTAAATGGGTCCTTTTCAGAATGGTAGGCAGTGACTAGTGGGGTACCGCAAGGTTCTGTGCTGGGGCCCCAGCTGTTTACATTGTACATTAATGATTTAGACGAGGGGATTAAATGTAGTATCTCCAAATTTGCGGATGACATTAAGTTGGGTGGCAGTGTGAGCTGTGAGGAGGATGCTATGAGGCTGCAGAGTGACTTGGATAGGCTAGGTGAGTGGGCAAATGCATGACAGATGAAGTATAATGTGGATAAATGTGAGGTTATCCACTTTGGTGGTAAAAACAGAGAGACAGACTATTATCTGAATGGTGACAGATTAGGAAAAGGGGAGGTGCAACGAGACCTGGGTGTCATGGTACATCAGTCGTTGAAGGTTGGCATGCAGGTACAGCAGGCGGTTAAGAAAGCAAATGGCATGTTGGCCTTCATAGCGATGGGATTTGAGTACCAGGGGAAGGGAGGTGTTCCTACAGTTGTATAAGGCCTTGGTGAGGCCACACCTGGAGTATTGTGTACAGTTTTGGTCCCCTAACTTGAGGAAGGACATTCTTGCTATTGAGGGAGTGCAGCGAAGGTTCACCAGACTGATTCCCGGGATGGCGGGACTGACATATCAAGAAAAACTGGATCAACTGGACTTGTGTTCTGGAGTTCAGAAAAATGAGAAGGGATCTCATAGAAATGTTTAAAATTCTGACAGGTTTAGACAGGTTAGATGCAGGAAGAATGTTCCCAATGTTGGGGAAGTTCAGAACCAGGGGTCACAGTCTAAGGATAAGGGGTAAGCCATTTAGGACCGAGATGAGGAGAAACTTCTTCACCCAGAGAGTGGTGAACCTGTGGAATTCTCTACTACAGAAAATTGTTGAGGCCAATTTATTAAATATATTCAAAAAGGAGTTCGATGTAGTCCTTACTACTCGGGGGATCAAGGGGTAATGCGAAAAGCAGGAATGGGATACTGAAGTTGCATGTACAGTCATGTAATCATTGAAAGGCGGTGCAGGCTCGAAGGGCTGAATGGCCTACTCCTGCACCTATTTTCTATGTTTCTATGTTTCTCTGACTCAGAGTCCGCCATCGGGTGTGAATGCAAATCCATTAGCACCATGTTGGCGCTGCGAGGATAATCATCGAGCCCATCAATGTCAATTCAAGCACTACGTGTGCAAAGGCTGCGAAACAATGGGGCATCTCCAGCGAATGTGCAAGAGTGCTGCGACTCACCACGTGGCAGAGTCGGCAGAGGATGATCGATCCAGCACGGATCACGCAGAACAAACAAGAGAGGCAACTCAACTCGAGGAAGAAGTGTATGGGGTACACACCTTCACCACCAAGAGCCCTCCTATTATGCTGAAAGTCAAACTGAACGGTATTCCGGTATCAATGGAGTTGGACACGGGGGCGAGCCAGTAAATTATGAGCCAAAAGGCTTTTGAGAAACTGTGGGGCAACAAGGCACAAAGGCCCAAACTGAGGCCGATTCAGACAAAACTGCGCACCTACACCAAAGAACTCATAGCAGTCATTGGCAGTGTGGCAGTTAAGGTTTCGTACGATGGAGCTATGCATGATTTATCACTGTGGATTGTACCAGGCGATGGCCCAACGCTATTCGACAGAAGCTGGCTGGGAAAGATTCGATGGAACTGGGACGACATCAAAGCACTATCTTCACTGGATGATGCCACGTGCGCCCAAGTGCTGAGCAAGATTCTGTCGCTATTTGAACCAGGCATCGGCAACTTCACAGGTGTAGATCCGTCTAGTCCCCGATGCAAGGCCCGTTCATCACAAGGCTCAAGCGGTTCCATATATGATGAGCGAGAAAGTAGAGATCGAACTGGACAGACTTCAACGAGAAGGAATCACATCGCTAGTCGAGTTCAACGAGTGGGCCAGTCCGATTGTTCCGGTGTTGAAAAGCAATGGCACGGTCAGGATCTGCGGAGACTACAAGGTAACGATCAACAGAGTCTCGTTACAGGACCAGTATCCGCTACCCAAGGCGGATGATCTGTTTGCAACGTTAGCGGGGGGAAGTCGTTCACCAAGTTGGACCTAACCTCCGCCTACATGACACAGGAGCTGGCTGAATCTTCAAAAAGATTGACGTGCATCAACACGCACAAAGGGCTGTTTATATACTACAGGTGCCCTTTTGGGGTTCGCTTGGCTGCTGCCATCTTCCAGAGGAACATGGAGAGTCTGCTGAAATCGGTTCCGCGCACCGTTGTGTTTCAAGACGACATCCTGATCACCGGCCATGACACCACTGAACACCTGCACAATCTGGAAGAGGTTCTAAGTCGACTAGACAGAGTGGGACTCAGGCTGAAATGCTCCAAGTGTGTTTTCCTAGCCAGTGGTTGAATTTTTGGGGCGAACGATTGCGGCAGACGGCATCAGACCCACGGACTCAAAGACAGAGGCCATCAAGAATGCACCCAGACCACAGAATGTGACGGAGCTGCGTTTGTTCCTGGGACTCCTCAACTATTTTGGTAACTTTCTACCCGGGTTAAGCACTTTGCTGGAACCGTTGCACATGTTGCTACGTAAGGGTGACGACTGGGTTTGGGGTAAATCTCAAGAGATCACCTTTGAGAAGGCCAGAAACCTACTTTGTTCTAATAAGTTACTTGTACTGTATGACCCATGTAAATGATTAGTGCTAGCTTGTGATGCATCTTCTTATGGGGTCGGCTGTGTCTTACAGCAAACCAACGTATCGGGCAAACTTCAACCAGTTCCATACGTGTCTAAAAGTCTGTCTAAGGCTGAAAGAGCCTACAGTACGGTCGAGAAAGAGGCGTTAGCATGTAGATATGGGGTTAAGAAAATTCGCCAATACCTATTTGGACTTCGGTTTGAGCTTGAAACGGAACACAAACCGCTCATTACGCTATTTTCAGAGAGCAGAGGTATAAACACCAATGCTTTGTTCCCCATCCAAAGATGGCCACTAACATTGTCCGCCTATGAGTATGTTATCCATTACAGACCAGGCACGGAGAACTGTGCTGATGCCCTCAGTCGGCTACCATTGCCCACTACCGGGGTGGAAATGGTGCAGCCCACAGACTTGCTTCTGGTCATGGATGCTTTTGAGAGCGAGGGGTCATCCGTCGTTGCTCGCCAGATCAGGACCTGGACCAGCCAGAATCCTGTGCTATCACTTGTAAAAATTTGCGTCCTCAATGGGAGCTGGTCGGCCATTCCCGGGGAAATGCAAGATGAAATTAAGCCGTTTCACTGACGCAAAGATGAAATGTCCATCCAGTCGGATTGTCTCTTGGGGTAATCGCGTGGTTTTGCCAAAAAAAGGCAGGGAAACGTTTATACGCGACCCACACAGTACCCACCCAGGCATAGTCATGATGAAGGCTATAGCCAGGTCGCATGTTTGGTGGCCCGGCATTGACTCTGACTTAAAGTCATGCGTGCAACACATGCTCACAATTGAGCAATGCACCAAGGGAGGCTCCATTGAGTCTATGGTCACGGCCCTTCAAACCGTGGTCCTGGATCCACATAGATTTTGCTGGCCCCTTTCTTGGAAAGATGTTTTTAGTTGTAGTGGACGCTTACTCTAAGTGGATTAAATGCGTAAACATGTCATCCAGCACATCCACTGCTACCATTGAAAGCCTCCGGGCTATGTTCGGCAACCATAGCTTGCCCGACGTCCTTGTCAGTGACAATGGACCATGTTTCACCAGCTCGGAATTCAACGAGTTTATGACCCGCAATGGCATCAAGCATGTCAGGTCTGCCCCGTTTAAGCCCGCATCCAATAGTCAAGCGAAATAGGCAGTCCAAACTATCAAGCAGAGCTTGAAACGCGTGACGGAAGGCTCCTTGCAGACCCACTTATCTCGGGTTCTACTCAGCTACTGGACCCGACCCCACTTGCTCACTGGGGTTCCTCCTGCAGAAGTGTTAATGAAGAGAGCAGTCATAACCAGGCTCTCCCTAGTCCACCCGGAACTAAATAATCATGTGGAAACCCGGTGTCACCGGCAAAACATGTACAACAATCGCGCGGCTGAATCGCGTGACATTGATGTTAACGACCCTGTGTTTGTCCTGAATTACGGTCATGGTCCTAAATGGGTCGCTGGCACTATCTTGGCCAAGGAGGGGAATAGAGTGTTTAAAGTCAAACTATTGAATGATCAAACGTGCAGAAAGCATTTGGATCAGACTAAACTGCGGTTCACCGACAACCAGGAACAACCTGAAGAGGACATCACCATCATTGATCCACCAGCACACACCCAACCAGCAATCGACCTCGCTATCAATCAAGAGGATGAACCCACCATTCCCAACAGTCCTGTCAGACCAGCCGCGCCGCAATGGTCCGACCAACTCACCCATGCCTGATTTTGAACTCAGATGATCAACCAGGGAGCATAGGGCCCCGGATCAACTTAACTTGTAAATAATTTGTATCAAAGACTTTGGGGGGGAGTGATGTTATGTATGTCAACATTGTAACTGTGTAAGACTTGCCACCAGAGGGCACAACTGTTGGAGGCCCAAGGGTCAACTGCGCATCTCGTGCAAGGAAGTATAAAAGGTTGTCTGCCACGCTGCCGAGGAACTCTGGAGTTGTATTAAAGAGACTAAGGTCACATCAGTTTTAGCTCACAGTACTCAGTCTTGTGGAGTTCTTCCATACCTAACATAGAAACATAGAAACATAGAAACATAGAAAATAGGTGCAGGAGCAGGCCATTCAGCCCTTCTAGCCTGCACCGCCATTCAACGAGTTCATGGCTGAACATGAAACTTCAGTACCCCCTTCCTGCTTTCTCGCCATACCCCTTGATCCCCCGAGTAGTAAGGACTTCATCTAACTCCCTTTTGAATATATTTAGTGAATTGGCCTCAACTACTTTCTGTGGTAGAGAATTCCACAGGTTCACCACTCTCTGGGTGAAGAAGTTTCTCCTCATCTCGGTCCTAAATGGCTTACCCCTTATCCTCAGACTGTGACCCCTGGTTCTTGACTTCCCCAACATTGGGAACATTCTTCCTGCATCTAACCTGTCTAAACCCGTCAGAATTTTAAACGTTTCCATGAGGTCCCCTCTCATTCTTCTGAACTCCAGTGAATACAAGCCCAGTTGATCCAGTCTTTCTTGATAGGTCAGTCCCACCATCCAGGGAATCAGTCTGGTGAATCTTCGCTGCACTCCCTCAATAGCAAGAATGTCCTTCCTCAAGTTAGGAGACCAAAACTGTACACAATACTCCAGGTGTGGCCTCACCAAGGCCCTGTACAACTGTAGCAACACCTCCCTGCCCCTGTACTCAAATCCCCTCGCTATGAAGGCCAACATGCCATTTGCTTTCTTAACCGCCTGCTGTACCTGCATGCCAACCTTCAATGACTGATGTACCATGACACCCAGGTCTCGTTGCACCTCCCCTTTTCCTAATCTGTCACCATTCAGATAATAGTCTGTCTCTCTGTTTTTACCACCAAAGTGGATAACCTCACATTTATCCACATTATACTTCATCTGCCATGCATTTGCCCACTCACCTAACCTATCCAAGTCACTCTGCAGCCTAATAGCATCCTCCTCGCAGCTCACACTGCCACCCAACTTAGTGTCATCCGCAAATTTGGAGATACTACATTTAATCCCCTCGTCTAAATCATTAATGTACAATGTAAACAGCTGAGGCCCCAGCACAGAACCTTGCGGCACCCCACTAGTCACTGCCTGCCATTCTGAAAAGTACCCGTTTACTCCTACTCTTTGCTTCCTGTCTGACAACTAGTTCTCAATCCACGTCAGCACACTACCCCCAATCCCATGTGCTTTAACTTTGCACATTAATCTCTTGTGTGGGACCTTGTCGAAAGCCTTCTGAAAGTTCAAATATACCACATCAACTGGTTCTCCTTTGTCCACTTTACTGGAAACATCCTCAAAAAATTTCAGAAGATTTGTCAAGCATGATTTCCCTTTCACAAATCCATGCTGACTTGGACCTATCATGTCACCATTTTCCAAATGCGCTGCTATGACATCCTTAATAATTGATTCCATCATTTTACCCACTACGGAGGTCAGGCTGACCGGTCTATAATTCCCTGATTTCTCTCTCCCTCCTTTTTTAAAAAGTGGGCTTACATTGGCTACCCTCCACTCGATAGGAACTGATCCAGAGTCAATGGAATGTTGGAAAATGACTGTCAATGCATCCGCTATTTCCAAGGCCACCTCCTTAAGTACTCTGGGATGCAGTCCATCAGGCCCTGGGGATTTATCGGCCTTCAATCCCATTAATTTCCCCAACACAATTTCCCGACTAATAAAGATTTCCCTCAGTTCCCCCTCCTTACTAGACCCTCTGACCCCTTTTATATCCTGAAGGTTGTTTGTGTCCTCCTTAGTGAATACCGAACCAAAGTACTTGTTCAATTGGTCTGCCATTTCTTTGTTCCCCGTTATGACTTCCCCTGATTCTGACTGCAGGGGACCTATGTTTGTCTTTACTAACCTTTTTCTCTTTACATACCTATAGAAACTTTTGCAATCCGCCTAACAGGGAGGGCTAATAAGGAAAGGGTATACACATTAAGTGGTAGGCCACTTAATAGTGTAGATGAACAAAGGAACCTTGGAGTGCTTGTCCACAGATCCCTGAAAATTGCAGGCCAGGTGAATAAGGTGGTTAAGAAGGCATACGGAATGCTTGCCTTTATTGGCTGAAGCATAGAATATAAGAGCAGGGAGGTTATGCTTAAATTGTATAATACTTTGGTTAGGCCACAGAGTACTGCGTGCAGTTTTGGTCGCCGTATTATAGGAAGGACGTGATTGCACTAGAGAGGGTGCAGAGGAGATTTACTAGGATGCTGCCTGGAATGGAGAATCTTAGTTATGAGGACAGATTGGATAAGCTGGGTTTGTTCTCATTGGAACAGAGGAGGTTGAGAGGAGACCTCATTGTGGTGTACAAAATATTGAGGGGCCTGGACTTAGTGGATAGTAAGGGCCTATTTCCCTTGGTGGAGGAGTTTATTACGAGGGAGCATAGTTTTAAGGTGGTTGGTGGAAGGCTTAGAGGGAGAGGGGATTTGGGGGGAGGGGGGCTTCTTTACGCAGAGGGTTGTGGGGATCTGGAACTCACTGCCTGGAAGAGTGGTGGATGCAGAAACCCTCATCACTTTTAAGAGATGGGCACTTAAAGTGCCATAACCTGCAGGGTTACGGACCTAGAGCTGGTAATTGGGATTAGACTGGATAATCTCTTTGTGGCCGGTGCAGATATAATGGTAAGTATGTGAGGGAATCAAATGCGGCCAGGATGATCTCCTGGACTAGTTTCGATTGCCTGGAAGGGTCAGAGAGGAATTTTCCCAGAATTTCTTTCTCCCTAAATTGGCCTGGGTTTTGCCTCTCCCAGGAGATCACATGGCTCCGATTGGGGTGGAGTGTAGAATGTTTCAGTGTAAGGGGTGTCGCAGTTGTGTGAGGCAGACTGGTTGGACCAGATGCTCTTTGCCTTTCCGCCATTGTTCATTGTTCATAGGTTTATATGTAATCTTCAGGGCTGCTGACCGAGGGCCGTGCGGCTGTTTGTCGGCCGGTGGGGACACGATGAGCTGAAATGGCCTCCCTCTGCGATGTAAATTTCTATGTTTTTTCTATGTTTCTATAAGGGATATTAGGGTAGAGGATCAAAGTCTTGGTCAAATAAGTTGGTTTTAAAGAGTGTCTTAAAGGAGGAAAGAGAGGTCGAGAGGTTTAGGGAGAGAATGCCAGAGCTTAGTGCCTTGGCAGCTAATAGCACGACTGCCAATGATAGTGATTAAAATCAGGGATGTGCAAGAGGTCAGAATTGGAGGAACGGAGATATCTCGGAGTGTTGTAGGGCTGGAGGAGGTTAAAAGAGAGGGAGGGGTGAGGCCTAATCTAATACAATGAATTACTTTAAGTTCCTCATTCTCGTTAGACCCTTGGTTTCCCCACTAATTCCAGTTTTTTGTTCCTTCTACTGTGAAGATAGATACAAAATACAGGTTGTACCTCTCCAGGCCGGACTCTTTGGTCGGGAAACATCTCTGGTTCGGCATCAGTCCTGGCATGGGTGACATCCATTGAAAAAAAAACTGTGGCTCCACGTATTAAACATACGTGTGATGCATTTTGGATGACAAATCTTGACAGCGTTTCCCTGGCCAGCTGGAGGTTTTACACACTGGCTGGTGCTGTGGTTTGACACGTGCTCCTCACTGCCGAGGTCGCCTCGCCTTGCCTGATTGGTGGCGGGTGCGCATTCTCTGAAGGCTGCAGCTGCAGCGTCGGGCTGAGCCATCATTTTCCCCTCCCCACCCCCGGTCTTGGGGGATTGTGTATGTGTCTTGGGGCAAGAAGCTCCCACTTCCACCAGTCAGGCTTTGCTCACGGCTTACACATGGACTGACGCCAGGAGTAGGATCGTGGGTAAGGGTCGGCATCTCTCCTTGACTATATCCTCCACTGTATCTCTGATCTCTAGTTTTTTTTGTGTGCATGTATGTGGTTTTTTGAGGTGTTGGTGTTCATTGAGGTAAGCGGGCCAGGCAAGGGAAGAGAAGGGCAGGTGGCTGAAGCTGGGCCTGAGGACTTAAAAAAACGGAGTGATTCTGGACGAATAAATGCTGCGTAGTAGGCTTCTGCGCAGAACGCATCCGGGTCGTTGTCAGCGGTGTTGTCACCAGTTGACCTCCCATGGTTCAAAAATGTTCTGGTCCAGCACCGGTCAGGTCCCAAGGGAGCCGGACTAGAGAGGTCTAACTGTATTGGTTTAACATCTCTGCCATTTCCTTAATCACCATTATAATTTCTTCTGTCTCTGCCTCTAAGGGACCCATGTTTACTTTCATTACTCTCTTCCTTTTTACAGAAGCTCTTACAATGTGTTTTTATATTTCTTGCTAGTTAACCCTCATTTTGTTTTCTCCCTCTTTATCGTCCTTTGCTTATTTCTAAAACCCTCCCAATCATCAGGTTTACGACTCTTTTGCCAACATTATGGGCCCAAGTTTCCACAAGAAAAAAAATGGGCGCCCCTCCAAGCTGGGCGCCCGTTTTTCGCGCCTAAAACGGCGCCTAAAAAAATCCTCGGTAGTCTGCACCTACTTACAGATCCTCTGGCACTTGGCGCAGTCAGCACGAGCTGTGAGGGGGCGGAGCCAGGTCCCGGCGCTGAAAACAGTGCCGGGACCTCTGCACATGCGCGCTACAGTGGGCACGCAAGTGCAGTAGCTCCAGGCACCGAACTGTGTGGGAGGGGCCCGAAGCACGCAGCCCCTAGCCCTGGCCCAATGGCGCTCCTCCCACGGCCAGCTCTTGCTCCCCGCCTGACCAGACCCGACCCGACACTCCCCCCCCCCCCCCGCCGACCAGACCCGACCCGACACCCGCTCCCCCCCCCCCCCCGACCAGACCCGACCCGAGACCCGCTCCCCCCCCCGACGACCCGAGACCCGACACCCGCTCCCCCCGCCCCGACACCCGCTCCCCCCCCGCCCCGAGACCCGTTCCCCCCCCCGCACCGACCCGAGACCCGACACTCGCTCCCCCCCCCACTGACCCGACCCGCGCTCCTGTTCCCCGACCCGACGCCCCCCCCCATCTCTCGCTCCCTCCCTCCCTCCCTCCCTCTCTCTCCCTATCTCCCTCTCTCTCTCTACCTCCCTCCCTCTTTCCCTCCCTCCCCTCTCTCTCTCCCTCCCTCCCTCCCCTCTCTCTCTCTCTCTCCCTCCCCTCTCTCTCTCTCCCTTCCCCCTCTCTCCCTCCCTCCCTCCCCTCTCTCTCTCTCCCTCCCCCCTCTCTCCCTCCCTCCCTCCCCTCTCTCTCTCCCTCCCCTCTCTCCCTCCCTCTCTCCCCCTCTCTCTCTCTCTCTCTCTCTTTCCCCCTCTCGCTCAGCGGCACGAACGGCTGCAGAATTCTCCCTGGCTGAAGCACTTTCACACAGGTAGGAAGATGGTTTATTTAATCTTTTCGTGGCTTATAAATGTTTATTCAGGTTGGATTTATTTGTATAATATTTGTAGAAGTATAAATAAGGATTTATTGTCGAATTTAATGAGTTCCCTTCCCCTCCCCTCCCCCCCACCTCGTTCTGGACGCCTAATTTGTAACCTGCGCCTGATTTTTTAATGTGTAGAACAGGTTTTTTCAGTTCTATAAAAATCTTCACTGGCTCCATTCTACTTTAGTTTGGAGTACATTTTCACTGTGGAAACTTTCAAATCAGGCGTCAGTGGCCGGACACGCCCCCTTTTGAAGAAAAAATTCTGTTCTAAACTAGAACTGTTCTACCTGACTAGAACTGCAGAAAAAAAAATGTGGAGAATTGCGATTTCTAAAATAGTCCGTTCTCCACCAGTTGCTCCTAAAAATCAGGCGCGAATCATGTGGAAACTTGGGCCCATTAAGCCTCCTCTTTCAATCTAATAGTATCCTAACTTCTCTAGTTAGCCACATTTGGGCCACTTTTCCCATGGAGTTTTTATTCCTCGAGGGAATGTATATTTGTTGAGAATTATGATTACATAAGAAATAGGAGCAGTAGGCCATCTGGCCCCTCGAGCCTGCTGCGCCATTCAATAAGATCATGGCTGATCTGATCTTGGTCTCAACTCCACTTCCCTGCCCGTGCCCCATATTCCCTGACTCCCTTATCATTCAAGAATCTATCTATCTCCACCTTAAATATATTCAATGATCCAGCCTCGACTGCTCTCTGGGGTAGAGAATTCGAAAGATTCACAACCCTCTGAGAGAAGAAATTCCTCCTCATCTCCGTTTTAAAATTCTGAAACTATGTCCCCTAGTTCTAGATTACCCCATGAGGGGAAGCATCATCTTTGCATCTACCCTGTCAAGCCCCCTCAGAATCTTATACATTTCAATAAGATCACCTCTCATTCTTCTAAACTCCAATGAGTACAGGCCCAACCTGCTCAACCTTACTTCATAAGACAACCCCTTCATCTCAGGAATCAAGCTTGTGAACCTTCTCTGAACAGCCTCCAATGCAAGTATATCCTTCCTTAAATACGGAGACCAAAACTGTATGCAGTACTCCAAGTGTGGTCTCACCAACGCTCTGTGCAGTTGTAGCAGGACTTCTCTGCTTTTATACTCCATCCTCCTTGCAATAAAGGCCAACATTCCATTTGCCTTCCAAATTGCCTTCCATACCTGCTGTACCTGAATGTTAACTTTCTGTGTTTCATGTACAAGGACCCCCAGATCCCTCTGTACTGCAGTATTTTGTAATCTCTCCCATTTAATTAATAATTAACTTTTTTATTTTTCCTACCAAAATGGATAACCTCACATTTTCACACATTACACTCCACCTGCCAATTGATTGCCCACTCACTTAGCCTATTTATATTGATTTGCAGATTATTTGCGTCCTCCTCACAGCTTGCTTTCCCACCTATATTTGTATCATCAGCAAATTTGGCTACATTACACTCTGTCCCTTCATCCAATTCATTAATATAGATTGTAAATAGTTGAGGCCCCAGCACTGATTCCTGTGGCACCCAACTAGTTACAGTTTGCCAACCTGAAAATGACCCATTTATCCCGGCTCTCCGTTTTCTGTTGGGTAGCCAATCCTCTATCCATGTGAATATATTACCCCAACCTCCAGGGCTCTTATCTTGTGCAGTAACCTTTTATGTGGCACCTTATCGAATGCCTTCTGGAAATCTAAATACATGACACTTACTGGTTCCCCTTTATCCACCCTGCTCGTTACATCCTCAAAGAACTCCAGTAAATTTGTCAAACATGATTTCCCTTTCGTAAAACCATGCTGACTCTGCTTGACTGTGTTATATATGTGGACTTGTATTTACTCTGTACAGCCACCAGAGAGCTCATCCCCTGGAGTCCCAAGGGATCCCATAATCCCTTGCGAGCACAGGTATTTAAGGAGGCTTCACAGGTTGGAGAGGCACTCTGGAGACCTGCAATAAAAGACTACAGTCACACTTTACTTTGAGCTCACAGTGTTCAGTCTAATTCTTTCTCCATACACAACAACTGGCGACGAGATACAGATAGCGAACCCAAAGATGAACAGTGGGCATCCTGGAGAAATTCTCAGAGGGAAACTTTTGTGGGGTGACTCGACCAATACCTCGTGGCTAACGAGCTAGATGGGGAAGAGAGGAAGGGCGATCCTCCTCACCGTCTGTGGGGCACCAACGTATGGCCTCAAGAAGAATCTGCTCTCTCCTATGAAACCCACGGAGAAATCGTACGACGATTTGTGCACACTGGTCCGAGAGCATTTGAACCTGAAGGAAAGCGTTCTGATGGAGAGGTACCGGTTCTACACCTACAAAAGGTCTGAAGGTCAGGAAATGGCAAGTTATGTCGCTGAGCTAAGACGCCTTGCAGGACATTGCGAATTTGAAGGACATTTGGAGCATATGCTAAGAGACTTTTTCGTACTTGGCCACGAAACCATACTTCGCAAACTTTTGACTGTAGAGACCCCAAACTTGAGGCCATAGCAATAGCCCAGACGTTCATTGCCACCAGTGACAATACGAAGCAAATCTCTCAGCACATAAGTGCTGCTACAAGTACTGTGAACAAAGTGATGTTTTTTTCGAATCGTAACACACATATCTGCAGCTGCACGTCCGCAGATGACTCATAGTCCACCATCAAGGGTGATGAATGCAAGGCCATTAACACCTTGTTGGCGCTGCGTGGGTGATCATCTTTTCCATTCATGCCGATTCAAAGAGTACGTTTGCAACGGCTGTGGAATAATGGGACACCTCCACGAGTGTGCAGGCGAGCTGCTAATCTTGTTAAACCTGAAAACCACCATGTTGCAGAGGAGGACATATCCATGGAGGATCACGATGAACCAGAGCCTCAGATAGAGGAGACAGAGGTAAATGGGGTGCACACATTCACCACGAATTGTCCCCCGATAATGCTGAATGTTGAACTAAATGGACTCCCGGTGTCAATGGAGCTGGACACAGGCGCGAGCCAGTCCATCATGGGCAAAAAGACGTTCGAAAGGTTGTGGTGCAACAAGGTCTCAAGGCCAGTCTAAGAAACTAAGAACTTACACTAAAGAACTGATTCCTGTAATCGGCAGTGCTACTGTAAAGGTCTTCTACGATGGAGCAGTGCACAAGCTACCACTCTGGGCGGTACCGGGCGATAGTCCCACGCTGCTCGGCAGGAGCTGGCTGGGAAAGATACGCTGGAACTGGGACTTCGTGTGCCCAGGTTTTAAACAAATTTCCTTCGCTGTTCGAACCAGGCATCGGGAAATTCCAAGAGCAAAAGTGCAGATCCACCTAATTCCGGGGACACGACCCATCCATCACAAGGCGAGAGCAGTACCGTACATGATGAGAGAAAGGGTAGAAATCGAGTCAGACCGGCTGCAAAGAGAGGGCATCATTTCACCGATCGAGTTCAGTGAGTGGGCCAGTCCTATTGTCCCAGTCCTCAAGGGAGATGGCACCCGTCAGAATCTGTGGCGATTACAAAGTAACTATCAATCGTTTCGCCCTGCAGGACCAATACCCACTACCAAAGACTGACGACCTCTTTGCAACACTGACAGGAGGAAAGACGTTCACGAAGCTGGATCTGACTTCAGCCTACATGACGCAGGAACTGGAGGAATCATCGAAGGCCCTCACCTGCATCAACACGCACAAAGGTCCTTTTGTTTACAACAGATGCCCATTTGGAATCCGATCAGCGACGGCGATATTCCAGAGAAACATGGAAAGTTTACTGAAGTTGGTCCCGCACACTGTGGTCTTCCAGGACGACATCTTGTTCACAGGTCGGAACACAGTCGAGCACCTGCAGAATCTGGAGGAGGTTCTTAGTCAACTCAACTGCGTGGAGCTCAGGTTAAAACGCTCAAAGTGCATTTTCCCGGTGCCTGAAGTGGAGTTCTTAGGAAGGAGAATTGCGGCGGACGGCATCAGGCCCACCAACGCGAAGATGGAGGCAATCGAGAATGCACCAAGGCCACAGAACGTGACGGAGCTGCGGTCGTTTCTGGGACTCTTGAACTACTTTGGTAACTTCTTACCGGGTCTCAGCACACTGCTAGAACCACTGCATGTCTTATTACGATAATGGGGCAAATGGGTTTGGGGCAAAAGCCAAGAAAATGCCTTTGTAAAAGTGAGAAAATTGTTATGCTCAAACAAATTGCTTGTGTTGTATGATCCATGTAAGCATTTGGTACTAGCATGTGATGCGTCATCATATGACGTCGGGTGTGTAGTGCAACAAGCTAATTATTTCGGGAAACTGCAACCGATTGCTTATGCATCCAGGAGTCTGTCTGGCTGAGAGAGCCTACACCATGATTGAAAAAGAAGCATGAGCGTGTGTCTATGGGGTAAAGAAAATGCATCAGTACCTCTTTGGGCTAAAATTAGAATTGGAAACTGACCATAAGCCACTTATATCCCTGTTTTCCGAGAGTAAAGGGATAAATACCAACGCATCGGCCCGCATCCAGAGATGGGCGCTCACATTGTCCGCATACAACTACGCCATTCGCCACAGAAAACTGCGCCAATGCTCTCAGTAGGCTGCCATTGTCCACCACGGTGGTGGAAATGGCGCAGCCCGCAGATCTAGCCATGGTTATGGAAGCATTTGAGAGTGAGCAATCACCAGTCATTGCCCGGCAGATCAAAACCTGGACAAGCCAGGACCCCTTATTATCTCTAGTCAAAAGCTGTGTACTTCACGGGAGCTGGTCCAGTGTCCCAGTGGAAATGCAGGAAGAGATAAAGCCGTTCCAGCGGCGCAAAGATGAAATGTCTATACAGGCAGACTGGGGCAATTGAGTAGTGGTCCCCAAGAAGGGCAGAGTCACCTTCATCAATGACCTCCACAGTACCCACCCAGGCATCATAATGATGAAAGCGATAGCGAGATCCCACGTGTGGTGGCCCAGTATCAATGCGGACTTAGAGTCCTACGTGCACAGATGTAACACATACTCACAGTTAAGCAATGCATCCAGGGAGGTACCACTAAGTTTATGGTCTTAGCCCTCCAAACCGTGGTCCAGGGTCCATGTCGACTATGCAGGCCCGTTCTTGGGTAAAATGTTCCTTGTGGTTGTAGACGCGTACTCCAAGTGGATTGAATATGAGATAATGTCGGCTAGCACGTCCGCTGCCACTACTGAAAGCCTGCGGGCCATGTTTGCCACTCACGGCTTACCCGATGTCCTGGTGAGCGACAACGGGCCATGTTTTACGAGTGCTGAGTTCAAAGAATTCATGACCCGTAACGGGATCAAACATGTCACATCTGCCCCGTTTAAACCAGCGTCCAATGGTCAGGCAGAGAGAGCAGTGCAAACCATCAAGCAAGGCTTGAAGAGGGTAACTGAAGGCACACTGCAGACTCGCCTATCCCAAGTCCTGCTTAGCTACCGCACGAGACCCCACTCATTCACTGGGATCCCACCTGCTGAACTGCTCATGAAAAGAGCATTTAAGACAAAGCTCTCATCAGTTCACCCTGATCTACATGAACAGGTAGAGATCAGGCGGCTTCAACAAAGTGCATACCATGATAGCGCAAATGTGTCACACGTGATTGAAATCAATGATCCTGTATTTGTATTAAATTATGGACAAGGTCCCAAGTGGCTTCCCGGCACTGTCGTGGCCAAAGAGGTGAGCAGGGTGTTTCGGGTCAAACTTTCAAATGGACTCATTACCGGAAACACTTGGACCAAATCAAACTCAGATTCACGGACTATCCTGAGCAACCCACCTTGGACCCTACCTTTTTTGATCCCCCAACATACACACCAGTGGCAACCGGCACCACGGTTGACCACGAAGCAGAACCCGTCATCCACAGCAGCCCAGCAAGGCCCAACACACCAGGCAGCCCAGCAAGGCCAGCTGCACAGTAGCCCAGCGAGGGCCCAACAAATGATTCAACAACATCAGCTTTCACACTGAGACGATCAACCAGGGCAAGAAGGGCCCCAGATCGACTCACATTGTAAATAGTTACACTATTGACTTGGGGGGGGGGGGAGGGGAGAGGGGAGAGGGGAGAGGGGAGAGGGTGTTGTTATATATGTGGACTAGTATTTACTCTGTACAGCCACCAGAGGACTCATCCCCTGGAGTCCCAAGGGATCCCAAGGTATCTCATAATCCCTTGGGAGCACAGGTATTTAAGGAGGCTTCACAGGTTGGAGAGGCACTCTGGAGACCTGCAATAAAAGACTAAGGTCACACTTTACTTTGAGCTCACAGTGTTCAGTCTGACTCTTTCTCCATACACAACAGACTGCATTATGTTTTTCTAAATGTCCTTCTACTACTTCCTTAATAATGGACTCCAGCATTTTCCCAATGACAGATATTAGGCTAACCAGTATATAGTTTCCTTTTTTATTTCTCCCTCCTTTCTAAAATAGGGGCGTTACATTTGCAGTTTTCCAATGGGACCGCCCCAGAATCCAGGGAATTTTGGTAGATTACAACCAATGCATTCACTATCTCTGCAGCCACTTCTTTTAAGGCCATAGGATGTAAGCCATTAGGTCCAGGGGACTTGTCCGTCTTTAGTCCCATTATTTTACCAAGTACTACTTCATTAGTGATAGTGATTGTATTAAGTTCCTCCCTCCCTATAGCCCCTTGATTTTCCACTATTGGGATGTTTTTAGTGTCTTCCAACGTGAAGACCGATACAAAATATTTGTTCAACGTCTCTGCCATTTCCCTGTTCTCCATTATTGATTAAATCCATTCATATTATATACTGGATTCAAGAATGTATCTCTTTCATTTTAGATAAAATCTATTAGACACAGCTGTATGTAAATAATTTAGATCTATAGTTAATATTAGAATAGAATTAAATAGAACTTTGCAGCACAGAAAAGGCTATTTGGCCCAACTAGTCTGTACAGGTCTTTATGCTGCACATGAGCCCCTGCCATCCTACTTCATTTAACAGAGTGATTATGTGCACAAACATTTTTGTGTCTTTCTGTGCATATGCGGTGTGGGCGCCGTGGAGGTTGGAGTGTGGAGGTGGCGGGGGGAGAGAGAAAAAGGGACTGGGGGGTGGTGGGGGGGAGAGAGAGACTGGGAGGAGAGAGAGACTGCAGGGGAGACAGAGATTGCGGGGGAGAGAGAGATTATGGGAGAGAGACTGGGGAGAGAGAGAGACTGGGGGGGGGGGGAGGAGAGAGAGAGACTGGGGGAGAGAGAAAGACTGGGGGGGAGAGACTGGGGGCAGATAGAGAGACTGGGAGACAGTGAGAGTGGGGGGAAAGAGAGTGGGAGGCGAGAGACTGGAGGGGAGAGAGAGAGAGAGAACGTGGTTGAGCATTTTGCTGGAACCATTGCATTTATTGCTACGCAAGGGCGACGACTGGGTTTGGGGTAAATCTCAAGAGACAGCCTTTAACAAACAAGGCCAGAAACCTGCTATGTTCTAACAAGTTACTTGTATTGTATGACCTGTGTAAACGTTTAGTACTAGCTTGTGATGCACCTTCGTACGGGGTCGGTTGTGTGGTACAGCAAGCCAATGTGTCAGGCAAACTGCAACCGGTTGCATATGCATCCAGAAGCTTTTCTAAGGCTGAAAGAGCCTAAAGGGTTAAGAAAATGCACCAATACCTATTTGGACTCCGGTTCGAGCTCGAAACCGACCACAAGCCACTCATTTTGTTGTTCTCAGAAAGCAAAGGTATTAACATCAATGCTTCGTCCAGCATCCAAAGATGGGCACTAATGTTATCTGCGTATGATTATGTAATCCGCCACAGACCAGGCACTGAGAACTGTGCTGATGCCCTCAGTCGGCTATCATTGCCCACCACCGGGGTGGAAATGGCGCAACCCGCAGACTTGCTTCTTGTAATGGATGCTTTTGAGAGCGAGGGGTCACCCGTCACAGCTCGCCAGATCAGGACCTGGACTAGTCAGGACCCGGTGCTATCACTAGTAAAAAGCTGCGTCCTCAATGGGAGCTGGTCAGCGGTCCTAGGGGAAATGCAAGACGAAATTAAACCGTTCCACCGACACAAGGATGAAATGTCCATCCATTCGGACTGCCTCCTATGAGGGAATCATGTAATTTTGCCAAAAAAAGGCAGGGAAATGTTTCTACGCGACATTCACAGTACCCACCCAGGCATAGTCATGATGAAGGTTATCGCCAGGTCGCACGTTTGGTGGCCCGGCATTGACTCAGAATTGTCACAGTTGAGCAATGCACCAAGGGAGGCCCCACTGAGTCTGTGGTCATGGCCCTCCAAACCGTGGTCCACATAGATTTTGCTGGCCCCTTTCTAAGAAAGATGTTCCTAGTAGCAGTGGACGCGTACTCTAAATGGATTGAATATATAATGATGTCGTTATGTACGTCCACTGCCACCATTGAAAGCTTCCGGGCCATGTTCGCCACCCATGGTTTGCCCGACATCCTGGTTAGTGACAATGGACCATGTTTCACCAGCTCGGAATTCAACAAGTTCACGACCCGCAATGGCATCAAGCATGTCAGGTCTGCGCCATTTAAGCCTGCATTCAATGGTCAAGCGGAATGGGCAGTCCAAACATCAAGCAGAGCTTGAAACGCGTGACGGACGGTTCCTTGCAGACCTGGTTATCTCAGATTCTGCTCAGCTACTGCACGTGACCCCACTTACTTACCGGGGTTCCCCGGCAGAATTGCTAATGAAGAGAGCACTCAAAACCAGGCTCTCCTTAATCGACCCGGATCTCAATGATCATGTAGAAATCTGGCGTCACCGGCAAAACATGTATCACGATCGTGCGGCTGTATCATATGACATTGAGGTTAATGATCCTGTGTTTGTTCTTAATTACGGTCATGGTCCCAACTGGGCATTGTGTAGCCAAGGAGGGGAATAGAGTGTTTGTTGTCAAACTTTTGAATGGACAAACGTGCAGAAAGCACTTTGATCAGAGCAAACTGCGGTTCACTGACAACCAAGAACAGTTTGAAGAGGACATTACCATCATTGATCTATCCACACACACCCAACCAGCAATCGACCTCGCGGTCAACCACGAGGATAAACCCACCATGCCCGACAATCCGATCAGACCAGCCACACAGCAGGGCAGCAATGATATGACCGACTCACCCATGCCAGGACTTCAACTCAGGCGATCAACCCAGGAACGCAGAGCCCCGGATCGCCTCAACTTGTAAATAATTTGTATATAATGTTATGTATGTGAACCTAACCTATGTGTAAGACTTGCCACTAGGGGGCACACCTGTGGGAGACTTATGGGTCACCTGTGTACCCTGGAGCAAGCAGGTATAAAAGGCAGTCCACCATGCTGCTGTCTCACTTTGGAGTTATATTAAAGAGACCAAGGTCACAATGGTTTGAGCTTACAACAAAGTCGCATAGAGTTATTCTGAACTTAACAACTGGCGACGAGTTATAGATCACGAACTTTCACGCGGAAGTGGCTGCCATTAGTATTCTTGAGAGATTTGTTGAGGGTGATGATTGGGAAGCCTTCGTTGAGCGTCTCGACCAGTACTTCATGGCAAACGAGCTGGACACGGCTGAGACGGAGACCAAGCCCAGGGCGATTCTCCTCCCTGTATGTGGGTCATCGGTATATGGCCTCCTCAAAAATCTACTGGTCCCAGACACACCAACGGACAAGACTTACACAGAGCTGTGTGCGCTGGCTCGGGAACACCTCCAGCCAAAGGAGAGCATCTTAATGGCCAGGTATCGCTTTTACACGCACCATCGCTCCGAGGGCCAGAACGTGGCGAGTTTTGTCGCCGACCTAAGATGCCTTGCGGGACAGTGCGAATTTGCAGGATCTTTGGGGGAAATGTTGCGGGACTTTACCATGCTCGGAATTGGCCACGAGGCCATCCTCCGCAAACTACTGTCTGCTGAATCCTTAAATCTGAGCTAGGCCATCACAATAGCCCAGACCTTCATATCCACGAGCGACAACACTAAACAGATATCTTCACAGAATCGAAGCTCACCGGCAAGTACTGTGCATAAAATAATGCCTTCAGCAGGCAGAACTGTACATAGTAGGGCCTACACGATCGCAGAGGCCAGACCTCGGGTGACTCAGAGGCCGCTGTGGAGTGCTAATGCGAATCCATTAACACCATGTTGACGCTGAGGGGGCAGTCATAGAGGCCATCAATGTCGATTCAAGCACTGTGTGTGCAAGGACTGTGGAACAATGGGGCACCTCCAGCAAATGTGCAAGCGACCTCTGACTCACCACGTGGCAGAGTCAGCAGAGGACGACCGATCCAGCGCGGATCACACTGAACAAGCAGGAAAGGCAACTCAACCGGAGGATGAAGAGGAAGTGTATGGGGTACACACCTTCACCACCAAAAGCCCTCCGATAATGTTAAAAGTTAAACTTAACAGCATTCCAGTCTCCATGGAATTGGACACGGGGGCAAGTCAATCGATTATGAGCCAAAAGGCTTTTGAGAAACTGTGGGGCAACAAGACACAGAGGCCAAAGCGGAGCCCGATTCACACAATGCTGCGCACGTACACCAAAGAACTCATACCTGTTATCGGCAGTGCGGCAGTGAAAGTATCGTACGACGGAATGGTGCATGATTCACCATTATGGATTATACCAGGCGATGGCCCAACGCTGTTTGGCAGGAGCTGGCTAGGCAAGATCCGGTGGAACTGGGACGGCATCAAAGCACTGTCTTCGATGGATGACGCCCCATGCGCCCAGGTGCTAAACAAATTCCCGACGTTATTTGAGCCAGGCATCGGCAACTTCACAGGCGCCAAGGTGCAGATCCATCTTGTTCCTGGGGCACAGCCCGTTCATCACAAGGCCCGAGCAGTCCCATATATGATGCGAGAGAAAGTCGAGATCGAGCTGGACAGACTTCAATGAGAGGGAATCATATCGCCAGTCGAGTTCAACGAGTGGGCCAGCCCAATCGTGCTGGTGCTAAAGAGCGATGGGACGGTCAGAATCTGCGGGGACGACAAGGTGATGATCAACCGAGTCTCATTACAGGACCAGTACCCACTACCCAAAGCGGAGGACTTATTTGCAATGCTAGCAGGGGGAAAGTTGTTCACCAAGCTAGACCTAACCTCGGCTTACATGACACAGGAGCTGGCTGAACCGTCAAAGAAATTGACGTGCATCAACATGCACAAAGGACTGTTCATGTACCACAGATGCCCCTTTGGGATTCATTTAGCTGTGGCCATCATCCAGACGAACATGGAGAGTCTGCTGAAATCGATTCCATGCACCATGGTGTTCCAAGATGACATCTTGATCACTGGTCGCAACACCACCGAACACTTGCACAACCTGGAAGAGGTTCTAAAGCGACTGGACAGAGTGGGACTCAGGCTGAAACGCTCCAAGTGTGTTTTCCTGGCATCAGAGGTCGAATTTCTGGGGAGAAAGATCACAGCAGACGGCATCAGACTCATGGACTCCAAAACGGACGCCATCAAGAATGCACCCAGACCACAGAATGTGACGGAGCTGCATTCGTTCCTGGGACTCCTCAATTATTTTGGTAACTTTCTACCGGGGTTGAGCACACTGCTGGAACCCTTTTATTTATTGCTATGCAAAGGTGACGACTGGGTTTGGGGTAAATCTCAAGAGACAACCTTTAATAAGGCCAGAAACCTGCTATGCTCTAACAAGGTACTTGTACTGTATGACCCATGTAAACGTTTAGTACTAGCATGTGATGCGTCGTCGTACGGGGTCGGTTGTATGTTACAGCAAGCAAATGTGTCAGGCAAACTGTAACCGGTTGCATAGGCATCCAGGAGTTTATCCAAGGCTGAAAGAGCAAACAGTATGGTTGAGAAAGAAGCGTTGGCGTGTGTATACGGGGTTAAGAAAATGCACCAATATCTATTTGGCCTCCGGTTCGAGCTCGAAACCGACCACAAACCGCTTACCTCACTGCTCTCAGAAAGCTACGGTATCAACACCAAAGCTTTGTCCTGCATCCAGAGATGGGCACTAACATTGTCTGCTTATGACTATGTAATCCGCCACAGACCAAGCACTGAGAACTGCGCTGACACCCTCATTCGGCTGCCATCGCTCACCACTGGGGTGGAAATGGCGCAACCCGCAGACTTACTTCTGGTATTGGATGCTTATGAGAGCAAGGGGGTCACCTGTCACGGCTCGCCAGATCAGGACCTGGACCAGCCAAGGCCCCCTGCTATCACTAGTAAAAAGCTGCATCCTCAATGGGAGTTGGTCGGCAGTCCCCAGGGAAATGCAAGATGAAATTAAGCCATTTCACCGACGCAAGGATGAATTGTCCATCCAATCGGATTGTCTCCTATGGGGGAATCGCGTGATCTTGCCCAAAAAAGGCAGGGAAATGTTTATATGCGACCTGCACAGTACCCACCCAGGCATAGTCATGATGAAGGCTATCGCCAGGTCGTACGTCTGGAGGCCCGGCATCGACTCCGAATTGGAGTCATGCGTACACCAATGCAACACTTGCTCACAGTTGAGCAACGCACCAAGGGAGGCGCCCCCCCCACCCCCGAGTCTGTGGTTATGGCCCTCCAAGCCGTGGTACAGGGTCCACGTAGATTTCGCCAGTCCCTTTCTAGGGAAGATGTTTCTAGTAGCAGTGGACGCTTACTCTAAATGATTGAACGAATAATAATGTAATCTGCGTCCACTGCCACCATTGAAAGCCTTAGGGCCATGTTCGCCACCCATGGTTTGCCCGACGTCCTTGTCAGTGACAATGGACTATGTTTCAGAACTCAGAATTTCAGCTCAGAATTCAAGGAGTTCATGACCCGCAACGGCATTAGGCATGTCAGGTCTGCTCCATTTAAGCCTGCATCCAATGGCCAAGTGGAACAGGCAGTCCAAACTATCAAGCAGAGCTTGAAACGCGTAACAGATGGCTCGTTGCAGACCCGGTTATCTAGGGTCCTGCTTAGCTACCAGACGCGCCCCCACTCACTCACCGGGGCTCCCCCTGCAGAATTGTTAATGAAGAGAGTACTCAAAACCAGGCTCTCCTTAGTCCACCCGGATCTCAATGATCATGTAGAAACCCGGTGGCACCGACATAACGTGTACCACGATCGTGCGGCAGCATCGCGTGACATTGAGGTCAATGATCCGGTGTTTGTTCTAAATTACGGTCACGGTCCCAAGTGGATTGCCGGCACTGTCTTAACCAAGGAGTGGAACAGAGTGTTTGTTGTGAAATTGTTGAATGGGCAAACGTGCAGAAAGCACCTGGTTCAGACCAAACTGCGATTCACGGACAACCAAGAACAGTTTGAAGAAGACCTCACCATCTATGATCCACCAACACACACCCAACCAGCAATCAACCTTGCTGTCAACCACGAGGATGAACCCACCATGCCCGACAGTCCGATCAGCCCAGCCGCGTTGCCATGCAGCAATGATCCGACCAACTCACCCATGCCAGGACTTCAACTCAGGCGATTGATCCGGGAGCGCAGAGCGCCAGATCACCTCAACCTGTAAATAACTTGTACTTAAGACTTTGGGGGGGAAGTGATGTTATGTATGTGAACTTAACCTTTGTGTAAGACTTACCACTAGGGGGCACATCTGTGGGAGACCTATGGGTCACCTGTGTACCCTAGAGCAAGCAGGTATAAAAGGCAGTCCAACATGCTGCAGCCTCACTTTGGAGTTATATTAAAGAGACCAAGGTCACAACAGTTTCAGATTAAGATATACAGTCTTGTGGAGTTATTCTGAACATAACAGTCAGGAACTCGGTTGGGGTGGGGGAGCGACGATAGAGAGCACAGAGAGCACAGTGGGGAGAGGGGAAGAATGTGATCCAGGTCTAAAGTGGGGATTGAGTGTGAGAACGTGATCCAGATGGTAAGATGGACCACGTTCTTCCAACCCCACCCCCTTTACACCCGTACCACGTTCTCCCTCCTCCCCCTGCAACTGGTTAATTTCACTTCATACCCAATGAACCTGTTAACAATCCGTGACCCACAAACAATGCCCCATCTTGTGTAATCTTTGTGTGGAGGCAGAAGATGTTGGTAAGGTTCTTAATGAATACTTTGCATCTATTTTCACAAAGGAAAGGGGCATTGCAGATACTGCTATCGAGGAGGAGTGTGATATTCTGGATGAAATAAATATATTGAGAGAGGGAGTATTAAGGAGTTTAGCAGCTTTGAAAGTAGACAAGTCTCCAGGCCTGGATGAAATGCATCCCAGGCTATTGAGCTAAGTAAAAGAGAAAATAGCAGAGGCCTTGACCATCATTTTCCAGTCCTCTTTGGATCTGGGCATGGTGCCGGAGGATTGGAGGACTGCTAATGTGGTACCCTTGTTTAAGAAGGGAGAAAGGGATAGGCCGAGTAATTACAGGCCTGTCAGCTGAACCTCAGTGGTGGGAAAATTATTGGAAAAAATCCTGAAAGACAGGCTAAATCTACATTGGGAAAGGCAATGGTTAATTAGAGACAGTCAGCGCGGATTTGTTAAGGAAAGATTGTGTTTGACTAACCTGATTGAATTTTTTGAGGAGGTAACCAAGAGGGTAAATGAGGGTAGTGCGTACGATGTTGTATATATGGACTTTAGCAAAGCATTTGATAAGGTCTCACATGGTAGACAGGTCACAAAGGTAAAAGCCCATGGGATCCAGGGCAAAATGGCTAGTTGGATCCAAAATTGGCTTAGAGGTAGGAACCAAAGGGTATTGGTTGATGGGATGTTTTTGTAACTGGAAGGATGTTTCCAGTGGGGTTCCGCAAGGCTCAGTACTGGGTCCCTTGTTTTTTGCGGTATATATTAATGATTTAGATTTGAATATAGGGAGTATGATTAAGAAGTCTGCAGATGACACTAAAATTGGATGTGTGGTTGATAATCAAGAGGAAAGTCATGGACTGCAAGAGGATATCAATCTACTGATCAGGAATTTAATTCGGGGAAGTGTGAGGTAATGCACTTGGGGAGGGCTAATAAGGAAAGAGTATACAAATTAAGCGGTAGGCCACTTAATAGTGTAGATGAATAAAGGGACTTTGGAGTGCTTGTCCACAGATCCCAGATGGATAAGGTGGTTAAGAAGGCATATGGAATGTTTGCCTTTATTGGCCAAGGCATAGAATACAGGAGCAGGGAGGTTATGCTTAAATTGTATAATACTCTGGTTAGGCCACAGCTGGAGTACTGCTTTCAGTTCTGGTCATCGTATTATAGGAAGGACATGATTGCACTAGAGAGGGTGCAGATGAGATTTACTAGGATGCTGCCTGGAATGGAGAATCTTAGTTATGAGGACAGATTGGATAGGCTGGGTTTGTTCTCATTGGAACAGAGGAGGTTGAGAGGAGACATCATTGAGATGTACAAAATTTTGAGGGGCCTGGATATAGTGGATAGCAAGGGCCTATTTCCCTTGGTGGAGGGGTCTATTACGAGGGGACATAGTTTTAATGTGGTTGGTGGAAGGTTCAGAAGGAACTTGAGGGGAGGGGTGGGGGGGAGGCTTCTTCACGCAGAGGGTTGTGGGGGTCTGGAATTCACTGCCTGGAATGGTGGTGGATGCAGAAACCCTCACATTTAAAAGGTGCTTGGATGGGCACTTAAAGTGCCGTAACCTGCAGGGTTACGGACCTAGAGCTGGTAGGGATTAGACTGGACAACCTCTTGTTGGCTGGTGCAGATATGATGGTAAGTACTAGAGGGAATCAAATATGGCCAGGGTGATCTCCTGGACTAGTTTTGATCGCCTGGATGGGTCAGAGAGGAATTTTACCAGATTTTTTTTCTCCTTAAATTGGTCTGGGTTTTTAATCTGGTTTTTGCCTCTCCCAGGAGATCATATGGCTCCGGTTGGGATGGAGTGTAGAATGTTTTAGTGTAAGGGGTGTCGCAGTTGTGTGGGACGGACTGGTTGGGCTGGGTGCTCTTTACCTTTCCGCCATTGTTCATAGGTTTATATGTAACCTTCAGGGCTGCTGACCGAGGACCATGCGGCTCTTTGTCGGCTGGCGCGGACACGATGGGCCGAAATAGACTCCTTCTGCCCCTGAGATTTCTATGTTTCTATCTATAGCGGGGGCGGTGCAGGGGGATAAGGTCAGTAACTTGTTGGGGGGAGGTCATGAATCCGTGGGGAGGGGAACTTGGTCATGGGGAGAAGGTCAGGAACCTGGGGAGTGGGGAGCAGTAGGGGGAAGGTCAGGAACTTTGGCAGGGGAAGTGGTCAGGAACTTGGGCGGGAGGATGTTCCGGCACTTGGGTGGAGGGGGGAGAATGTCAGAAACTTGCGAGGGGGGAGGGGAGGTTAGAAATTTTAGCTGCGGGGGCGGGGGGGAAAGGTCAGGCACTTGGGCAGTGGGGAAAGGGGGCAGGAACTTGTTTGGGGGAGGTGGGAGGTGGGGAAGGTCTTAACCAGTGAGTGTAAGCCCTGTCTGTTTCAAGTGAGCTCTGTTTTGTTTTGTTCTATTCTATTCTATTCTATTCTATTCTATCTGGAATCGGCAGTCAGGTTGGCTGCAAGTACACTTTGCATGGGCTGGGCGGTTCTAAATATACATTCCAGAGAAACTGCTAGGTGTGTCTTATCTTGCAAAGGGACCAATCAGCAATCAATGATGTGATCAAGGGGACCTAATCAGAGCTTTAGGTGTTACAAATAAACATGTCCTTCATTTAACCATTCTTCTGCAAAAGCAAAATACTGTCGATGCTGGAAATCTGAAACAGAAACAGAAAATGCTGGAAACACTCAGCAGACCAGGCAGCATCTGTTGATAGAGAAACAGAGCTAACGTTTCAGGTTGATGACCTTTCATCAGAACTGAGTATTTCATTCCTTTCTCATGTGTTTAGATAGTTTTACTTTTAATGCATCTATGCTAGTAACCTCAACTACTCAATGTGCTGCTATTAAATTAATTGGTATATATTGATTAAAGAGAACTACAACTTTTCAGACACATTCATCATAATTCATTATAATCACTATAATTCATTGAGATATTTACATACTTGTCGAGATTATTAGATTCATGGATATTCCATCCATCAGTTATTGCACGCGCACACGTTTAACCAGCGCGCCCCGCGGCCGGCAGGCACCGGAACTGTCGGCGTGTTGCTGTGCGCGGGTGCGGATGTGTTTGTGTGTGACACTGGGAGCTGGCGCTTGGAGTGAGTTTAAATGGGCTCGGACAGGGCGCGAGTCGGTTAAACGGACCCAGCGCGAGCGGAGAGAGGCTGGGGCAGGGGCAGGGGCAGGGGCAGGAGAGGAGCTTGTGATGTTGGGTTAGCGAATACATTCTGAGGGATTGGAGTGGACATGTTAGCCCTCATTCATTTGCAGTGGAAAGCTTATGATTAATTTGCTGTATAACCCCATCTGCTTTTATTTCTCTCTCCTTGCCAAATTTCAGCACCAATTTTGTCTCCTTGCCTTCTGTATTGAAGCCATCAACTCTGTTGGATACAGTTCCAGAGCCTGGTACTTATCTATGTGGCTATTACTGATGTGTAAATATGGACAGTGAATGTTGGCAGGTTGTCTACTTGGGGTTGGGGGCACAACAGCTAATCTGGGGTGGTGAGGCCATGTGTAGCAGCCCTTTAGCTGCCTGATCTAAAGTCAAGTAAATGAGCGCAAACCCGATACTTTCTGGGTCTATATGGCTAAGTTACTCACTGTATAAACTCCTTGAGCCATTAGGGGAACTTAATTCCATTAAAAAAAAAATTTAAAGCACCAATTTTGATTACAAATCCTACTCCTAAAATGTCCCTGTTGTTGATAACTCTGGAGAAGCATGAGCCAAGGCCAGAGACTGAGGAGTTGGAGATTTGGTCGTGTTTATTTCTATGGGCTGGAAATTGCAGTCAAAAGGCTTCCCGCGAGCGAATGCTTCCAAGCCGCAAGAAAAGTACGAACTTACCTAGTGCCTCCGTAACTTCGAAGACTGGCGCTACTGGGCCTGCAGGCATAGCCCACTATCCCAGGAGCGCATGCAGTTCACAGGCGTCCCTGAGATCACATGGGCCAGTCCAGCCAATTACAAAGGGGATTCCCATTATGCTTATGGTGATTCCATTTATGTATAGAATCCCCGTAAGCATAAAAAAACACTTTCACAGCACTTAAAATAAAAATAAATCATTACATGTTCAAAATTAATTCAAATACAATTGAATTAAACATATAAAACAAAAATTTAATTTTTTGGAAAAATAAATAAGCATTTTCCAAGGGACCAAAAATAAACAAAACTAATTTTAAAGGTTTTTGAAAGTTTAAATCATTGAAAATTTTTTATGTTAATATTTATTTAAACCCATAAGCTGGTAAAAGAAGGCTGCGTGCCTACTTTTGCCAGGTGTAAAGGTTTCATGGGCAGTACCCCAGCCCTGCAACAGCAAATGTCCATTTTCTTCGGATTCATACAATCTGTCAAGCTGAAACTTGACAGATCACAAGTTCCAGGTTTCTGTGCATCAGGAAGGAGACATGGTCACAGGCCCCAGAAAATCTGGGCCTATGTTTTTTGAGTGTCTGTATGGGAAATAGAAGTGCACTTTTGAGGTCTTCTAGAGGAGAGGGAGCATGATGGCTTTTTTGGACAATACAAAAAAAATGCAATGTTTAGTAATCATGTTATCATTTTTATTTTAAAGATAACAGTTACCTACCAAACAAACTCCTCCAAAAATGTATGATGAATCAGAAAAAACCAAACGGTGGGAAGGAGGCTATGAACGGACTTGGTATGTGTTCTAGTTTTATTTAAGATTGAGAATTTGTGCTATTTTGAATATTGCCATGTGTTCTTTAGCAGGCAGACGAGGGTTCAATTTAACACCTTGTCTGAATGATGGCACTTTTAACAACAACATTTATAGAGATATTTAACGTAGTAAAATGTCCCAAGACGCTTTATAGGAGTGGTGTCAAACAAAATTTGACACCGAGCCACATAAGGAGCAGGAGTTTGGGCAGTCGAGCGGTCTATAAAGGCCCGAGAGTCGGAGGAGGCGGCCACAGGAGCAGGAGTTCGGGCAGTCGAGCGGCCTATTAAGGCCCGAGAGTTGGAGGAGGCGGCCACAGGAGCGGGAGTTCAGGCAGGCGAGCGGCCTATAAAGGCCCAAGAGTCGGAGGAGGCGGCCACAGGAGCGGGAGTTCGGGCAGTCGAGCGGCCTATTTAGGCCCGAGAGTCGGAGGAGGCTAGCTGGTGCAGGGACAGAAGGTAAACAAAGAAGTAAGAAGAAATTGAAGTGGGACGTCACAGCCAAGCGGGTAAGTGGTTGGTGAGTATTTGATATTTTATTTTTCTTATCAGTAAGAAACCTTTGGCATTGTTAATCTAAGGGTTAGGTCATGGCAGGAGAGCCCAGACCCGTGTCATGCTCCTCCTGTGCTATGTGGGAAATCAGGGACGCTACCAGTGTCCCTGACTACTACGTGTGCGGGAAGTGTACCCAGCTGCAGCTCCTGACAGACCGCATTGCGGCACTGGAGCTGTGGATGGATTCACTCTGGAGTATCCGCAATGCTGAGGATGTCGTGAATAGCACTTTTAGTGAGTTGGTCATACCGCAGGTAAAGGTTGCACAGCCAGATAAGTAATGGGTGACAATCAGGAACAGCAGTGGAAAGCAGGTAGTGCAGGGGTCCCCTGCGGTCACCTCCCTCCAAAACAGATACACCGTTTTGGGTGGTATTGAGGGAGGTGGCTCATCAGGGGAAGGCAGCAGCAGCCAAGTCCATGGCACCAGGGGTGGCTCTGCTGCAGAGGAGGGCAGGAAAAAGAGTGGGAGAGCTATAGTGATAGGGGATTCTATTGTAAGGGGAATAGATAGGCGTTTCTGTGGCCGCAAACGACACTACAGGATGGTATGTTGCCTCCCTGGTGCAAGGGCCAAGGATATCTCAGAGGGGCTGCAGCGCATTCTGGAGGGGGAGGTTGAACAGCCAGCTGGCGTGGTGCATATAGGTAAAAAAGATGCAGGTAAAAAACGGGATGAGGTCCTACAAGCTGAATTTAGGGAGCTAGGAGTTAAATTAAAAAGTAGGACCTCAAAGGTAGTAATCTCAGGATTGCTACCAGTGCCACATGCTAGTCAGAGCAGGAATCGCAGGATAGCTCAGATGAATACGTGGCTTGAGGAGTGGTGCAGCAGGGAGGGATTCAAATTCCTGGGACATTGGAACCAGTTCTGGGGGAGGTGGGACCAGTACAAACCGGACGGTCTGCATCTGGGCAGGATGCATTGGTGGTCATTTTTCAACATTCCATGGATTCTGGATCAGTTCCTATGGATTGGAGGGTAGCTAATGTAACCCCACTTTTTAAAAAAGGAGGGAGAGAGAAAACTGAATTATAGACTGGTTAGCTTGACATCGGTGGTGGGGAAAATGCTGGAGTGAATTATTAAAGATGAAATAGCAGCGCATTTGGAAAGCAGTGACAGGATTGGTCCAAGTCAGCATGGATTTATGAAAGGGAAATCATGCTTGACAAATCTTCTAGAATTTTTTGAGGATGTAATTAGTAGAGTGGATAAGGGAGAACCAGTGGATGGGGGTTTATTTGGACTTTCAAAAGGCTTTTGACAAGGTCCCACACGAGATTAGTGTGCAAAATTAAGGCACATGGTATTGGGGGTAATGTATTGATGTGGATAGAGAAATGGTTGGCAGACAGGAAGCAAAGAGTGGGAATAAACGGGTCCTTTTCAGAATGGCAGGCAGTGACTAATGGGGTGCCGCAGGGTTCAGTGCTGGGACCCCAGCTATTTACAATATGCATTAATGATTTAGACGAAAGAATTGAATGTAATATCTCCAAGTTTGCAGATGACACTAAGCTGAGTGGCAGTGCGAGCTCCGAGGAGGATGCTAAGAGGCTGCAGGGGGACTTGGACAGGTTAGGTGAGTGGGCAAATGCATGGCAGATGCAGTATAATGCGAATAAATGTGAGGTTATCCACTTTGGTGGCAAAAACAGGAAGACAGATTATTATCTGAATGGTGACAGGTAAAAGAGGAGGTGCAACGAGACCGGGGTGTCCTGGTACATCAGTCATTGAAGGTAGGCATGCAGGTACAGCAGGCAGTAAAGAAAGCAAATGGCATGTTGGCCTTCATAGCAAGAGAATTTGAGTATAGGAGCAGGGAGGTCTTGCTGCAGTTGTACAGGGCCTTGGTGAGACCACACCTTGAGTATTGTGTGCCGTTTTGGCCTCCTAATCTGAGGAGCGAGTGCAGCGAAGGTTCACCAAACTGACTCCCGGGATGGCAGGACTGACATGAAGAAAGACTGGATCGGCTAGGCTTATACTCACTGGAATTTAGAAGAATGAGGGGGGATCTCATAGAAACGTATAAAATTCTGACGGGTCTGGACAGGTTAGATGCAGGAAGAATGTTCCTGATGTTGGGAAAGTCCAGAACTAGCGGACACAGTCTAAGGATAAGGGGTAAGCTATATAGGACCGAGATGAGAAACTTTTTCACCTCTAGAGTTGTGAACCTGTGGAATTCTCTGCCACAGAAAGTTGTTGAGTCTAGTTCGTTGGACATATTCAAAAGGGAGTTAGATGTGGCCCTTACAGCTAAAGGGATCAGGGGGTATGGAGAGAAGGTTGGGGTGGGGTACTGAGGTTGAATGATCAGCCATGATGTTGAATGGCCTTCTCCTGCACCTATTTTCTATGTCTCATAAGTAGATATTGGTGCAGATGAGCAAAAGCTTGGTCAAAGAGGTAGGTTTTAAGGAGCGTCTTAAAGGAGGAAAGAGGCGGAGAGGTTTGGGAAGGAAATTCCAGAGCTTTGGCCTCGGCAGCTGAAGGCATGGTCGCCAATGGGGAGCAATTAAATTTGAGGATGTGCAAGAGGCCAGAATTTGAGGAGCGCAGATATATGAGTGTTGTGGGGCTGGCGGAGGTTACAGAGATAGGGAGGGGCGAGGCCTTGAAAACGAAGATGAACATTTTAAAATTAAGGTGTTCCTCAACTGGGAGCCAATGCAGGTCAGCGAGCACAGGGGTGATGGGTGAAGTGGACTTAGTGCGAATTAAGACACGGGCAGCAGAGTTTTGGATGAGGTTAAGTTTATGGAGGGTGGAAGAGGGGAGGCTGGCCAAGTGTGCAACGAATAGTCAAGTCTAGAGCTAAGAAAGGCATTGAGGCGGGGTGGAGTCGGGCCATGTTACGGCTCATCTCTGGGTCATATATGACACCAAGTTTGCGAACACTCTGATTCAGCTTCAGACAATTGCCAGAGATGGGAGTCGGTGGCTAGGGAATGGAGTTAGTGGTGGGGACCAATGACTTTGGTCTCCCCAATATTTAGTTAGAGGAAATTTCTGCAGATCCAGCACTGGATATCCGACAAGTATATCTGAAAAATCAGAGACAGTGGAGGAATTGAGAGAGGTGGTGAGTTGAGGTGGGTGTCGTGAGCCTACATGGGGAAACTAAGATGTTGTCAGATGATGTTGCCAAGGAGTAACATGTAGATGAGAAATAGGAGGGGGCCTCAGAGGTAACGATGCAGAAGCGGGAAGAGAAGCTTCTCTGGCTACGACTGAATAGATAATGGAACCAAGCGAATGCAATTCCACTCAGCTGGACAACGGAGGAGAGGTTTTGAAGGAGGGTGATGTGGTCAACTGTCAAAGGCTGCAGACAGGTCGAGAAGCATGAGGAGGGATAGTTTACCACGGTCACAGTCACCTAGGATGTCATTTGTAACTTTGATATGAGCTGTTATGGTACTGTGGATGGGGTGGAAACCTGATTGGAGAGATTCAAACATGGAGTTCTGAGAAAGATGGGCACAGATTTGGAGGCGACAGCACGTCCAAGAACTTTGGAGAGGAAAAAAAATGCTACACTCTCAGTATTGTACTGTAGTGTCGGCCTATATTGTATACTATATTGTATTGTTAGACTTAATTGCACAACCTTCTCACTCAGAAGCAAGAGTGCTACCAACTGAGCTCTCAGTTCGAAAAAATGAATAACGTTCAACTTCTGACATTTACAGTATTTGCTTTGTTAGGTAATCTTTCAACACCTCATTTTAAATCAATATAGCCAGCCTAGATGATCCTAAATGCAGCATTTGGATGCCTTATACAGGTATAACAAAGTAAAGCTTTATCTTTGCTTAGAATGTTTTGCTTCAATATTAGAAATTCCTCCCAACCACCTGTTACTTTTATTTGCAGGGAAGTCCTTAAAGAAGATGAGTCAGGTTCTCTTAAAGCTACTGTTGATGATCTTCTCTTCAAAGAAAAAAGGAAAAGGTAACATCGAGGTCCAAGTTAATATATTTTTATTCATTGAGCCACAATAGCACGAGAATGCATTTTGTGTACTGTGAAATTGAGGGTAGCCCATCTGCTTGACTCCAACAAAACTTTAAATGAACACCACTATAGTGAATGGGACAAGTACATGTAGCGACAAATCAATGATGATGAAATGTGACCATCCCAATAGACCAGTGAATGTATTTCAATTCTAACAACAAATTGTACTGTAAAAAGTTAGTGGAACTCAAAGTGAAAAGGGACGGGCTTTGTTAAGATGCATCAGGAAAGTTTGAGAGGAAACAGCAGATGCTTTGACCACAATCTTTCAAATAATTTTAGCTATGGAAGTTCTGGTAAAAGGGGTAAAGCAAGTAACTGTGGGCACTCTTCTCAAGGTCATAATATGGGTGAAAATTAATACTCACCCAGAAAGCGGTGGATTAATTAAGGAAAGCCAACATGGATTTTTAAAACTTAATTCATGTTTGGAAAATGTAAGAGATTTTTGAGGAAATAATGGAGTGTATTGAGAGGGCAATGCAGTAAATATTTATATGGATTTCCAAAAGGCATTGAATAAGACACTGCATAGGAGGATTATTAAAAAAGTTTCAGCCAAATGGTATTAAAGAGTGACAGCATGGATAGGAAATTGGTTAAAGGACAGAAAACACAGTGGATAATGGATATTTTTTTAGACTGGAGGGCTGTAAACAGGTCAGTATTGGGCCCATTACACTTCTCAATATATGTAAGTGATGCCATCTCTCACATACCCAAGTTCAGATCAAACAGGGAATGTTGTTAACTGTGAAAAGAATTGTCAGTGACTTCAGGGGGATGTGGAAAGGTTAGTAGATTGGAGAAATAGATGTTAAATTAACTTTAGTACAGAAAAAGTGAGGTGAATAGGGAGGTAACGTATACAATAAATCGTTAACCTTTAAAAGAACTAAAGGAACAGAGAGACTTGGGATCCAAAAAACAATTTAAATGTGGCAGGGGATTTTGATAAAGCTGTGGGGGTAAAAGATAGTGGGCTACAATTTCCATTGGCTTACCGCCCGATTTCTGGGCAGTATTGGCCATTGTGGGCGATAACCAGGTGAGCGAGAAATTCCCCACCTGAGTTACGTCGGCTGTTTCTAGGTACCGTTGGGGAGGGGACCTCCGGGGTGCACCGTCCTCAGATTGCCCTGGCGCAATATTTGGCTCAGCGGTGACCCGTAGGTAAGTATGAAAAAAACCGCCACGAGAATCAGCGGAGCTGGGCAGTTGGTGAGTAGCTCTTCAAGAAAAAGGCTAGTAATTGTTTTTTTACTCATTATTTTAAAATTCTGTTGTGGTGATTTAGGTTAAAAGGATCTGGAGAATGTTTTAATGAATTTTTTATGTTCTGTTTTTTGAAAAAATATTTTGTATTTCAAATAATCAGCCTTGAGGTTGATTTTTTAAATTTTTCGATCATTTTCTTTAGAAACCGCCCAATCGACCCTAAATTCTACTTTTCCGCCGAGAGTCGGGGTGCAACGCCCATTTTTTTCGCTGGGCAGATTTTAAAATTTTGTGGGGGGGAAGTTTTCGCCGGCGATAATCTTGGGAATCTTAGCGGTCTTTTGGGCGGCAATCGGACGCTGGTGGGTTGTTAGGAAATTCTAGCCCATAGGATCCTACATTTTATTAATTGTTTTTGTACTCCACTCCAAATAAGTATGCTAAACCTATAAAAATCATTGGTTAGGCTGCAGTTAGTTATTACTTTAAGTAATAAATCAAGGTCACGGAGAGGGTGCAGAAGAGTACCACTAAGGTGATATGAGAGATTTGATGTGATCACTACTTTTCAAATTTTCTCTCCAGTTCTCCCTGTCTCTTGTGAAGGTAGTGACTTGTGATGGGGTATCATTCATGGGTGTCAAAAGCACTTTTGTACCTTGCTCGATTGGTATCAAGCACGCATGCACATTCACTGTATTGCAATCCTCTAGCTCGAGGACATTGAAACCAATTGCAGTGCCTAACCATCAGCCTGGCTGAGACTTGCTAACTTAGCACAGACCAGTTAACAAACCTGGGACCTCCCCGGTCTGTGAGGACCATAAAAATTAACAGCACAAAAGTAGGCCGTTCAGTTCATCATATTGTGGGCTCTTTACTAGAGTAATTCAAAACACATCCCATCGCCTTGCTCGCTCTCTCTCTCTATAGCCCTGTATCTTTATCAGTTTCAATTTTTCACTTTTCTCTCAAAAGATGTAATGAGCTCTGCTTTAACTCTCTGCTCCAATGACCCTCTGTGTAAAACAAATCTTCTAATCCCTCTCCTTATTCTGTTGGTGACAATTTTAAATTGGGATGAGATGCTTTAATTATGAGAGGAAAATGAGGCTATTTTCATTGGAACAAAGAAGGTTAATAGGAGATCTGATACAGAATTATTCAAAATTATGAAAGGTTTTGATAGCGATTAGAGAAAAAACTATTTCCTTTGGTTGCTGAATCCAAAACTAGAGGACATAAAATTAAGATAATTACCAAAAAAAACAAAGTGAGAAGTCAGGAAAATTTCTGTGCAGAGTTGTTAGGACATGGATTGGCATACCAGAAACAGTGGTGGAAGCAGAATTCATAATAGCTTTTAAAAAGGAGGTGAAGAAATATTTGAAAAATTAAAAAAGAAAAGAACATGGAGAAAGGGCATGGGAATGGAACTATGGGGATAGCTTTTTCAGAGTTTGAGAGGCACAATGGCCTCATTCTGTGCTGTGAAATTCTAATCCCCAAGATCCCCCTCATCAGTGATTCTCCAACCAGAGGAACTAGTCTTGTTCTGTTCACCCTACCTGTTAAACCTTTCATTTAAAATGGGTCTATTTAGTTATTGTGGCACTCGAGGAGCCTGACTTCACTTTGGTATAGTTTCCCTTCAAATAATTCTGCTGCTGCCTTCTTCCCTGTAGCGTCTTTGAGCAGCATGGACAAGTTAGACTTGGAATGGTGAGTGATTTTTATGTGATCTCTAACTTGTTGCAGACATCAAAAAACAATGACTAATTAGATTATAATTTTTTCTTAAAAATTGAAGTTTTTTAAACTTGATGTTTGCGTACTGTACAAATGTTAAGGCGTATTCTACAGGGTAGTTTCCCTTAGTATATTGATTTTCTAATTGATAGATGCGGCACTTGTACGTGATAATAGACATGTCAAGATCAATGGAAGATCAAGATTTGAAACCGAACCGACTTACCTCAACGTTAAAGGTAAAATAAAAGAGTTATGTTTGCTGCCTTGCCGGATTGCTGATTTAAAAAATCTGTATATCACTTATTATAATAACACACTGGAGGATCTCCCAACATAGTAACTTTTAATTTAAGTATGGAAAGTTCTGATTTGTAATTGAAAATACATGTTGGAGAATACTACTTTTGACCTTTTGTATTTGCCTGGCTCATCCTACACTCACCAGCACCAACAACCACCCCCCCCCCCCCTCTTTTTTTAAAATTAGTTGTCCTGCTGAATTAATTGGATTATTGATTTGTTTGACACCAGAGCAATTGGGAAGATTTTGTTAGGCTAAGAATGGGAAGAGATAAAGTTAATGGTTTGATTTTTTTGCTTCAGTGCTGGTCACCCCACAGATTTCCTGAATGAGAGGAAAATTGCAGGCTGGCCAGTGCAGAAGTGGAATTTGTGCAGTAGTTGGAAACACATTAAGTGGGTTACTAAAACCTAACTGAACATTTGCCAGACCTTGGAGTAGGAGGAATGGAATCATAATTAAAGGCATTGCAATTTCTGCTTTTCAAAAACGTTCTTAATTTTCTCACTCATGCTTGGGGTATAATTCCATGGTTGTTGGTAACCAATGTTTGAGGTCAGACCATGAGAGTAAGCAGGATTGTTGGGATGTAAGGAGGGCATTGCTGCTGAGCTAAATCATCTGTTTCTGCTGACATCCATTCTGTGCATTGTCCAACACGAGTAATTGTTTAGCGATGAGGAACACAAACTCTGGATAATTAACTCCCACTTCCTTCCACCAAACGCATTATGCTGAATCAGTTGTAGCACTTCCAGCACTGTCTTGCCTGAGATTAATTAACTCAGCATAGACTTGGGGCCAAACCTGGGATCGCCTGCTCTGTATGGCTGAGTACCACATCACAGGGTGCATTTACTTACGAGGGCATCCGCAGTTTCTTCTTTCATGAAATTATTTGCTCAGATGTAAAAGAAAGGGGGTGAAATACAGACTTCTCTCCCTTCTGGAGCTAAGTGGCCAGAATTGTGGAGGACTGAATTCGGAATGCATCTTCAATGCTAGCCTCACTGTTTCCTAGTTCCTTCCCTGCTTTTCTGCAGGTATTAACTCCTGCTTAGATATAGTTCTACAGGACGAGGGTACAGTGCCCTCTGGTACCTTGCTCAAATGGCCATTTGTCAGGGTGAGTGTTGTCAAGCTATTTCACAATACGAGAGCATCGCAGCTGAGCTTGGTCCTGGCTTCATCTGACAATCTACACACACGCACTGGATAGCACAGACCAGGAAAGGAACTGGAGATTTCTGGTCTGTACAGCTCTACTACCTGCCATTAGGGAAGCTTGGCCTAATTAAATTGTGCCATTTGGAGTAGAATCAGACCATTTAAATCTAGAGCCAAAGTCCGGATGTCCTTCCCTGTCAACCTACCAGTGTGAATACCTCTATCAGAAGCTTGCAGCAAGGCTGAGTAACACTGCTGTTGAAGGATATGACTTTTTTTTCTCAGCCTGCACTTTGTGCGTACAGTTTGTATTATATTATAGTTTAGCAGGCAAACAACTTCTTAAATTGATGCTTTTATCCTTTCTTTTTTGCAGTTGCTGGAATACTTTGTAGACGAATATTTTGACCAAAATCCTATTAGTCAGGTATGAACACAAGAATTTGTCAGGGCAAGTCTACTCTTTCTAGTTTCTCTCCTATCTCCCCTCATTCTCTCTCCAAACTCATCTTGTTCCTGCTTCCTTGGCCCCATTCAAACTAAAATGCGGACCACCCAACTTCCTTTCCTGGTTCCTATACTAGCTGACATTGTAAATGGTTCCTCCTCCTCATGTACTGTCCCCTCTCCCTTTCAAAATTGCCGTCATCACATTTCTCCTCAAACAATCTACACTCAAGCCCATATATCCTTGCAAACTACTGCACAACTTCAACCTGCCTTTCCTTTTCAAAGTCCTTGAACGTGTTGTTGCCTCCCAAATTTGTGTGCATTTTTCCTGCAACAGTAGGCCATTCAGCCCCTCAAGCCCATGCTATTAGATCATAGCTGAACTGTACTTCAACTCCATTTTACCTGCCTTTGCTCCATATCCCTCGATAACCTTGTGTAACAAAAATCTTATCAATCTCGGTCTTGAAAATATTAATTGACCAATATTCACAGCCTTTTGGGGAGTGAGTTCAAGATTTCCAATTACTTTTGTGTGAAATAAGTACTTCATAATTTCACTCTTAAAATGCCTAGCTATAATTTTAAGTTTGTGCCCCCTTGTTCTGGATTCCCCCTGCAGAGGAAATCGTTTTGCTGTATTGAATTCCTTTACCATTTTAAAAACTTTGATTAGATCACTCCTCAACCTTCTGAACTCAAGGGAAGCCAAGTTTATGCAATCTGACCTCCCAATTTAACTCTTTTAGCCCTGGTATAATTCTGGTGAATCTATACATCAAGCCAATGTGTTTAGTTCATGCGACAAATTCTGTACCCTTGCCACCGATTCTTTCCCCCTCCCTTGCCACTGTCTCAGGTTGAACCAGTCCTTTTGCAAGCTTGGTGTCCTCTCCATCAATTACAATGTTCTCATGGTCAACCCCTCATCATCTATCCTCCATAAGCGTCAGTTCATCCAAAACTGCTGCCTGTAACCTTTTACCCACCAAGTTAAGCTCGCCCATCATCCCATGTTCACTGACTTGCATTGGCTCCCGGACCCTGAAAACATTAAAATTAAAATGTTCATCCTCCTGTTTAAATCCTTTCATGAGCTTGTGCCTATCTATTTTTGTAACCTCCATCCTTACAACCCTCCAAGCACTCTGCATTCCTCCAAGTCTGGCCTCTTGTGCATTACCCACTCCCTTTGCCCTACCATTGCTGGCCATGTCTTCAGCTGTCTAGGCCCTATGTTCTGGAATTACCTTCTTAAACCTCCGACTACCCACCTTATATAAATGCAAATTGTGTTCCAAGTAATTGATGTATGTCGATGCTGACTCTAAATTTTGGATATCCATCCCAGTTTTCTGCTTTTTCCCTGTACTCATTAATATTTTGCTTCAGGTGGTTATCTAATTCCCTCTTAAATGTGATGATTAACTCAACTTCAATAGGCACTTTTAGTAACACATTCCAGAATTTAATAGCCTTTTGTGTGGAATTTTTTTTTCTTCCCTTTGCTTATTGTGCTAAATTAATTGTATGCCCCCTATTACTGATGCACTAACCAATGGAAATAATCTTTCACCATATACTCTTTTTCAAACCCTTTCAAAATTTTGAATGAGTAGGTTTAGCCTTGGCTCCCTCTCACCTCTGAGTCAGAAGATCGTGGGTTCAAGGCCCACTCTTGAGAGTTCAGCACATATCTAGATTGACACTTCAGTGCAGTATTGAGGAAGTGTTGCTCTGTCGGAGGTCTTTTGGTGAGACTTTAAACTGAGGTTCTGTCTGCTCTCTCAGGTGTATGTAAAAGACCCCATGGCACTATTGCGAGCAGGGGACTTCTCTTGGTATCTTGGTCAATATTTAGCCCTCAACCTACATCACTAAAAACAGATTATCTGGTAATTTATCTCATTGCTGTTTGGGGGACCTTGCTGTGCCTAAATTGGCTGCTGCGTTTCCCTACATTACCACAGTGACTATACTTCAAAAGTACTTCATCGGCTGTGAAATGCTTTTGGGATGTCAAGCCATGAAAGGCAATATATAAATGCAAGTTTTTTATTTCTATCAGATCCCCTTAATCCTTTTGGCTCTAGAGAATGCAGTCCTAGTTTTTCATAGCTCTCATCGTAACTATATTCTCTTATTCCTGGTACCATCCTAATGAATGCACAATGGACCATTACTGTAACTTTCTATTGTGGGTTCGAGCAGAAGCACAAATTGAGTTAGTTAAATTGACCTCATCAGTGGAATTAATTTTATTACAGGAAGTCATTAAGTGTTTGGACTTGATGCTTTGTTTAAATGTGAATTACAGTCCGAGCTTGATAACAAGACCTTATGTGGATTAAGTGCTCAAGTAATTTTTTTGCGGCAACAAAATATTGCCGATTGCGAATTACAATATTTTATTTTTGTTTTTAGATTGGTATCATTACTACAAAAAACAAAAGGGCAGAAAAACTTACTGAACTTGCAGGTAATGCAGTTTATTCTGTATGTGTTTCATATTTTAAGGCAGTATTGAAGTAATTATATGAAGTGTAACTATAGTAGTTACATTAGATTAACTACAGTTGTAAAATTAGATTAAGAAACTTACTGAGGAGTCTAAAGAGCTGGAATCTAGATCTCACCTCTTCTACTCTTGAGCACATTTCCATATCCCTGCCTTCTTTGTTAATACAATTTGAAACATATCTCTTGAATATTATTAGTGGATTATGTAGCCTTCAAGTGAACTCATAACTGTACATTGAGTTTCAGAAAGATCCATAAATATACAATTCAGTCAATGATGTCGACATTCCCAGAATCGTGTTGCTTCCAACTGTCTCTTCAAATTTGATTGATACAGTGTAGCGTGTTTGTGTACTATAAAAGTTATTTGGACAAATTACATAAAGTGGTATCTAAACCATTGTTATTCTATACACAGTAGATACCTGTTTTATTTATGTTTTAAATTGAGCAGGTTATCTTCCAGAGGCTTCTTCCATCGTTTTCCTGTTTTGACCCGAAAGATATTTGCTTTAAGTCCAGTGTATCTTTTTGGACCAAAAGGATCCACTAATATCATTAGCTTCACATAGCAATTAGTATCAAATGCAGTATACAGATTCCAGTACTTAATTTATTTTAGACATACAGGTTTTCCAATTAATACCCATCATGTGAGGTAGACATCCTTTATTCCCCATTTTTTTCCCCCACCCTCTTTTCTCTTTTTTTTTGAAGGCACTTGACTCGTTCTAGGGTTGGATCAGTGGAAACCAACAATCCTCTGATGCCTCTCCCAGGTGGGTTTTCTTTTTGTGTGAGCCCGGATAGTAAGCGCTGCTAAACTGTTTGACTGCAGGAGCATTAAAGCACTCTCACCTGACACCACATAACCATGGATTCATGTGAATCATTACACTTTTCAGCAGCAGTAGGTCACTAGATGACAATCAGGAACAGAAACCCTGGCTCATTTATTTTTCCCCCCTCCCTCCCTAGCACTGAGGCCAATTGTAATTTCCAAATTAAGACTGGTTTTGTCATTGCTTGTGTGTTAGGAAATCCAAAGAAGCATAAAGAAGCCTTAAAGAAAGCTGTAGGTGTGTCATGCTGTGGAGAGCCTTCACTTTATAATTCACTCACCTTAGCTATGGAGACTCTGAAGTAAGTTTTTTCAGAACTTTTTAAAACAAGTTTTTACCTTTCCACTATCCCCACCCCCTCACCCTACTTCTCTGTTTCATTCCTGTTTGCATGCTGCTCTTTCACCTGAGATAATTTGAGCTTTATTTTTACTCAAAACTGCAATTTGTTTCGATTTTGCACTAGATTAGAACAGCTGACATAACCTCAGTTTCGATTTTTCTCCCCTAAAGGCATATGCCAGGACACACCAGTCGTGAAGTACTTGTCATTTTTAGCAGTCTGACAACATGTGACCCATATAATATTTATGATCTTATTAAGGTAAATGTTTCATATATATTTTGTTCATAAATTGTAAAAGTAACCCATGTGCAGCTGGCCTGGTGGTGCACTGGTTTGTGTGTGTAGTGTGTGTGTTTTTTAATTCATTCATAACATTAAAAATAGGAGCAGGAGTATGCCATTTTGCCCCTCGAGCCTGCTCTGCCATTCAATGAGATCATGACTGATCTACCTCAGCTCCACTAGCCTGCACTATCCCCATATCCCGTGATTCCCTATATATCCAAGGAGACTGAATTGTATATTTATAGATCCCATTCATGGAATGTGGGTGTTGCTAGCAAGGCCAGCATCTATTGCCCACCCCTAATTGCCCTTGAGAAGGTGGTGGTGAGCCGCTTTCTTGAACCGCTGCGGTCTGTGTGGTGAAGGTACTCCCATCGTGCTGTTAGGGAGGGAGTTCCAGAATTTTGACCCGGCGATGATGAAGGAACAGCGATATATTTCCAAGTCGGGATGGTGTGCGACTTGGAGGGAAACTTGGATGTTCCCAACTGCCTGCTGCCCATAATCTTTTAGGTGGTAGAGGTCGCAGATTTGGGAGGTGCTGTCGAAGAAGCCTTGGCGAGTTGCTGCAGTGCTTCTTGTAGATGGTACACACTGCAGCCACAGCGTATTGGTGGTGGATGGAGTGAATGTTTAAGGCAGTAGATGGATATTAATCAAGCGGGCTACATTGTCCTGGATGGTGTTGAACTTCTTGAGTCTTGTTGGAGCTGCACTCATCCAGGCAAGTGGAGAGTATTCCATCACACTCCTGACTTGTGCCTTGTAAATGGTGGAAAGGCTTTGGGGAGTCAGGAGGTGAGACACTCGCCACAGAATACCCAGACTCTGACCTGCTCTTGTTGCACAGTATCTGTGGCTGGTCCAGTTAAGCTTCCGGTCAATGGTGACTTCCAGGATGTTGATTGTGGGGGATTTGGCAATGGTAATCCTGTTGAATGTCAAGGAACGGTGTTTACACTCTCTCTTGTTGGAGATAATCATTGCCTTGCGCTTGTGTGGCACAAATGTTACTTGCCACTTATCAGCCTAAACCTGAATATTGTCCATGTCTTGCTGCATGTGGGCATGGACTGCTTCATTATCTGAGGAGTTGCAAATGGAACTGACAATTGTGCAATCATCAGCAAATATCCCCACTTCTGACCTTATGATGGAGGGAAGGTGTATGTGTACTAGTTCTTATGCCTTGGAATTACAGAACATGGGTTATTGATTTAGAAAGGGCGGGAGATTGGAACTGTGAGTAGCCCTTTTACAGAGCTGGCACAGGTGCAGCTGTAAAACTTCGCTCATTCTATGATTTCTTCAACAAATGGTTGTCCGTTTTGTGCTGAGTTACTGATCTCAGCTGGGGTGATGAAAAGGTGCTACATTTGGCTTTAGTGCCATGGATCAGGAGAAGAAAATTCAGCAGGTTTTCCACTCCTGATTGCTATCTGGCATACCTCTGCTGGAAGTTGCACATGTGGATGGCAAGGGAGAACAGTGTTGGCTCAACTGTGGTTCACTGCGGTTGGATCATCTGCTTACACCGGTTGTCTTCACACGTGAAGAATGGCCACTATGGTGCAATACTGGAGAGTGGTTGGTACTTCAGCAAAAAGTCATGGCTTTCAGGAAAAGAATGAGCAGAAAAATGTAGAAGAAAAATTATTGTTATGCAAGACATAGTTGTACTGTAATTTGTCAATATTCATTGCAGTGTTTTAAGATTTTTGTTACAGTAATGCTAATCCATCATGTTTTACTTCATGAAGTGCTTGAAGGCCGCTAAAATCAGAGTGTCTGTGATTGGTCTGTCGGCGGAAGTTCGAATTTGCACTGTTCTCACCCGTGAGACTGGTGGTAGGTAATCTGAACTAACCAACTCATCTTGTCAGAGTTAGAAAAGAAAATGAAAAATACTTTTTTTTTTTAAGTGCTTTCTTTAAATCGCACCCAAGGTCTCGATGATTAAGACAGTGAGTGGCTGAACCATATAGACCAAGAGATTCCCAGATTTAATTTTTAGTCTGGGCTGAGTTGCCTGATTGCAGCCAGGGCGGTAGTAAGGGTACTACAATTGATCTCAGTGCCCTTAATTAAGGAGAGGAAATGTGGGATGGGTTCCTGCTTCTCGTTGCGATCCAGAACCCTCTGTTGAAAATGTGTGTGAATTTTGGGTTAATGGAGAATTGGGCTCAGCTACAATGCCCCACATGCTCAAATAGCCTGCCAAAACTCACTGGGCATAAGTATGAATAATGCCACTTGGGCAGAGTACTGAAAAGTGACTGCTGTTTGTGGTATGTATCCCAGCAAAAAGTCAATGCTTTCAGAGAGGGGAAGGGAAACATTGGTGGAAAAGTAAAACGTACTTGTTTTATTAATTGTCTCCATATGTGAGGGCGACTTTAGTTATGGTGCATTTAGTCTGTCAGTTGCCAATGAATGAATGAATGGTTTTAACTTTTTTTTTTAACCACACATCTAAAGTGAATTCTTGGGGTGGATTCTTGTTGAAAATTGGTTTATGTAATGATTCTTTCTTCAATGGGAAAGGAAGGAAATTACTCATTTTTCTAATATTCTGGTTTACTTTTGTGACTGCTTAACTTTAAATATTTAAGCAAAGTACTTAACATACCCATCAGTGAGCAGCTGGCTATCTTTAATCTATTAAGTCAGTTTTGCACTATAAATGCTTTTTTCATCTGTTTAGTCATATAACTATATATCTTCCCCATACCCAAGCAGATCAGTAGACTGATGATATCATTGTGATAGTTCTCATTATGGAATTCTTCAATATCTGAAGTCCATGTTGCCATTGTTAAATTTAATTTATCATCCCCGAGATATAGAAACATGGGCCTACACTGTGTAAATGCTGGGACATAATTTCACCCAATTCCAGCTTTGTCACTATGAGGAAGTGCCAAGCAGAGGTTGGATAAGGGATTGAAGTCAATCTTGTGAACCTTTTGCTGGCTAATTTGTAGTGGCATTGACAAAATCATGGGAACAGGTCATCTGACCTTTTGGTAGCACTTAATATGGAGCCTAAAGAGACCAGGAAAGCAAAGAAGATGGAGTGAGTATCTCACTCAAATTAAAAATGAAACAATCTAGTTTAAGAAATATTAACATCTTAAATTATTTCTGTGGTCCCTTCCTAGGTACATACCATGTTATTTTAGATGAGAGCCATTTTAGAGATCTACTTAATTATCATGTTCATCCTCCACCTGCCAACTCCAATTCAGAGTGTTCTCTCATTCGTATGGGTAAGTACATTCTTAGTCAAGTAATTATTTAGTATGTCATATTATTTGCATCTTGGAACATGCATATTGTTTTTCCATGTGATAACTGTAAATGTTGTTTTCTCAATTTAATTCTGACTATTTTAGAGCAGTGTTAGACCAAGGAGTGCAGTATTCACTGAATGGGCAAATGTTTCTCATCATTAACACTTCAATGCCAAGTTTATTGTGTAAAAGAAGAAAGACTTGCATTTATATAGTGCCTTTCATGACCTCCGGACGTCCCAAAGCACTTTACAGCCAATGACGTCCTTGTGAAGTGGAGGCACTGTTGTAATATAGGAAACATGGCAGCCAACTTGCGCACAGCAAGCTCCCTCAAACAGCAATGTGATAATCAGATAATCTGTTATGCTGATCATGATTGAGGGATATCTATTGACCTGGACACCGGGGATAACTCCCCTGCTTTTCTAAATAATATCCTGGAATCTTCTGCGTCCACCTGAGAGAGCAGAAGGGGTCTCAGTTTAACACCTCCATCTGAAAGATGGCACCTCTGACAATGCAGCACTCCCTCAGTAATGCTCTGGAGTGTCAGCCTAGATTTCTGTGCTCAAATCTCTGGAGTGGGACTTGAACCCATACCCTCAGAGGTGAAGGTGTCACCAACTGAGCCACAACTGACATTGTGAGTTCATGGAAGGCAGTAGCAGACAGCATCTTGGCACACTGCTGAAGTTTCATTCTGAGAGGAAAAACATTCTGAGGATAGCTGTCTCCTGTAGAGGCTTGAGAACAAATTGTTTTCAAGTCCTTTTGTTCTAGGAAGAGTGCGTGGTCACACAGGAAAATATAGAGGGGCAGCAAGTAGCTTACCCAAGGATGGGAAATGAATGGTACTATGGTTCTCAGTGTTTGGTGGGTAGCTAAGTTACTTCAGATGAATGTTTCTCATGGATCTTGGATAATTTTACTCCCTTACTCTCTCGAAAGCTTTTCTCTCTCCTTTTTCTGTCAACTTTTTCCTGTTTTCTCTTGAAAACATTGACATCTTCCTAGCGCACAACTCAGCAGGCAGGCACCCTCTGATACCTCACCCAAGTGGCAGTTATTCACATCATAGATTCATAGAATGGTTACAGCACCGAAAGAAGCCATTTGGCCTGTCGAGCCCATGCCGGCTCTCTGCAAGAGCACCTCAGCTAGTCCCACTCCCCTGCCCTTTCACCGTAGCCCTCCAAGTGTTTTTCCTTTAGGTACTTTTGCAAGCCACGATTGAATCTGCCTCCACAATCCTTTCAGGCAGTGCATTTCAGATCTAACCACTCGCTGTGTTTATTAAAAAAAAAGTTTTTCCTCGTGTTGCCTTTGGTTCTTCTGCCAATCACCTTAAATCTGTGTCCTCTGGTTCTTGAACCTTCCGCCAATGGGGAACACTTTCTCCCTATCTACTCTGTCCAGACTCCTCGTGATTTTGAACACCTCTATCAATTCTCCTCTCAATCTTTTCTGCTCTAAGGACAACAACCCCAGCTTCTCTAGTCTATCCATGTAACTGAAGTCCCTCATCCCTAGAACTGTCAGATACTGTCCCCCTTTCCCTCAAATCTGCTATCATCACCCCTCTCCTCAAAAAAACAACCCTTGACCCCTCCGTCCTTGCAAACTACCGCCCCATCTCCGACCTCCCTTTCCTCTTCAAAGTCCTTGAACGTGTTGTCACCTCCTAAATCCATGCCCATCTTTCCCTCAACTCCATGTTTGAATCCCTCCAATCAGGTTTCTGCCCCTGCCACAGTACCGAAACGACTCTCATCAAAGTCACAAATGACATCCTTTGTGACCATGGCACACTATCCCTCTTTGTCCTTCTTGACTTGTCTGCAGCCTTTGACACAGTTAACCACTCCAATGCATCCACCGTTGTCCAGTTGGGTGGGACTGCATTCGCCTGGTTCCATTCTTATCTATCTCATCGTCGCCAGAGAATCACTGCAACGGCTTCTCTTCCCACTCTCGCATCGTTACCTCTGGTGTCCTCCCACGGATCTGTCTTTGGCCCTCTCCTATTTCTCATCTACATGTTGCCCCTTGACGCCATCATCCGAAAACACGGCATCAGTTTCCACACGTACATTGATGACACCCAGCTCTACCTCACTACCACTTCTCTCGACACCTCCACTGTATCTAAATTGTCAAATTGCTTGTTCAACATCCAGTTCTGGATGAGCAGAAACTTCTCAAATTAAATATTGGGAAGACCGAAGCCGTTATTTTGCTCCCCCCCCCCCCCCCCCAACCCCATTCCCTAGCCACTGACACCATCCCTCTCCCCAACATCTGTCTGAGGCTGAACCACACTGTTCGCAACCTTGGTGTCATATTTGACCCTGAAATGAGCTTCCGACCATATAGCCGCAACATAATTAAGACCACCTATTTTCACCTCTCTAACATCGCCCATCTCCGCCCTTGCCTCAGCTCATCAGCTGCTGAAACCCTCATCTATGCTTTTGTTATCTCTAGACTTGACTATTCCAACATACTCCGAGCTGGCCTCTCACATTCTACCCGAAGTAAACTTGATGTCATCCTAAACTCGGCTGCCTGTGTCCTAACTTGCACCAAGTCCCGCTCACCCATCACCCCTGTGCTCACTGACCTACATTGGCTCCCGAATAAGCAACGCCTCAATTTCAAAATTCTCATCCTTGTTTTCAAATACCTCCATGGCCTCGACCCTCCTTATCTCTGTAATCTCCTTCAGCCCCACAACCCCCCCGAGATATCTGCACTCCTCTAATTCTGTTCTAATTTCTCCTTATGTGGCTCGGTGTCAACATTTTGTCTTCTAATACTCCCGTGAAGCACCTTGGGATGTTTTACTTTGTTAAAGGTGCTATATAAATATAAGTTGTTGATGTTGAACCAGTCTTGTAAACCTTTATGGCCTTCATAACTTCCTAAATTGCAGTGCCCAGAATTGGACACAATACTCCAGTTGTGGCTGAACCAGTATTTTATAAAGGTTCATCATTAACTTCCTTGCTTTTGTACTCTCTGCATCTATTTATGAAGCCCAGATTCCCAAATGCTTTTTTAACTGCTTTCTCAACCTGCCCTGCCATTTTCAACGATTTGTGCACATATACCCCCATGTCTCTCTGTTCATGCACCCCCTTTAGAATTGTACTCTTTAGTTTATATTGCCTCTCCTCATTGATCCAAAATATATCACTTCACCTATTATGTGGCACTTTATCAAATGCCTTTCGGGAGTCCATGTACACCACATCAACCGCATTGCACCCATCAACCCCCTCTGTTACCTCATCAAAAAGCTCAATCAAGTTAGTTAAACACGATTTGCCTTTAACAAATCCGTGCTGGCTTTCCTTAATTAATCCACACTTGTCCAAGTGACTGTTAATTTTGTCCCACGATTATCGTTTCTAAAAGCTTCCCCACTACCAAGTCTAGAAAGTAAATATTATCAGGGAATTAAACCATGTGGGGTACCATAGCCAAGTATGATTCTGCCCTCATCTGATGTCCATACAGAAACACTTCCAGCAGGGGTCATTGGATAATGGTCAGAAGTGGAAGCTCTTCTCAATTGTGCTCCCTAGCCCAGGGATGATGAAGCCAATTATAATGCCCCCACTATCACCCCAGCTAAATTAGCTCCTGGAACTGATCAAGAGCAGAATCCAACCCCTGCAGCCACTCCTGAACTCGCCGGTGTGTCGGCAGGATGGTTGATCGATTAAATCCCTTCCCCCAAACGGAGCAGGTGAACAGTTGTGGTTTGTTTCTGATGATACTGACATGTATAACTGGACGGAGGAGCGGTGAGAGAACGTGGCGGGGGAGTGGCAAATGAGGGTACACGGCCCAGAAGGGCCGAGGGGCAGCACGGGCCAGCCCACACTGTGATATGTGTGTGCACTAGGTCTGTGCAGCAGAGCAGGCCTCCGGTTGCCCTGGTTAACCCTTGCCACTGGATAAAGGCCTAGCTCTGTCCAGTCCGTGTGGTGGCTGATGTGCAACGATCACCACACGTTAAAAAAATCCATTCGTAGGCATCTTCCACGCCTTCAATTGGAGTTCAGGACTGGAATATCTGGTCCTTCATTGAAACATCTGTGAATTCGTGGAAGCAAGTCATACTCGTTCGAGGGACCATCTATGATGATAAATTAGCTAAATCAATCAAACCTGAGACCTTTGTAGTTTGCGTGCCTCAGCTATTCACTAGGTAAAAAATCTGAGCGAAATGAGGCGACCCCAGTTAATCAAATTAGTGAAATATAGCCCGGTAGAAGGCCCAAATGTTTGTCTAGCTGAAACCTGTCATTCCTAAGTGAAATCTATTTACAACTTCAGCAGTCCTGATATCCTGTGCAAGTTCATTAACAACACAATTCCTTGGATTCAGGGTGTGGAAAAAGTAAATGTTGTGGGAAAGTGGATAGGATGTAATATCTGAATAGTGCTATCGGATGTTGGTCCACACATCCAGTATGTGTCTGAGCAACTACCTTGTACTGTCACCAGATTTTGTATTGGGGGGAGAGAGAATCTATATTTTTTCCAGCACTGACAACACTCCCTATTTGCTTTTTCATTTAATTTTGCAAATATTCCATCAAGGTGCATCTCATTTACACTGGTAACAACATTAATGATTAGGCATGTTTCTTGATAAAAGGTATTATGTTTTGTAACATTATTTATTGTGTTAAGAAATTAAGTGTTTTTGATATGAAATAGAAATAATCATTATTTTCTTTTATTGTAAGGTTTCCCCCAGCATACAATGGTATCCTTATCAGATCAGGATGCAAAACCATGTTTCAGCATGGCGTAAGTATGATAAATGATGGCCAGCAGTATAAAACAATATCTGAATTTATATTTAATACATACTATTAATTTGGTAGTTAGCTTACCAAAGTAATTCCAGTTGTGCAGAAAGTTAATGCTGTTTTTTTTAAAATAAATCTGCAGCATCAATTTATTTTAACAGTATAATGGTGTTTCAGGAAGTAGAACATTCTATTTGAAGATTTTGTTTACCAATTGGCTCAGATTAATTTTCTACAATTGATGTCTATATTAGTTTTTGTTTTGTTAGTTTATAGTTTGAGCAAGTTTCCTCCCTTTTTCAGTAATGTTATTTCCTATTTGGCCTAGCAACTCTGCAGCTGAGGCATTGGGAAAACTACTCTCGAGATGTTGCTAATGCCCCCAGAAACTAGATGTTAGGGACCACCAGGTCAAATTTTCTCACGCCTTCTCCTCTCTGGGAGATGCTGCTGCCTCTTGGTGCCTCTCTCCCCAATGGTTTAGATTGCGAACTAAGCAGGATGGAACTTTAATCTGTATCCATCCTTGCTCTGTGCTGATATTGGTATGTTTCTTTTAAGGTTTTTAAAATTTACAAACTTTATGCTGTAAACTGAGTACAGTTATATTACTAATTTAATTTACATTTTCTGTATTAACTTTGTGTTTTCAGGCATTTAGATAGCAGTAGTGGGCCAGTCTTAACACTTGGTGGATATTATTGTCCCCAGTGTAGAGCTAAATATGCTGAACTGCCCGTGGAATGCAAAGTCTGTGGTGAGTACTTGCAATTACAAATTCGGAGACATGGGTGAACAGTTTTTAGGAGATGTTTGAAGGCAGAGAGGTAAATAGCAAGGTAATGCAGTTTGGGAGAGAATTATGAACATCAGTGACTTTGCTTTAGATTGTGTAGCAGAGGAAATAGGGAGCAGTCAGTCATCTGGAGTCAAAGGAGCAGAGGGTGGAGGTAGAAACTAAGGCTGGAGTAGATCACTCGGATAGAGGGGTAGAATGGGAAGATGGAACTTGGTGTTGTGAGTATACATGCAGAAGCTAACCTAGTGCTTGCAGATGATATTGAGGTGGTAATAAGTAAATGGCGAATAGGAGAGGACCAAGCATGGAACTGTAAGGTATTTTGGAGGTGACCATGTTGGGATGGGAAGGGAAACTGTTTGTTTGTCTGATGAAAGCCGTGCCATGGAGATGGACACTGGAGGAGTGCCAGCAGAGATAAATGATGTGGTTAATGTTGACAAAGGTGTCCGAGAAGTTGAGGAGGGGCAGTGAGTCATGGTCAAGTGCTGTTGTGACTTTGACAAGGTTGCTGAGGGTAGATTGGACAGTGGATTGGAGGGATTTGAACAAGGAGCAATGAATAAAGAATTACATGCATAAAGCCCAAAGCTGAATTACAAACTTATTGTTTCAGTTTGGCATCACTGTTGAAATTTGCCTGGTATGTTGTGGGTCAGATAGCCAGGGTTCATGGGCTGCAGTTTAAACACCTTTGCAATATATGATAGAAACATAGAAACATAGAAAATAGGTGCAGGAGCAGGCCATTCAGCCCTTCTAGCCTGCACCGCCATTCAACGAGTTCATGGCTGAACATGAAACTTCAGTACCCCCTTCCTGCTTTCTCGCCATACCCCTTGATCCCCCGAGTAGTAAGGACTTCATCTAACTCCCTTTTGAATATATTTAGTGAATTGGCCTCAACTACTTTCTGTGGTGGAGAATTCCACAGGTTCACCACTCTCTGGGTGAAGAATTTTCTCCTCATCTCGGTCCTAAATGGCTTATCCCTTATCTTTAGACTGTGACCCCTGGTTCTGGACTTCCCCAACATTGGGAACATTCTTCCTGCATCTAACCTGTCTAAACCCGTCAGAATTTTAAACGTTTCTATGAGGTCCCCTCTCATTCTTCTGAACTCCAGTGAATACAAGCCCAGTTGATCCAGTCTTTCTTGATATGTCAGTCCCACCATCCCGGGAATCAGTCTGGTGAATCTTCGCTGCACTCCCTCAATAGCAAGAATGTCCTTCCTCAAGTTAGGAGACCAAAACTGTACACAATACTCCAGGTGTGGCCTCACCAAGGCCCTGTACAACTGTAGCAACACCTCCCTGCCCCTGTACTCAAATCCCCTCGCTATGAAGGCCAACGTGCCATTTGCTTTCTTAACCGCCTGCTGTACCTGCATGCCAACCTTCAATGACTGATGTACCATGACACCCAGGTCTCGTTGCACCTCCCCTTTTCCTAATCTGTCACCATTCAGATAATAGTCTCTGTCTCTGTTTTTACCACCAAAGTGGATAACCTCACATTTATCCACATTATACTTCATCTGCCATGCATTTGCCCACTCACCTAACCTATCCAAGTCACTCTGCAGCCTCATAGCATCCTCCTCGCAGCTCACACTGCCACCCAACTTAGTGTCATCTGCAAATTTGGAGATACTACATTTAATCCCCTCGTCTAAATCATTAATGTACAATGTAAACAGCTGGGGCCCAAGCACAGAACCTTGCGGTACCCCACTAGTCACTGCCTGCCATTCTGAAAAGTACCCATTTATTCCTACTCTTTGCTTCCTGTCTGCCAACCAGTTCTCAATCCACGTCAACACACTACCCCCAATCCCATGTGCTTTAACTTTGCACATTAATCTCTTGTGTGGGACCTTGTCGAAAGCCTTCTGAAAGTCCAAATATACCACATCAACTGGTTCTCCTTTGTCCACTTTACTGGAAACATCCTCAAAAAATTCCAGAAGATTTGTCAAGCATTATTTCCCTTTCACAAATCCATGCTGACTTGGACCTATCATGTCACCATTTTCCAAATGCGCTGCTATGACATCCTTAATAATTGATTCCATCATTTTACCCACTACTGAGGTCAGGCTGACCGGTCTATAATTCCCTGTTTTCTCTCTCCCTCCTTTTTTAAAAAGTGGGGTTACATTCTCTACCCACCACTCGATAGGAACTGATCCAGAGTCAATGGAATGTTGGAAAATGACTGTCAATGCATCCGCTATTTCCAAGGCCACCTCCTTAAGTACTCTGGGATGCAGTCCATCAGGCCCTGGGGATTTATCGGCCTTCAATCCCATCAATTTCCCCAACACAATTTCCCGACTAATAAAGATTTCCCTCAGTTCCCCCTCCTTACTAGACCCTCTGACCCCTTTTATATCCTGAAGGTTGTTTGTGTCCTCCTTAGTGAATACCGAACCAAAGTACTTGTTCAATTGGTCTGCCATTTCTTTGTTCCCCGTTATGACTTCCCCTGATTCTGACTGCAGGGGACCTACGTTTGTCTTTACTAACCTTTTTCTCTTTACATACCTATAGAAACTTTTGCAATCCGCCTTAATGTTCCCTGCAAGCTTCTTCTCGTACTCCATTTTCCCTGCCCTAATCAAACCCTTTGTCCTCCTCTGCTGAGTTCTAAATTTCTCCCAATCCCGGGTTCGCTGCTATTTCTGGCCAATTTGTATGCCACTTCCTTGGCTTTAATACTATCCCTGATTTCCCTAGATAGCCACGGTTGAGCCACCTTCCCTTTTTTATTTTTACGCCAGACAGGAATGTGCAATTGTTGTAGTTCATCCATGCGGTCTCTAAATGTCTGCCATTGCCCATCCACAGTCAACCCCTTAAGTATCATTCGCCAATCTATCCTAGCCAATTCACGCCTCATACCTTCAAAGTTACCCTTCTTTAAGTTCTGGACCATGGTCTCTGAATTAACTGTTTCATTCTCCATCCTAATGCAGAATTCCACCATATTATGGCCACTCTTCCATAATCACAATTCACAGATTGGGCATAGATTACAGAAAAGTCAGTTCTATATTAATCTGTATTATATTCTGAGGTATACACACACAAATCAAATGTAGATGACTACAATAGTGCAATTGTATCCTGATGTATAATAATGTATATTGTTTTGCTATTTTTCTTTTGGAGCTGTGTGCGCATGTATGTTCCCATGTCTTTTTTGTATAATATTTTGACAAAAAATTGAAGTTTGTATATAAAGAGGGGAAAATTGTCTTTGATCATTTGTTTACTACTATTAAAATCTTTCTGTACTTAAGCTGGTGTTGGTCTGTACAAATGACAGAGTGTCTGAAGGCAGCATCCTATCCATAACTTAACTAAATGTTGTTTTCCATTTACATTAGGTCTTACATTAGTGTCTGCACCTCACTTGGCGAGGTCTTACCACCACTTGTTCCCATTGGATGCATTCAAAGAGACCTCCTTGGATGAGGTTCAGGGAGAAAGGTATGTAAGGAACACTGTACAGTTGAAAAAAGATCAGAAGGTTTTGGTTCAATAAAAACTGAAAAGTGGTCCTTGTAATATGTTTTCCCTCTTAAGATCAGTCCTCATTTGCCAGAGAAAATTTTCTTGAAAAGATTTTAATTTAACTACAGTAAAAGGCTAATAGTGCCAGTATGTTCTATTGATGGCTTATCTCAGTAATGCTCTCACCTCTGAGTTAGAAGGTTGTGGGATCAACCCCAAAATTGGAGATTTGAGTACATTGTCCAGGCTGACACTTCAACACATTACTGAGGGACTGCTGCATTGTTAGAAGTGCTGTCTTTAATGAGACATTAAACTGAGGCCCTGTCTTCCTGTTAATGTAAATGTAGATGATTCCATGGCACTATTCAAAGGAGAGCAGTGTGCTGGTGCCTGAGATATTAATCCCTCAAACAACGTACCAAAAACACTATCATTCATTCGTTTGTTGTTTGGGAACAAACTGGCTATGTGCAAAATAGCTGCCACATAGCAATAATGACTGCACTTTAAAAGTAATTCATTGGTTGTAAAGCTCATTGGGATGACCTGGGGACATGATAAGGCTTCACTTTGCATACAATAATACAGTGAAATCTTAATAAAAATAACTGAAAGTGTCATCTATTTTCATCTATTTAGAATCAAATGAGGTTTGTGTTTCTCTTTCTGTAGCTTTACAGACTACACTTCACAGAACTACCACATCATTATATATATTACCAGCACAGCTTTAAAAGTTGTGTATTCTGTAATGTGCAAATTCGTGATAGTTCTTGCATCCACTAAGTTAATATTAAATGAACTAATGTGTATTTAAATAATTGAATTTTGCTCCACTAATGGCTGAGAAAGTTTATCCAGTGAGTGACTGAGCCATACAGACAAAGAAGGTCCCAGCTATGATCTTTGAATTTACAGAATTAGCACCATAATTAGCCTCAGTGCCCTTGGCTTATGGAGGAGGAAACAAACCAGAGTTCTTTCATCTGAGTGCTATTTAGTGACCTCTGCTGGAAGAGTGCGTGTAGGCATTGGGGGCAGATAGGAACAGGCTCGGCTGTGATATTCTACATGCTTTAATAGCTTGCTATTGAGATTTGCATATGACAAATGGCATTTGGGAGAGGAATCTGAAGGTACTTGATATCTGTGGAACTATACCCCAGCAAGGAGTCCATGACTTCAGGAGAAGAATAGAAGGAAGCAAAAAATGCTAGATGAAAGAGAAAGTTATATTATTGTCCTCTATTTATTTAGGTATTGTCAAGGTTGCCAGGGAGAGTTGAAAGATCCGAATGTAAGTATTATATATGGAAGACTTCTGTAAAAACAGATCCTTAATATTCTTATTGCAGTATCGCATCCTGCCAGATGATGAATGGTGTCAATGTTGCAGCCACATATAATAGAGCTGAAGAAATTGCCCTCTCCATGTAGTGAATTTACACATTTATATTGTTACAGTAATGATCCTGACTTGAGTTTTATTATGAAATATCAATATATTGAACTACCTGGGTGAATTGGTAGTTTATTTAAAACAAATTCAGCTTCTCCATCAGTGGACTTAGTTAAAATTCAGATGAACAGAATTCCAATCAAAATGAAGGAGATTGTTACACTTGGCGCTTAAAAAGTGCTATAAATCCTTAAGTCCAGTCCAGTACTGAACTTTGTATTTAATTTTGAATATTGGGATACTAGTTCCCACTTGACATTTTGACAGGCTGCTGAGGATAGACCTACCAAATAAATCACTTGGCTAGATGTTTTCCAGCTGTCGGACCGACTGACATGGTAGGTCTCCGACAGGCTGCTTTCACACTACAAAACATTGAAATTTCTCGTGCAAGAAAATAATCATGAAGTACCTGTATGTTTACAGTGTGTATAGGGAAGTACTCCAAACATTACTTAGTGCTGTATCAAGTCATATAGACCACAGATTTATTCCCTGGTCAGTGTTTAGTTAGCTAATCTCAGCCAGGGCAGCAGCTGGCTGCTACAATTACTTTTAACATCACTGGTTGGTTGGTTGGTTGGGGGGTGGTGTGGTGTTGCAAAATTGACCAAGCATTCTGCTTCTGACCACTGTCTAGTATTCCCTGCTGGAAGTGTGTTTGTGTGTGACCATTGGGTGATGGTAGTAGAGGGCTCAGGTGTGATGCTCTTGACAGTTCTGTAGGCTGCTGCCAAACGCGTGGTTCTCCCGTGACGTTACATTAAGTCAAATGATACACATTTGAACAGAGTGCTTCCCTGTGGGAAATTGGAGAACAAACTGCCCTCACACCCTTGTAGATGGCTCAATACTGGTACTGACAGACTTGACAGAATTTTCTACCTTCACCTTCCAGATGAGATAGGGTATATGGTATTGAGGAGGAAAATAAATTATCCAATGTGCTTTCATGGCTTTAAGATTACTGTTTGATTCTCTCATTGTTTTCTTGCAGGTATACACCTGCAATGTATGCCAGAACGTCTATTGTGTGGAGTGTGATATTTTTATTCACGATACCTTACATTGTTGTCCTGGATGTATTCACAACCAATCCAATCCTCAATGACTGTCCAAGGAAAATATTAGATTAATGAGTAACCAACTATATTTTAACTGTTATTGAAGAAATATCATCTGCATCCATAGCTAAGAACCTCATTCACTGAAATATACTTTGCTCATACAACACCTAACCTGGTAAATGTGATTCTGACCTGGAACTTTTACAACTATGGCTTTTGTTAAAATAAGTAGTTTTGCAATACTGTCAATTACTTAAGTTTCATTTTAAGCTAATTTCAAGTATACTTGAATAGTGACTGAGTAAGTCTGGGTCACGCTGATGTTGACATAAACTACCTACTTGTTAAGCTTCTTTGTTTTCAGTTTTTACTGATTTCCCCATTCAAAATTTTACAAATTTTAGTTTCTGATTAGTTTTTTCTGAAATTCACCTGAAAATTGATAGACCTGGGATTTATCTTGATGGCTCAGTTGATAAATGCATTGCACAATGTTCTTCTGGACTTATTGACCAAGAATCTCTCTGCTGTGGTGAATTAGCAAAGGTATAAAGCAGTAAAGGTGCTACAAGTGGCTTCTGTGTTCCCAGGGAATAAGAAAATCACCCAGCCTTCCTGTCCAATGAGCTCTGCTTAAAATTGCATGTACTGTATGTGGACAGGACTGGAATTCACTTTCATGCCCCATAGTCAAATAGTTGATCAGAACTTCCTGTCTAGGCTTTTACATGAGTGGCCATTTGGGCAAGATCTGGGGTCTGCTAGCATCCATGGGTCCAGCCTGAGTCAGCAGCTTCATGAGAGGATGAAGGGGAGAATTTTTTTTGATGAATTTAGCAAAACCTACATTTTTGTATACCCCTCTCAGCTGCATTATTCTCCACTGCACCATTAAATAAACAATATGTACTTAGTGTTACTATTTTCTAATTTATTTTTAAAGTGAGGAAGGTATCCCTAAAAATAGATGTGTGAAAGTTTTTGTTGAATTTTCCTCATGAATTTCACTTGGGCTCAAGTTTCGGCCTGAGTTGCTCCTATTTTTTGGGAGTAAATAGTTTAGAATGGAGTATCTTAGAAATTGCAATTCTTGGCATTTAGTTTGCTCCAGTTCTAGTGAGTTAGAACAGTTTCATTTTAGAACAGGTTTTTTTTTCAAAAGGGGGCGTGTCCGGCCACTTACACCTGTTTTGCAAGTTTAGGCAGCGAAAACTTACTTTATTCTAAGTTAGTTTGCAGTAAATGTAGATTTTTGTATGCTCAGAAAAACCTTGCCTACACTTATAAATCAGGCATAGGGAACGAGAGATAGAGAGGGGAAAGGAAGCTTACAAACATGAAACACATCACTTTTACAAATAAAGAGCCATCATCAATAATAAATGATCAATAAATCAATCAAAAAAATTTAAATTAAAATAAAAAAATCAATAAATAAAAAATTACGTTTCTACTCACCGACTGCAGCACCGGGAGCACTCCAACAGCATGCTGGGACGGGGGCCCCCCCCCAATGTGTGTGTCTCTCTTTCTGTCTGTCAGTGTCGCTCGCTCGCTCTCTCTGTCTCTTTCTGTCTGTCAGTGTTTCTCTCTGACGAGGAGAGAGGGGGGGGGGGGGGGGGAACGAGGAGAGAGGGAGGGAGGGGGGAACGAGGAGAGAGGGAGGGAGGGGGGGGCGAGGAGGGGACGAAGAGGGAGAGAGGGGAGGGAGGGGGGAGGAGAGAGGGGAGGGAGGGGGGGACGAGGGGAGGGAGGGGGGGACGAGGGGAGGGAGGGGACGGACGAGGAGAGGGGAGGGGGGGGGACGAGGAGAGAGGGTGGGGGGGGACGAGGAGAGAGGGTGGGGGGGGACGAGGAGAGAGTGTGGGGGGGACGAGGATAGAGGGAGGGGGGACGAGGATAGAGGGAGGGGGGGGACGAGGATAGAGGGGGGGGAACGAGGATAGAGGGAGGGGGGGAACGAGGATAGAGGGAGGGGATGAGGAGAGAGAGAGGGGGGGGGGGAGGCTGAATGGGCCCGGCTGACGAGAGGAAGCCGGGCCAAAGACTTTGGGCGGGGCCGGCCCCCAGCAAGATGCCTGGCGGGCGGGCCCCGCAGGGGGGGGGTGGGGTGGGACCGGACCTGGAGGGGGGGAGCTGGAGCGGGAGCTGAAAAGGCCAGGGGTTTGGGGTTGGGGAGCGGCAGGCAGCGGAGCGGGAGTTGAACGGGGAGGACGGATGGTGTGAGCAGGAGCTGAAGAGGAGGGAGGCCCGAGTCCGATCTTCGCCGCCCCAGTGAGCCCATTTGGCCAGGGCTAGGGGGGCAGCATACTTTGGGCCTCTCCCACACAGCCTTGGTGGCCTGGAGCTACTGCACATGCGTGCACACTCTAGCATGCATGTGGAGAGGTCCCGGCACTGTTTTCAGCGCCGTGACCTGGCTCCGCCCCCGACCCTTTGTGCTGCGCTGTGCCAAGGGCCTAGAACATTCCAGCAGCGGGGAGAATACCGAGGTAAGTTTTAAGCATGGTTTTGAGCGTGGAAGTCGGGCGTGGCTCGCGGGGCTGAGCGGTTCTAGGCACAGCCTGAAACTTGACCCCATAAAATGGAACATAAATGTTTCTCCTCTTACTTTCACTATTTATTTCAGGATTTACTTTCAGGATTTATTTTTTTAAATGTGCTTTCTTTCTCTGCTGCAGCAACCATGGAGGGGACATTATAGCCAAACTCAGTGCTGGTTGATTTCCTCCCATCCCAGGCCTGATGCTGGAAGATCAATTGTAGCACTTCAAGTTAAGATTAGCTAACTTGGCACAGATTGATCATTGAATCTGGGAACTTCTTGTCTGTGTAACTTAGTGCTATACTAGGCGATACCTTTATCCACAAGAGAATCAGGACTTCGTTTTTTGGAATATAAAATAAAACATTTCTGGGAAATTTAAACAAAATAAAAGTTGAAAACAAAGAACCTTCCTATAGAAAATTAATATTTTATAAATACATGTGTTTATTTGAGAAAAATAGATTTCAATTACCATTTTATACAAGTGGTTCTTTTTTTAAAACAAATAAATATAAAAGCTATGGTTTTAATGTGGTTTTGGCACTGGTTAGCTTTTTTTTTCTAGCACTTATGAGTTTACACTCTGTCTATTTTTTCAAATCCACTCATCATTCCAGAGATTCTGAAGAATACTGTATTTACAATGCTTCTTGTCACATTGTTCTTCATGCAGTCTTACTGTATTATTGTACTGACATTTTCAAAATGTTGATGACTGCTACTACCTATTAAGTTGGTGTACGTAGCAAACTCCATTTGTGTATACTGTTCCTTTGTCTTGGGGAAGTGCATTTAAGTTTGAATAAGCAATATGTTATTTAAACTGACAGGGAGGGGGAAATGTAATTTACTTATCAAGAGACATCAAGATTGCTTTTGTGAACAAAATTTAAATGTTTGCCAAAGTTCAAGTGCATTATTACTGTTGATAATGTTTTGAAATATTTGTTATCCACTGATGCAAATCCAGTTTCGACTCGTGCAGAAACACAAGGTGGGTGTTTTTTGAACAGGACTTTTTGAAATTAATATTTTACATTCTAATAGATTCAGTGCACTTCTATGGACACCGACCTTTCATTTTTTTTCTGGATGGACCATTGAATTCTGATCTGTATAAACAATGAAACTTTACCAAGATTGGTATGGCTGTCGAATATCAAATTTATAATTATAGGTTTGATTGTGTTGTATCTGAGATGCATCTTCACATGAGTTTTATTTGTCATTCTATGTGCAAGTTGACTTGTTGGAAGTTTATCCCATCTTTCTTTTTGAAGCATTTAATATTTATTAGAAAGGAGTCAATGTGTTTTCTAATGCCAGTGAGTACTGTTTATTTTATTTTAAAGAGATTAGTGTAGTAATGCTACTAGCTATTACAGTTATTAGGCAAGTCTGGTGCTCTCTAAATTGTGACCAAAATTAATGGTGTTTCCCTAAGCCACCCCAAGTTTTGTAAAACTAATGTATTCAAGACAATTTGTATTTTTATTATGTGACTATTAAAACAACACACGGTGTTCATTTTGCTTATCTTTCTAAAATAAATGACTATTTATAATATCAATTCTGCTGTTATTCTTGGTCTGCCACGGACTATCAAAGCTAGATATTGTAACAATGGATCGAATGAAAATAATGTAGCTGAAGAAATTCAACATTTCTATTTGCAGCTTCATAATTAATCAACCCCATAAGGCAAATGTTTATGAAAGTTTTACTTTTCATGAGGTTTCTTTAAAAAAAATATATATTTCCACGGTCTAAATTTTCTTGTCCTCTCCTAAAGATGTAGGGACCGAAATTGCCCCTTTCAATAAGAGCCGTGACCACCTCACCAAAGAATAGGCCACTCAGTCGGTGCGGAGGGGCCTCCATTTTGAAAATTGCCCTCGTAGATTTTCCCAGCAGAGAACGTCTCTGCTCCGCACATGTTGCAGTCCTGTCGATCCCTTACCGACTGCTGTCGACCTCCTTTCCGCCCTGTGTGGGAAATTGCCCCGCGGGAGCGGATTGGCTGCCGCTCTGTGCCCCCAACAGCTTTCCCCGGTTGGAAGCTTTTTGTGGCTGGGCGGCACGTCCACCCTTAATGGGGAGGGCGCACTGCCGTGGCCACCATTTTATTTTAATTGTCGGCCGACTGCCAGGTTGGCCCTAGCTACGGGTTCGGCTGGGCCGCCAACCAGCAGCCCGGCACTCCCTCTTGGGTACCGGGCCACTGGCCTGGCCGAAACCCTGCCTGGTGGCCGTGTTTGCCACTAAAGTGGTTGCAGAGTTAACTGAAGGGGAGGGACGATGTGATGACTCAGAGCGAAGGCTGTTCCAACCTGCCCACACTTCCACCCCGCTCACGACACCATACCACACCACATCCGCCCCACTCCAAAAAAAAAAACCCGAAAGAGCTGAATTTCCCTGGATTGTCCGCCCCGTGCATTGAGGCAGACGGAAAACTTAAGATCGTTAGGGCCTCGTTTCAGGCAGTGGGCAATTTTGGCCCAGTAGAATCATGCTTTCCAGTACCTTGTTGAAGTGGCCATTCTTAATATATGGGTCCAGACAGTGTAGGATGGCAGGCTGGTAATTCATGAAGGCATCATAGCAATCCTGTCCTCATCCAATGTCTATGTGCACCCTTTCCAGCAGGAGTCACTGGATAGCAATCTATAATGGAACCCCAGTTGAAATGTTTTTCTTTTCCTAAATCTATGGGTGTTAAGTGCATTTCTAGCACCCCTTCAGACTGAGATCTGCCAATTCAGCACAGACCAGAGGAAGAACCTGATGCTTTCCTGTTTGTATTGCTCAGTCCAACACATGCCAACTGAATTATTGGGGAAGATTTGTCATGGTTATGTTACTGGACTAGTAATCCAGAAACCTGGAATAATAATCCAGCAGAACAGGTGTTTGAATCCCACCATGGCAGTTTGAGAATTTGAATTTAGTTTCAAATAAATCTAAAGAGCGATGGTATCAGTTAACATGACCATGAATCTGTCGAAGTCATAAAAACACAATTAGTTCCCCAGTGTCCTTTAGAAAAGGAAACCTGTCGTCTTTACTACGTCTGGCCTATACATGACTCCACTCACACACCAACGTGATTGACTCTTAACTGTCCCCCTGAAGTGGCCTAGTAAGCCACTCAGTTGTATCAAATTGCTACTAAAGAATAAAAGCAGAAGGACCACTCGGCTGCAAACTAGTCATGGTATTCAGACACAACAAAGGTCATGGGATTTTTTTTACATATCAACAGATCCTCGGTTTAAAGTCTCACTGAAAGGCCTCCGATAGTGCAACACTCAGTACTGCAGTGAAGTGTTAGCCTAGACTATATGCTCCTGTCTATAAGAACATAAGAAATAGGAGCAGGAGTAGGCCATCTGGCCCCTCGAGTCTGTTCCGCCATTCAATGAGATCATAACTGATCTACCTCAACTCTACTTTCCTGCACTATCCATGTACCCCTTGATTCCCTTAATATACAAAAATCTAGCGATCTGACTTGAATATACTCAACAACTGAGCGTCCACAGCCCTCTGGGATAGAGAATTCCAAAGATACACCACTCTCTTGAGTGAAGAAATTTTTCCTCATCTCAGTCCTTAATCGTCGACCCCTTATTCTAAGACTGCTCAGGAGGAACTCCAGTAAGCGTATGAGGTCTTGACCTGTAACTGAGCAATATACATGACAACCATCTCTGCAGTGAGCCCTGAGTTACACGTTTCATACTTTGCTTGATCGTTTGAACGGCACACTCTGCTTGACCATTAGAAGTAGGCTTGAATGGAGCTGATCTCTCATGTCTGATGCCATTGAGTTTCATGAACTCCTGGAACTCCAGACTTGTGAAGCAAGATCCGTTGTCGCTCACAACAATGTCAGGCAAACCATGAGTAGCAAACATGATACGAAGGCTCTCAATGGTAGCTGTCGACATGCTGGATGACATAATAACACACTCTTCCACTGAGAATATGCATTACTACGACAAAAAATATCTTTCCTAGGAACTTGCCCACAAAATCAATGTGGATCCTTGACCATGGTTTGGATGGCCACGACCAAAGACTCAGCGGAGATTCCGCTGGTACTTTACTTAGCTGCATGCAAGTATTGCACTGATGAACGCATGATTCCAGATCAGAGTCAATTCCAGGCCACCATATATGAGACCTAGCAATGGACTTCATCATGACAATACCAGGATGAGTGCTATGAAGTCCACGTACAAATTTTTCTCTACCTTTCTTAGGCATGATTACACGATTACCCCACAGTAAACAGTCTAACTGAATGGACAGCTCATCCTTGTGACGGTTGTAAGGTTTGGTCTCCTCACACATCGCCATGGTATGGCAGACCAATCACCACTGAGTACACACCGTTTCACAACTGATAAAATAGGGTCGTGGCTTGTCCGGATCCTAACTTATTGAGCAGTGACAGGGGTTCTTTCACTCTCAAAAGCATCCATTACTAAAGTAGATCTGCAGGTTGAGGCATCTCCATCTCAGTTGTGGGTAAGGGCAGATGACTCAGTGCATCGGCACAATTCTCAGTACCGTCTCTATTACAGATGACATAATCATAGGCAGATAATGTCAGCGCCCACCTTTGAATGCGGGACAGTGCATTGGTATTAATACCTTTGTTTTCCGCAAACAATGAAATGAGTGGCTTCTGATTCGTTTCGAGTTCAAAACGAAGATCAAACAGGTAGAGGAGGAGGTGGAGCGGCAGTCGGAGAAGCCTACAAAGGCCCAGCAGGGAGTCTGGGGAACAGCGTCGAGGAGGAGATGGAACGACAGTCGGAGAGGCCGATAAAAAGCCCAGCAGGAAGTCCAGGGAACAACGTCGAGGAAGAGGTGGAGCGGCAGTCGGAGAGGCCTACAAAAGGCGTGCTGGTGCAGCTGCAGGGAGACAAGGCAAAAAAGTAGAAAGAAATAAAAGGGTGACGTCACAGCCAAGGGGGTAAGTGATTGGCTGGTGATTGGTGAGTAGTTTTTCTTTTTCTTTTCTTTATCAGTAAGTAACTTTTTGGCATTGTTGTTACCAAATTAAGTTAATCTAAGGGTTAAGTCATGGCAGGAGAGCTCAGACACATGTTATGCACCTCCTGTGCTATGTGCGAAGTCAGGGACGCTTCCAGTGTCCCTGACGGGCTATATGTGCAGGAAGTGCATCCGCCTGCAGCACCTGACAGACCGCATTGCGGCACTGGAGCTGCGGGTGGATTTACTCTGGAGCATCCACGATGCTGAGGATGTCGTGAATAGCACGTTTAGCGAGTTGGCCACACCGCAGGTAAAGGGTACACAGCCGGATAGGGGATGGGTGACCAACAGGAAGAGCAGTGGAAGGAAGGTAGTGCAGGGGTCCCCTGCGGTCATCCCCCTGCAAAACAGATACACCGCTTTGGGTACTGTGGAGGGGGATGACTCATCAGGGGAGAGCAGCAGCAGCCAAGTTGTAATTTCTGCGGCTGCAACCGAGACTCCAGGATGGTATATTGCCTCCCTGGTGCAAGGGTCAAGGATGTCTCGGAGCGGGTGCAGGGCATTTTGAAGGGGGAGGGTGAACAGCCAGTTGTCGTGCAGCATATAGGTACCAACGATATAGGTAAAAAATGGGATGAGGTCCTACAAGACGATTTTTAGGGAGCTAGGAGCTAAATTAAAAACTAGGACCTCAAAAGTAGTAATGTCAGGATTGCTACCAGTGCCATGTGCTAGTCAGAGTAGGAATCGCAGGATAGCTCAGATGAATACGTGGCTTGAGGAGTGGTGCAGAAGGGAGGGATTCAAATTCCTGGAACATTGGAACCGGTTCTGGGGGAGGTGGGACCAGTACAAACCAGATGGACTGCACCTGGGCAGGACCGGAACCAATGTCTTAGGGGGAGTGTTTGCTAGTGCTGTAGGGGAGGGGTTAAACTAATATGGCAGGGGGATGGGAACCTATGCAGGGAGCCAAAGGAAGTAGAATGGGGGCAGAAGCAAAAGATAGAAAAAAAAAGTAAAAGTGGAGGGCAGAGAAACCTAAGGCAAAAAGCAAAAAGGGCCACGTTACAGCAAAATTCTAAAGCGGCAAAGTGTGTTAAAAAGACAAGCCTGAAGGCTCTGTGCCTCAATGCAAGGAGTATTCGGAATAAGGTGGACGAATTAACTGCGCAGATAGCAGTTAACGGGTACGATGTAATTGGCATCAAAGAGACATGGCTCTAGGGTGACCAAGGCTGGGAACTCAACTTCCAGGGGTATTCAACATTTAGGAAGGATAGACAGAAAGGAAAAGGAGGTGGGGTGGCATTGCTGGTTAAAGAGGAAATTAATGCGATAGTAAGGAAGGACATTAGCTTGGAAGATGTGGAATCGGTATGGGTGGAGCTGCGGAATACCAAAGGGCAGAAAATGCTAGTGGGAGTTGTGTACAGACCACTAAACAATAGTAGTGAGGTTGGGGACAGCATCAAACAAGAAATAAGGGATGCGTGCAATAAAGGTACAGCAGTAATCATGGGCGACTTTAATCTACATATTGATTGGGCTAATCAAACTGGTAGCAATGCGGTCAGGAGGAGAATTTCCTGGAGTGTATTAGGGATGGTTTTCGAGACCAATATGTCGAGGAACCAACTAGAGGGCTGACCATCCTAGACTGGGTGATATGTAATGAGAAAGGGCTCATTAGCAATCTTGTTGTGCGAGGCCCCTTGGGGAAGAGTGACCATAATATGGTAAAATTCTTTATTAAGATGAAGAGCGACATAGTTAATTAAGAAACTAGGGTCCTGAACTTAAGGAAAGGTAACTTCGATGGTATGAGAAGTGAATTGGCTAGAATAGATTGGCGAGTGATACTTAAAGGGTGGACGGTGGATATGCAATGGCAAACCTTTAAAGATCACATGGATGAACTTCAACAATTGTACATCCCTATCTGGAGTAAAAATAAAATGGGGAAGGTGGCTCAACCGTGGCAAACAAGGGAAATTAAGGATAGTGTTAAATCCAAGGAAGAGGCATATAAATTGGCCAGAAAAAGCAGCAAACCTGAGGACTGGGAGAATTTTATATTACAACAGAGGAGGACAAAGGGTTTAATTAGAAGGGGGGAAATAGAGTATGAGAGGAAGCTTGCTGGGAACATAAAAACTGACTGCAAAAGTTTCTAGAGATATGTGAAGAGAAAAAGATTAGTGAAAACAAACGTAGGTCCCTTGCAGTCAGATTCAGGTGAATATATAATGGGGAACAAAGAAATGGCTGACCAGTTAAACAAATACTTTGGTTCTGTCTTCACGAACGAAGACACAAATAACCTTCCGGAAATACTAGGGGACCGAGGGTCGAGTGAGAAGGAGGAACTGAAGAAAATCCTTATTAGGCAGGAAATTGTGTTAGGAAAATTGATGGGATTGAAGGTCGGTAAATCCCCGGGGCCCGATAGTCTGCATCCCAGAATACTTAAGGAAGTAGCCCTCGAAATAGTGGCTGCATTGGTGATCATTTTCCAACAGTCTATTGACTCTGGATCAGTTCCTATGGACTGGAGGGTAGCCAATGTAACACCACTTTTTAAGAAAGGAAGGAGAGAGAAAACGGGCAATTATAGATCATTTAGCCTGACATCGGTAGTGGGAAAAATGTTGGAATCAATTATTAAAGATGAAATAGCACATTTGGAAAGCAGTGACAGGATCGGTCCAAGTCAGCATGGATTTATGAAAGGGAAATCCTGCTTGACAAATCTTCTAGAATTTTCTGAGGATGTAACTAGTAGAGCAGACAAGGGAGAACCAGTGGATGTGGTGTATTTGGACCTTCAAAAGGCTTTTGACAAGGTCCCACACAAGAGATTGGTGTGCAAAATTAAAGCACATGGTATTGTGGGTAGTGTACTGACGTGGATAGAGAACTGGTTGGCAGACAGGAAGCAGAGAGTCAGGATAAACGGGTCCTTTTCAGAATGGCAGGCAGTGACTAGTGGGGTGCCGCAGGGCTCAGTGTTGGGACCCCAGCTATTTACAATGTACATCAATGATTTGGATGAGGGAATTGAGTGTAATATCTCCAAGTTTGCAGATGACACTAAGCTGGGTAGCGGTGTGAGCTGTGAGGAGGACGCTAAAAGGCTGCAGGATGAATTGGACAGGTTAGGTGAGTGGGCAAACGCGTGGCAGATGCAGTATAATGTGGATAAATGTGAGGTTATCCACTTCGGTGGCAAAAACACGAAGGCAGAATATTATCTGAATGGCGGCAGATTAGGAAAAGGGGAGGTGCAACAAGACCTAGATGTCATGGTACATCAGTCATTGAAAGTTGGCATTCAGGTACAGCAGGCGGTGAAGAAGGCAAATGGTATGTTGGCCTTCATAGCTAGGGGATTTTGAGTATAGGAGCAGAGAGGTCCTATATTGCAGTTGTACAGGGCCTTGGTGAGGCCTCACCTGGAATATTGTGTTCAGATTTGGTCTCCTAATCTGAGGAAGGACGTTCTTGCTATTGAGGGAGTGCAGCGAAGGTTCACCAGACTGATTCCCGGGATGGCAGGACTGACATATGAGGAGAGACTGGATCGACTGGGCCTGTATTCACTAGAGTTTAGAAGGATGAGAGGGGAATCTCATAGAAACATATAAAATTCTGATGGGACTGGACAGGTTAGATGCAGGAAGAATGTTCCCGATGTTGGGGAAGTCCAGAACCAGGGGACATAATCTAAGGATAAGGGGTAAGCCATTTAGGACTGAGATGAGGAGAAACTTCTTCACTCATAGAGCGTTATTAACCTGTGGAATTCTCTACCGCAGAGAATTGTTGATGCCAGTTCATTGGATATATTCAAGAGGGAGTTAGATATGGCCCTTATGGCTAAAGGGATCAAGGGGTATGGAGAGAAAGCAGGAAAGGGGTACTGAGGTGAATGATCAGCCATGATCTTATTGAATGGTGGTGCAGGATCGAAGGGCCAAATGGCCTACTCCTGCACCTATTTTCTATGTTTCTATGTTTCTATGTTTGTATATACTGGTGCATTTTTTTTTACCCCATACACACAGGCCAAAGTTTCTTTCTCTCCCATACTATAAGCTGTTTCTGCTTTAGACAGACTTTTCGAAGCATACACAACAGGTTGTAGCTTGTCCGATTCATTTGCTTTTTGGAGTACGTAGCCAACCCCATATGATGAAGCATCACAGGCCAATACAAGACGCTTACGCGGATCATAATGAACAAGCAACTTGTTTGAACATAGAAGATTCTTGGCTTTCTCAAAGGCTCTATCTTGAGATGCTCCCCAGACCCAGTTATCGCCTTTTCTTAGTAACACATGCAGTGGCTCTAGTAAAGTGCTCAATCTGGGTAAGAAATTACCAAAGAAGTTGAGTAGCCCAAGGAACGAACGCAGCTCTGTCACATTCTGAGGCCTGGGTGCATTTTTAATGGCCTCGGTTTTCGAATCAGTGGGCCTGATGCCATCAGCAGCAATCTTCCTCCTGAGGAATTCGACTTCAGGTGCCATGAAAACACACTTTGAGCGTTTCAGCCTGAGTCCCACTTTGTCCAGAAGCTGTAGGACTTCTTCAAGATTGTTCAGATGTTCAGCAGTGTCGCGACCTGTGACCAGAATGCCATCTTGAAACATGACAATTCTAGGAACGAACTTCAGTAAACTATCCATATTCCTCTGAAATATGGCTGCAGCCGAACGAATCGCAAAAGAACACTTGTTGTAAACGAACAGCCCTTTATGGGTGTTGATGCAGGTGAGTTTCTTCAAAGTGTCGACAAGCTCCTGGGTCATATAGGCCGACGTCAGATCCAGTTTCATGAATGAATTTCCACCAGCTAGCATGGCGAACAGGTCATCAGACCTCGGTAACGGATACTGATCCTGTTTTGAAAATCAGTTAATTGTAACCTTGTAATCTCCACAAATCCTGACAGTGCCATCACTCTTCAACACAGGAACAATGAGTCTAGCCCACTCATTAAACTCGACACGTGATATGATCCCTTTATGCTGGAGTCTGTCAAACTCAATTTCAACCTTCTCCCTCAGCATGTATGGAACAGACCGAGCTTTGTGATAGACAGGCCTTGCATTGGAGTCCAGGTGAATCTACACCTTGGCTCACGTAAAATTACTAATGCCTGATTCAAAGAAAGGAGGAAACTTTTTCAATACTTGAGCACACGAAGTATCATCCACCGAGGATAACATCTTGACATCATTCCAGTTCAGCTTGATTTTCTCGAGCCAATTCCTGCCGAACAGCAGGAATTGGATCATTGCCTGGGATGATCCATAATGGTAGCTCGTGAACCACACCGTCATATGACACCTCGATTGCTGCACTGCCAAGCATCGGTATGAGTTCCTTAGTGTAAGTACGCAACCTGGCATTGACTGGACTCAGCTTCGGTTTCGCAGCCTTAATGTCCCACAGCTTGTCGAATGTCCTTTGGCTCATTATCGACTGGCTCACACCCGTGTCCAGCTCCATTGCACGCCATTCAGCTTCACAATAACTACTATCAGCTGGCTCTTGCTCAGGAACGAATACAGTCCATTCACTTCCTCCTCGGGTTGCGAATCCGGGCCATCACTGAACTGATCCTCATCAACCATGTGGTGAGCCGCACCATGCTTGCTCCATTGTGGACACATCCTGTGAAGATGCCCCACTTTCGAACAGCCATTACAGGAGTATTGTTTAAACTGACACTGATGAGGCCGATGATTGCCCCCACAACACCAACAGGGTGAAATCTGGATCGAATCAGTTGGCGGGCTCTGAGCAGCGGCAGGTTTCACGTAAGCAGCTCTGCCCAAAGACGAAGCCATCTTGTTTACAGTACTTGCCGTGGAACTCCGACTCGTCGATGATATCTACCTAAAATTATCATCTGTCGTCTTGCATGCCTGGGCAGTCGTGATGGCCTTTTTCAAATCCAGCGTCTCTGTGGCCAACAGCTTCCTGAGGATCACATCACGGCTGATGCCTATCACGAAGACTTCACGCAGCATGTCTTTCAGCATGTTCCCGAACTTACACGGCTCAGCAAGATATCGCAGGTTGCCGACAAATTCCAACATGTCTTGGCCCTCAGCATGAACATGCGTGTAGAAACAGTAGTGTGATATGATGATCCCCTCTTTAGGCTTCAGATGGTTACCCACCAATGTACACAATTCCTCGTACCCTTTTTCCGCCGGACGTACAGGCGAGAGGAGAATCTTCATGAGGCCGTAAATTTTCAGACCACAAATGGTGAGGAGAACTGCTCTGTGCTTAACGGCGTAGGCCTCTGCCTCCATGCCGTTGGCCACAAAATACTGATCCAGGTGGTTGACAAAATCCGCTCAATCCTCGACCTCCACAATCTCTCCAGGATTCCAACAGTGCCCATTGTGCATGCGAAGGTTCTTAAATTACTTCGTCGCCAATTGTAATGACTCAAGAGTCTGGTTACTGTAAACTCACTCAGGTGCAACCTGATCCATCTTTATTCCAGTCCAAGAGTGCCAGCGTGACAAAGACACCCAGCTTATATCCAGTGACCAAGCACATATGCCACATGCGTACAGCCCGATGACCTCCGACTGCGGCGCCCTCTGGTGTCTGGTGACCCCCAAGTATTAATACATAACAGTTACCAACCGAGAACACAGCGTTTGGAGCCCCAACCGAAAATTGTAGAGCCTGGCTGCTGACTATCACTCCGATCATGACGTATTCCTGGTGCAACGCCCACTCTTGCGTCCCGGTCTGAAAATTAGGTACGGCCGCCTCATTTAGAGGCCACCAAGAACAACATCTGGAAAAACAGTCGGTACAGGCTTGTAGCGTTGTTAACTGGTGGCTACTTAAAGAGATGAGGAAGCGCTTCCCTCGGAGATCACATTCAGTGCAATGTTTACACACAGCACGGTGGTGAGCCTCCGAGTTTGCAGCGGCAGACAGACAGAACAGTTGAGCTTCAGAGAAACTTATTTGTAAAACTTTAATGGGGGCATTACTTGTTTGCCAGCCTCGCATTCTATATGCTCTAGCAAGGCATCATGAACAGAGAAGGGCTGTTGGCCATGTTGGTGGCCGAAGGAAGAGAGCCTCTAGATGTCGGGGCAGGAGGCCTTACCCCCCATGGCATTACCGGCGGCAACGCACATACCTGGACCTGTCGGAGGAGCAGTGTGACAGAAGGCTGCGCTTCTGAAAGGAGGTCGTTACAGAGATATGCCATCTCCTGCAGGAAGACCTGCATCCTCACATCAGCACAAGGACTGAGCTGCCGATCGCAGTGAAGGTCACGGTTGCACTCACCTTCTAAGCTGCATCCAGGGACATATGCAGCGTCTCACAATTCGCAGCACATCGCTGCAATCGCGATGTCACACAGGCTCTCTACATCCGTCAAATGGACTTCATTACCTTCCTGATGAGCAGAGAGAAACAGGATGAGCACGCATGTGGGTTTGCCAGAATATCGGGCTTCCCGAGGGTGCAAGGAGCATTTGACTGCACGCACATGGTCTTGCGAGCACCATTCCAGAATGCAGAGGTCTTCAGAAACCAAAAGGGATCCCACTCCCTAAATGTGCAACTGGCGTGCGACCACATGCAGCGCATTCTGGCAGTCAATGCCCGCTATCCTGGAAGCACACATGACGCCTTTATCCTGCGGGAAAGCACTGTGCCTCGACTGTTTCACCTACCACGGCAAGGCTGAGGCTAGCTGCTCGGGGACAAGGAATACATCCTGGCCAGCTGGCTTATGACCCCCTTCCACAACCCCACCATAGAGCCAGAGGAATGCTACAATGAGAACCATGCCGTCACTCGCAACGTCATAAAGCAGACAATAGGACTGCTGAAGCAGCGATTCCGATGCCTGGACCGCTCTGGAGGCAGCCTTCAATACTCCCCACAACAGGTCTCACTATTTATTGTGGTGTGCTGCATGCTGCACAACTTGGCCATCATGAGGGCCCAGGCCTTGCCGGTGGGGATCGTAGGGCCACCTCAAGTGGACGAGGAAGAGGAAAAGGAGCCTGACAATGCTTTGAATGTTCAGCAGGACGGCGGCGACCAGCAGCATCCATGGAGGAAGCAGCGTCGGTGGCAGGGCTATTCGGCGGCAGCTCATAATGGAGCGCTTCACTTAAATGGAGCGTGCTGAGGGATGTAGCTAATAATGAGCACATACTGAGGCAAGATAATGCCACCTCTCCATTACAAGTCAACAGTCATACACCAGAGGCTGCAGGAAACGTTCAATGTTACATTTATTGCAAAGAATATCCAGATAACCCTACCCCCTGAAACAATACAAAATGGAGCACCCGCCCGTTCAAATAATATAACACAGAGGCATCAGGCCGTGGCCATTTTGACTACAATCCCATCCCTGAAATAATACAAAATGGAGCACCTCAACCTTCAAATCATATAACATATGAGTGACTTATGCATCATTATTTACATAGCACCCATGGGGACACCTTCAATTAATGTGTTTTACGTAGGCATTTGCCACCCCTCTGCCTCACCTCCCTCCCTCGCCTACTGCTCCTCCTCAATGGTTCCTCAGTTGCTGCTTGAGGCTGCTTGAGGCTGCTGTGTCTCTGAGGAATGCAGGTCAGATAGCCGAGGAGGATTCCGTCGATCAGCTGCGGACATGGAGAGTAATATGTCCTTACTATACAGTACAAATGCACACGAGGCCCATGCTAGAGAGAAGGTCACTCTGTGACCAGTAACCTTTATTTTCCAGCACTGAAGTGGCGAAGGTGGGTGGAGCTTCCCCTTTTATAACTGAAAGTCCAGGTTAGGAGTGTCTCCTACAAGTTCACCACCTAGTGGTCAGTGTTCTCAAGGTGTACAACTTAGGTCAGTTTATACATGGGTTACAATGATAGTTGAATACATGACATCACCTCCCTCCCAAAGTCTTATTGGGATCACAGGTTAAGTCTCTCTGGTGGTTTACGCTCCCTTGTAGAGTGCCTGAGTTGGGGCTCCGGTTGTTGGGCGCTGGCCTGAGTGTCTGCTGTTTGCGGTGCCTCAGGCCTGTCCGGACTGCCCACAGTGACTGGGCTCTCCTCCACTTGGTTCCGGTGTTCGGTCACCTGTGGTGGAGTGAACTCTACATCGTTCTTCCTCTGCTTCTTCTATGGGGTTGCTGAACCTCCTTTTTGTTTGATCCATGTGTTTGTGGCAGATTTGTCCATTGGTAAGTTTAACTACCAGAATCCTATTCCCCTCTTTGGCAATCACAGTGCCTGCGAGCCATTTGGACCCTGCAGCGTAGTTGAGGACAAAGACAGGGTCATTGACATCAATACATCGCACCCTCGCATTCCCGTCATGGTAGTCACATTGTGACCGGCGCCTGCTCTCAACAATTTCTTTCATGGTGGGGTGTATAAGGGATAACCTGGTTTTGAGCGTCCTTTTCATTAGCAGCTCTGCGGGTGGAACAACTGTGAGCGAGTGTGGTCGGGATCTATTGGCCAACAGGAGGCGTGATAAGCGGCTTTGTAGGGAACCCCCTTGGATTCTGAGCATCCCCGTTTGATTATCTGTACTGCTCGTTCCGCCTGGCCGTTTGAGGTCGGCTTGAACGGTGCCATTCTGACATGGTTGATACCATTTCCTGCCATGAATTCCTGGAATTCAATACTTGTAAAGCACGGGCCATTGTCGCTGACCAAAATGTCCGGTAGACTATGGGCGGCGAACATTGCCCGTAGACTTTCTACAGTGGCAGAGGATGTGCTTGAATTGAGAATGTCACATTCGATCCATTTGGAGTAGGCATCTATTACAACCAAAAACATTTTTCCCACGAAAGGACCTGCGTAGTCCACATGGATGCGTGACCATGGCTTGGCGGGCCAGGATCAGGGGCTAAGTCATGCTTCCCTGGGCACATTGCCCAGCTGGGCACACGTGTTGCACTTGCGAACACAAAGTTTCAGGTCTGCATCTATCCCTGGCCACCAAACGTGTGACCTGGCAATTGCCTTCATCATGACAATGCCCGGGTGCTCATTGTGGAGTTCTCAGATGAACGCCTCTCTGCCCATCTGGGGCATGACTACTCGGTTTCCCCATAATAGGCAATCGGCCTGAATCGAGAGTTCATCCTTGTGCCTGTGAAATGGTTTAAATTCCTCAGGGCATGTCCCGTACGTGGCTGCCCAGTCCCCATTCAGGACACATTTCTTGACTAAAGACAGTAGCGGGTCTCTATTTGTTCAGACTTTGATCTGACGGGCTGTCACGGGTGAACCTTCGCTTTCGAAAGCTTCAACAGCCATGACCATCTCAGCAGCATGCTCGGTTGCCCCCTTGGTGGTGGCTAGTGGGAGCCTGCTGAGTGCATCAGCGCAATTTTCAGTGCCCAGTCTCGCCGAATTGTATAGTCATAGGCGGCTAACGTGAGTGCCCACCTCTGTATGCGGGCCGACGCATTTGCATTTATGGCCTTGTTGTCGGCCAAAAGGGACGTTAGGGGTTTGTGATCTGTCTCCAGCTCAAATTTCCTGCCAAACAGGTACTGGTGCATTTTTTTTTACTGCATATACACATGCAAGTGCTTCCTTTTCTACCATCCCATAGCCCCTTTCTGCCTGGGACAGATTTCTGGAGGCATAAGCTACCGGCTATAACTGACTCTTGGCATTGACATGCTGCAACATACACCCTACCCCATAGGACGACGCATCGCATGTTAAAACAAGTTTCTTACAATATTGCTTTAACAGATTGTTGGAGCATAACAAATTGTGTGCTCTATCACAAGCCCTTTCCTGGCTGTCCCCACAGACCCATTCGCGACCTTTGCGTAGGAGCACGTGTAGCGGCTCTAACAGCATGCTCAATTTGGGAAGAAAGTTACCAAAATAGTTCAGGAGCCCCAGGAACGAACGCAGCTCCATCGTGTTACAGGGTCTGGGTGCTCCCTGGATCGCTTCCGTTTTGGACACAGTAGGTCTGATCCCATCTGCTGCTACCCTCATCCCCAGGAATTCTACCTCTGGAGCTAGGAAAACGCACTTCGCCTTTTTCAGTCGCAGACCTACCCGGTCCAGTCTGCGTAGCACCTCCTCCAGGTTGTGGAGGTGTTCTTCAGTATCACAACCCGTGATGAGGATATCGTCTTGAAAAACCACCGTCCTTGGAATCGACTTGAGGAGACTTTCCATTTTTCGTTGAAAGATCACGGCGGTTGAGCGAATCCCGAACGGACATCTGTTATACTCAAACAACCCCTTGTGTGTCGTGGTGGTGGTCAGCTTCTTCGACTCACTCGCCAGCTTCTGGGTCATGTAAGTTGAGGTCAGGACCAACTTTGAAAAAAGTTTGCCACCGGATAGCGTTGCAAAGAGGTCCTCTGCTCTCGGTAGCGGGTACTGGTCTTAGAGTGATACCCAATTGATGGTGGCCTTGTAATCACCACATATCCTGACCGACCCATCCGCCTTGAGCACGGGCACAATCGGGCTCGCCCAGTCACTGAATTCGACTGGCGAGATGATGCCTCCCCACAGCAGGCGGTCCAATTCGCCTTCTATCTTTTCCCGCATTACATACGGCACCGCTCTAGCCTTGTGGTGTACTGGCCTGGTGTCCGGATTTATGTGAATCACTACCTTGGTCCCCATGAAAGTGCCGATGCCGGGTTGAAATAGCGAGTCAAATTTGTCCAGGACCTGTGAGCATGATATTCGCTCCACAGAAGAAATTTCATTGACATCGCCCCATTTCCAGTTCATGACAGCAAGCCAACTCCTCCCCAGTAGTGCGGGACCATCCCCCAGGATGATCCAGAGTGGCAACCTGTTCTCCGAATCTTTGTGCTGCCTAGCACCGGAATGATCTCCTTTGTAAATGTCCGTAGCTGTGCGTCAATTGGCAATAATTTTGGCCTCCTGGCTTTGGATGCCCACAACTTGTCGAAATGTTTGATACTCATCAGGGGCTGGTTGGCCCCTGTGTCTAGCTCCATTGATACTGGGATGCCATTGAGGAGCACTTTCATCATTATCGGTGACGTCCTGGTGTATGAACCGTATATGTGCTCCACATGAACTCGCTGAACTTCAGCTTCCAGCAATTTCCCCCAGTGTCCATTTGGCCTCGTAGGGTTTACATCAGGCCCATCCTCCTCGTACATCAACCTGGCTGCAGGCTTCCTGAACATACGTGCCAAGTGACCGCTGACGTTGCAGTTTCTGCAGGTATATTGCTGATACCTGCAAGCTCTGGCTGTGTGTTTGCCTCCACACCTCCAACATGAGCCGTTGTTGGAAACAAAAGGTCCATTACCAGTCGATCGTCTCTGACTGTCTCTGTAAATGTCCTTAAACGCACCATTGACAGGTGTTGATGGCCCCATTACTGGCCGCATTGTCCCTTGCGATAGCATGAATCGCTGTTCAGCTAGCCATTGTCTCTGTTGAATTCCCCCTTTGGGTTCGACTACATGCTCGGGCATGTCCGATTGCCCCTGTCTGCCCGGAGAACTGTGTGCCGCGTTAACAATGTTGACTCCTTGTCCATTTGCTGCATTTAAACCAAGATTTTTGTCAAACATCATTCTGGTCTTTTCCTCCCCTGAGATAAATGTCTGGGCCATCAAAGCCGCCGTTTCCAGGGTCAAGTCTTTGGTCTCAATCAGTTTTCTGAAAACCCCAGCGTGCCCGATGCCCTCAATAAAAAAGTCTCGCAGTATCTCCGCTCTGCATGCATCTGGGAACTTACATAGGCTCGCCAGTCGCTGGAGGTCTGCCACGAAGTCTGGAACGCTTTGCCCTTCTCGCCGCCGGTGCATGTAAAACTGGTGTCTCGCCGTGTGCATGCTATTTGCCGGTTTAAAGTGTTCCCCGATCAACTTACTGAGCTCTTCAAAAGTCTTGTCCGCCGGCTTCTCTGGCGCTAGAAGATCCTTCATCAGGGAGTACGTCCTGGATCCACAAACCGTCAGGAGATGAGCCCTGCGTTTGTCGGCCGAATCCTGTCCCAGCCATTCCTTAGTGACGAAACTTTGCTGTAGTCTCTCAATAAAATCGTCCCAGTCATCACCAACACAGTACCTCTCATCTGTGCTGCTAGTAGCCATGCTCGCGTGGTTTAAATCCCAGTTTCTCGTCGCCAATAATATGTTCTTACTATACAGTACAAATGCACACGAGGCCTATGCTAGAGAGAAGGTCACTCTGTGACCAGTAACCTTTATTTGCCAGCACTGAAGTGGAGAAGATGGGTGGAGCTTTCCCTTTTATACTTGAAAGTCCAGGTTAGGAATGTCTCCCACAAGTTCACCACCTAGTGGTTAGTGTTCTCACGGTGTCCAACTTAGGTCAGTTTATACATGGATTACAATGACAGTTGAATAATGACAGAGATACCGACTGCTGACTGCCCCACCTCAGGATGGGCAGCAGCAGTGAGGGATGGCTGGGGTGTAGGCCGTTTTGGGTGCAACGGCGGACTGGCAGTGGCGGGAGCCGGAATGCTGTCATCGTGAACAACGGCAGCACTTTCTATTTCCAGCGGCACACTGCCACTCCTCCAGGGCGGCGCCAGAGCATCACATGTGCTCCCACAGATTGTTGACCGCCTGCGGCACCGTCTGTTCCCTGTCCAACTGTGGGGAACACAGAGAGGATAGCGGCAGACAACGCTTGCATGGCATCACTCTGAGATTGAAGGAACACTGGAAGCGTCTGAAATGTTGCAGTCTGAGAGTGGATGCCAGCAACCAGTGTGTGCATGACATCACGATGACCTTGCGTGGCTTCGACCTGTAATTTCTTGGCTGCTGCCATGTCTACGATGGCACGCGCTATGACCTCTGGAACCCCACTGTCGCTCGCTGAGGCTGGTTGCCAGTCAAGAGAGGCAACAATGGTCTCAGTAGACTGCTGAGAGGCATGGGCCATGGTGGAATTGGCTTCCGCCACACTCACATCAAGTGCAGCCGCGCTCTGCGGCCAATGAAGCCATCATCTCATCTGTGATGACTCGCTGTTCAGAGCCTCCCAATCGAGGTCCTCATCTGCCTGACTCTTAGCAGGACTCCTGGCCCTCCGGAGAACTGGCCCCTGAGCTTCCCCTTGCGCAGGTCATTGGGTCCAGGAGCGTCAGGATCTGGGAAGCCCCGGAAGTTTCTGGTGCCCTCCCCCGAGCTGCTGTCCCCACTCACAGGCACTGGTGTCATGTTCCGGTCGGTGGCAAGCGACATCCCAACTTCCTCCTCATCCTCCCCTCCCTCTCCTTTTGCCCCGGGTCACTGCTGCTCCCAGAGGGGCACTCGTCTAGCAGTGCACAGGGAACTGCTAACTCGCTTGCCTGGGCGTTATTTGGTTTGGGATGCTGGCTGGTCCTGGTCCCAATTGGGAGAATCGTTGCGGGTGACCCTTCGTTCCCGGGTGTAGCCTTGGTGACGATGAGGTCTGGGGGCTGCACCTTAGTGCAGTTTTCTCTTTCAGGCTTGTGACAGTTGGTGCCATTGGGTGATTGAGAGGTGGAGCTGATCAGGGGCAGGGTATCGATACCGGTGCCGTTGCCCTCCTGAGATCTCTTGCTCTGCAGCTTGTCTATTTTAGCTGGTTGTGGCCACATTCCGTGGTGCATCACTCTGGTCCCAGGGGTGCAGGCTACAGCATCGGGTAGCCCGCTGGACCTGTGTGCTTCCGATGGGTGTTTGCCCACTACATTATCAGAATACTGTTGAAATCCTGCATCGCACAATGTTTCATTACTTATTATAGATAAACTGTAGCTCCGATCGTAATCACCCGACTTTTCTTTGCTTATTACATGTATAAAAATCTAAGCATCAATTACAAGCTTTACATTTAGCTCACAGTTGTTATTACATTGAGTGAGAATGTGGGACTGTCCCTTTAAGTGTGGTGGGTTGCTGGCCTCCTTTAAGAGAGCCTTGCTATCTTTACCCCAATCCTCTTCTTCGCTTGGTACCACGTGTTGCTCCATCAGCGCTGCACCTCGTGGTCTGTCCGCCGCCATCTTTTACTTCAGCGCTTCACCTCATAGTTTGGGCGCCATCTTTTTTCCATCCATGATGTCGGCTGCTGTGATCCTCTTCTCCCTGGATTCTGCCACCGAAGCTGGGAAGTCGCCTTTGGATCCGATTTTCTTCCTACGGAGTCCTGCCACTGGAGCCTGGAAGGTGCGTTCGGATTGTCTCAGCTGGATCATCTTTATGCAGTTGTGCTGAGCGGTCTGTGCCTCGGGTGCTGTGCTGGTCTGCTCTCTGGTGCCGGATCCAACCTCAGGTGGGGGCTTGGTTTGTCTCTGAGCGCGGGGGATGTCGATCGCTGGAGGGATGAAATCTTCCCAACTCCAAAGGATCTTCTCCATCCACCTTCTTCCGAGTAGCATTGGTCCATCACCTGCAACAATCCACAGAGGTAACATGTGCACCGCGCCATCATGGAGTACCTCAACATTCGCACTACTAACGACTGGGATAAGTGCATCGGTGTAGGTGAGCAGCTTTGCTTGCACCGGGACCAACTTGGGTCGTTCAGTTTGATTGTCCCATAGCCTCTCAAAGGCTTCTTGATTCATTACTGACTGGCTCGCCCCCGTGTCCACCTCCATGAAGACTGGAGCACCGTTTATCTCAACTTCCTTTCTCAATGGGGAACATTCTGTGGTGCAGGTAAACATTCCGTACACCTCATCGTGGGGCTGAGCTGCCTCTCTGACTACCGCTTCATAATCCGTGCTGGATTCATGGCCCCCTGCAGACTCTTCATCAACACGGTGAGTCCTATTTCTTTTACACATTTGCTGGAGGTGGCCCTTTGTGCTGCACCCTTTGCACACATAGTCCTTAAAACGGCACTGGTGAGCCCGTGATTTCCTCTGCAACGCCAGCATGGTGCTACTCGATTAGCCCCCCTCGGCGGACTCAGAGTTAAGGGACTTGGAGGGCCTGTTCTCTCTCCCCTGAGGAGATTCACATTCTGCAGTCCTGCCTCTAAAAAGCACCAATCTGTGTACAGTACTCAGGTTTGAGTCCTGAGGATGAGTCATCTGCCTAGAGCCGCAGGTCGAGGTCATGAATGCCTGGCTCACGGAGATGGCCTTCTGCAGTGTGACTGTGGTATCCGCAGACAGTAGCTTATGAAGAAGGCCCTCATGGCCGATTCCAATGACAAAGATATCCCGCAGCGCTTCAGTGAGGTGTTCGCCGAAATCACACGGTGCTGCTAGCCTTCTGAGTTCTGCAGCATATTTCTCGCGATTTCCTGGCCTTCAGGCTGTAGGTGGGTGTAAAACAGGTGTCTGGCTGTGAGGATGCTCTCTTTGGGCTTGAGTTGTTCTTGGATCAGCGTTACAAGCTCCTCGTACGTCTTGGTCGTTGTCTTCACTGGTGCCAGCAAATCCCTGACGAGGCCATAGGCAGTGGGCCCACAATTGGTGAGCAGGATAGCTCTGTGCTTATCAGCCAGTATGGCCAGATCATCGCCTGCCAGGTCGTTTGCTGTGAAGAAATGGTCGAGCCTCTCCACAAAGGCATCCCAATCATCCTCATCGGCGAACTGCTGCAAGGTTAGCCATTTTTGCGTGAAAGTCCGTAATCTCGTCACCAATTGTTATGTCTTTAGATGCTCTGACAACGACTCCACGAGGCAAAGTATTGTACTTGAACTGTAGTGACCTTAGTCCATTTAATATAACTCTAGGGTGAGGATACCACATGGTGGACTCCCTTTTATACCTGGGTACCTGTGGTGTACAGGTGACCCCTGGGCCTCCACCTTTTGCACCCTCTGATGGTGCCAGCATTGTGTATACAGTGTTAACCTTGTTGATGGTATCTCCGGTAAACAAGTCTCCATCTTATGCAACTATACAGTGACTACACAGAGAGTATATCTATAGTATACATATATAACACCCCTCATGTGTGGAAGCTGGCTGACGGGCAGGCGGTGGCACATTTGGTTCATCATCTGTAATCACAAAGCAACACAATTGTGGGTAGCTGTTGGGGAGGGGGCAGGAAGGGAAGAAGGAAGGGGCATCGTTAGTTTGCAGATATATGTTGTAACGCATGTGGAATGAAGGGTGAGGGATATGGCTAAAAACGGACATCTCATTGACAAAATGTCAGTTTCCTGTGGGGGCTCTGCCTCTCTGACCACCACCACTGCAACTGCTGGGCCAATGAGGACATTCACTCACTCCTCTATGGCGGTGAGGTCCCAGAGGTCTGGCTCCTCTTCTCCCGTCTGCTGCTGCTCTCGCCTGTTATGGGCAAGCTTGGCCTGCAATGAGCAAAACAAGAAGTTGTCAGTGGGTCTGTACCTACTGCTGTGCAATATCTGTCTGTAGTAAGTGAGTTGCTACTGATGCCGCGATCTCTCAATGTTGGCATCTCAGCCTGCATGGCAGCTCACAGTGGATGTGTAAAAGGTGAGATCTGGGCACAAGGAGTTACAATTAAGTAAGATGCTATAGGCCTGTGACTGCATATGGAGACGTAAAAAGGTTTGTTGCTTTCCTCAGGCTGAGTCGGGAACTAGAAGATGAGAGATGCATGAATGGGCGGGGCATGTCTGGGGAGGCTATAGAGAGCTTTGAGGGTGTGTAAAGCAACAAGGGGCATGGCCTGGCACACATAGAGAAGGTGTGGGAAGTGTCAAGCAATGAGGCTCACATGAAGGCATTGCAAGCATAATGTAATGGTTACTCACACTGATGATCCTAGTCGGGTCATTGAATTGTTTCCAACATTGAGTGGCCGCCCTGGGCACCGTGTCACAGGCAGAGACATGCTGTGTCACCTCCCGCCACAGCCTCCTGAAGACGCCATTCCACGGTCTGCAGGAGCACTTCAAGGGCCACGGCCGAGAAGCATTGCGTTCATTGCCTTGCTGTGTCTGCATCCATCCTCCTGGACTAAGGTGAGTGAGAGTCTTGAAGTGCACATGCTTATAGTTGAGTTGCCGCGCCTTTAAGAGCCGGCTCTTCCCGGGGTCTGACTGGGAGTTCGGTGCATGCACAATGGATCCGCAGAATTTACCGACCAAATGTTCGTTATGGCCCCCCTAGTTCTGGTGTGCAATGGCTGACTTAGCACCCCTGTCAGCCCTTCGACCAATACTAACGAATTTCTGGGCAGAGGGCGCAAACATTTTCAAGGCGCTAAAATTACCGCTCCACCCGGGTTACTGCGCTGTTGGGGTAAAATGAAGACTTTTCTTCTTCAAGGTGGACCCCCTGAAATAAGGAATCGACGCCCACCTGTGTAGCGACCACAGAATCACTCAGACGAAACCTTGGTTCAACCGATCTTTATTCAAGCATATGCAGGAGAAGCGTTCCAAACCTAGCCGACTAGGAGTGAACCTTCAAAGTACAAGGGTTCTACATGGACAGTTATGCAGTTTTTGAGATGTGCAACCTTCCTACTAAATCTTCTATGACCACCGGTTGGCCTACAGCTTATCAGCGGAGCTTCATTGATTTGTTGACCCTTATCAGACTGGCTGCTGAGTGGTTTCCCAACCTTTCCATCTCCCATAGTATGTCAGCCTTCTGGAATGTGTTGCTCTACAGTGTTAACTTTGCCTTGGTTTCTCCTGATGTGTTGTTTAACCTTGCTTCCCATGGTTTGTTGTGCACCTGGTTTCTTATTGGCCAAAACTATCCCTTTCCCATGAGTTCCAGCCAAAACTATCCCTTTCCCATGAGTGCAGCTGCTACAATAGCATTATTCTATCTATGTTTCCAAACAGCTTACTCCCTACTGTCCTTGGAGCTTTATTAGTAGGTGTTGTTCCCTTAAATGTACTGAATATGTAAGTTTTCATTTTATGTTATACGGCTATTTTCTATCATTTTTAAGCGAGTTTCATAAGTGAGTTTTACATACAGTCATTTATAAGCAAGTTCTACATACAATCTGTCAATAGGCGATTACAATCCCTACCTTGAGGTGGAGGAACTCCCGACCTGACACAATCTCCTAATACTGATAAGCCCTTTAATCTGAACCATCTCACGTGTCAGATCAATTCACTACCTTCAGTACCCACTTTGGTGACCAACTGTCTGTCCACTTTATACTTTACCCCCTTACAATTCCCCCTTATGGCCCTTGGCTATATGCCCAAGGTAGGCCATTTCCCAGTTAATTCCTCATGGATGAGCCTCCAGGGTTGTCCTTTCACTTGGGTAGCTACTTCCCGACCTGTAGGACCTACCTGTTGGCTTTCCCATCAAGGTTATACAAGATAAGTCCTTTCTGCCAGACTGTCTATATTCCCTTTATTCAATGTTTTAACTATTGCTTGTGCCATTGCCTAACTCTTACTTCGATTCCATTTTTTTACAAGCTCACAATAGCAAGATAACCAATATGATCCCTTGCACCACAACCTGTACATGTGACATTATCCATATCCATGGATGCACTTGCACATTGAGTCAAGCATTCCAAAACTTCAAGTACCAAAGCTGACTAGCCAACATTTCCTCAGTGTCCTTTCGCAGTTTGTCTCTGTCTTCCATCAGGCCTATATACTTCAGTCTTTGCCTCCGAATATCCTGCTCCAGTCGAGTTTGTTCCTCATTTAGTTTGGGTATCGGTTCTCCTTGCGGCCCGATGGCCTTCTCATACCCTTCTCAGATAGTGTCTATCATTGTCCCATTGATGATTTCTTCTTTTAGTTCAGGTATTGATGGTACAAAACCTATTATATTTAAATGTTCAGTTACACATCTGACCTTTGGGACCCAAGCATGACTGTTTCTCCACATGAGTCACGTTTTGGTCCAAGGTCCAGCTGGTAAATACAGCAAATGTTATCCAATCAGGCACCTTTCCATTTTGAACTTGCTCTAGGTTTTGTAGTATACCACTGAGTAACCATGCTCTGTACCCTGCGCAAACTATTTCTGTCTGTATGGTTCTGCTCAAGTTTCTTTCTGCTCTATTTATCAGATTTATGGCTCTGGGTGGTCTCGTAATGTGTGGGGCACTTGTAATAATTCCCACTCAGCGCCACTACCCAGTTGTGCCTGTACCCTTTCATTATCCTCATCCCTATCCAACAATCCCTGTAAGGTTCGAGTTAGGGTGTCGACCTGATCATCTATCGTGTGCAGGTCTATAGTGTTTACCATCGCAACACCCGCCGCGTATCTCGCACCTACTATTTCTAGTATCCCTCTTTTTCCCCGGTCCTGCTTTTTACCTGAGCCTCTTTCCACATTAAACTTCATGGTTTTTGATTGAGGGCCTTCAAGTGCTTGCAGGGTCAGGTTTTTATACAGGGTTATAATTTTTGACCCGCAGAAGCTGTGGATGGTTAAGTCTGTTAAGTTTAGGAATACCGTAATTATTCGCTGATGTACCCCAAAGTGTATCTTATCCTTGGTTTGCCTTATCAATCCCCCTTTTGCTCCTGCGTTCATAGTTGGACACGTTGGTGGTGCTGGGGGTGTGGTGGTCGGGGCCCTGGTAGTGCTCACTGTTGCTAAGGTAGTTGGTGGGGCCATGGTAGTGGGTCTATCTCGGCGTATAACCCTCCAACACCAGTCATTAGAGTCTGTACACAGGAAGGACTGGCACATTTTCTTCTCATCCTTCCCTTGCTGGGGTACTCTAGAGAATTGAGAGAAATCTAGCGTGCACCTTATGTGCACCCCCTTTTCCCGATTGCAGTATATACGTGATCCCCCTTTCCTTCTTTGAAAACACACGTTATTCACCCTAATTATTAGTCCTGTAATAGTGGTCCATCCCCAATATTGGTACATTCCCTCTCCAAGTTGTCTTATGCCCGTTAATCCGATGCTGCAATTTAAGTCCACTGTTGCTCCGACCGTCACCGTCAGCGTTCCTAGTTCCTTATCACAACTAACGTCGCCCGAGTCCCTGTAATACAGGCCTTGCTGTCCCTCAGCCAGTTGTCCTTAATATGAGGATGCGTTACCCCACGCTGTTCTCATGAGCACCAGACTCCTGCAAAAAATAATTTCCTGGTCATCACTGGTTAGTTAGTGATTATGGGGCTAGATTTGACACTTTTGTGCATATTGCAAAAAAATGGGCATTATTTCCGGCGTGGGCGGTAAAAATGGGTTTTCAGGTTGCCAGCTTCTCACCCATTCTCAAAGCTCCTAGTCTCCATTTTTGAAATTGGGCCAAAAGAAATGGGCGTTTGTGTTAAATCTCTTTGACCTTCTACCGTAAAGTGTCGCCGTCCTTACCAACGGCATGGAAACGCTCAATTCCCGTGATTCAGCAGAGGAGGACAAAGGGTTTAATTAGGAGGGGGAAAATAGAATATGAGAGGAAGCTTGCTGGGAACATAACTTTTGACAAGGTCCCACACAAGAGATTGGTGTGCAAAATTAAAGCACATGGTATTGGGGGTAATGTACTGACGTGGATAGAGAACTGGTTGGCAGACAGGAAGCAGAGAGTCGGGATAAATGGGTCCTTTTCAGAATGGCAGGCAGTGACTAGTGGGGTGCCGCAGGGCTCAGTATTGGGACCCCAGCTGTTTACAAGATACAATGATTTAGATGAAGGAATTAAGTGTAATATCTCCAAGTTTGCAGATGACACTAAGCTGGGTGGCAGTGTGAGCTGTGAGGAGGATGCTAAGAGGCTGCAGGGTGACTTGAACAGGTTAGGTGAGTGGGCAAATGCATGGCAGATGCAGTATAATGTGGATAAATGTGAGGTTATCCACTTTGGTGGCAAAAATATGAAGCAGAATATTATCTGAATGGCGGCAGATTAGGAAAAGGGGAGGTGCAACAAGACCTGGGTGTCATGGTACATCAGTTATTAAAAGTTGGCATGCAGGTACAGCAGGCGATGAAGAAGGCAAATCGTGTATTGGCCTTCATAGCTAGGAGATTTGAGTATAGGAGCAGGGAGGTCTTACTGCAGTTGTACAGGGCCTTGGTGAGGCCTCACCTGGAATATTGTGTTCAGTTTTGGTCTACCAATCAGAGGAAGGACGTTGTTGCTATTGAGGGCGTGCAACGAAGGTTCACCAGACTGACTCCCGGGATTGCAGGACTGACAGATGAGGAGAGACTGGATCGACTGGGCCTGTATTCACTGGAGTTTAGAAGGATGAGAGGGGATCTCATAGAAACATATAAAATTCTGACGGGACTGAACAGGTTAGATGCAGGAAGAATGTTCCCGATGTTGGGGAAGTCCAGAACCCGGGGTCACAGTCTAAGGATAAGGGGTAAGCCATTTAGGACTGAGATGAGGAGAAACATCTTCACTCAGAGAGTTGTTAATCTGTGAAATTCTCTACCGCAGAGAGTTGTTAATGCCAGTTTGTGAGATATATTCAAGAGGGCGTTAGATATGGCCCTTACCGTTAAAGGGATCAAGGGGTATGGAGCGAAAGCAGGAAAGGGGTACTGAGGTGAATGATCGACCATGATCTTATTGAATGGTGGTGCAGACTCGAAGGGCTGAATGGCCTTCTCCTGCACCTATTTTCTATGTTTCTATGTTTCTATGTCAAGGGTCATCATGACATACATAGAAGAGGAGACAGAGAGAGAGGGAGCTGAGAGGGACTGAAAGCGTGTGTGGCTGTGGTCTGTGCTTGTTTGGCTGTTGTGGGAGGCAAGAGGGAGATTCACCAGCAGCAAAAAGCCTACTAAGCACCAAGAACACAGTTAGCATTGAGTTTGTGTCCAACAAATAAGCTGTGACATGGAAGGGATGGAAGAGGCCCTGGAGCTGGTAGCCAGAAGCACTGGTGGCAGAGGACTCCCAGTGGTCCCGGAGCATGGCACTGCACCCCAAGGTGCCGCACCCCCATTGCTAATGACACGAGTGGCTCTGGCTCGGAGCACGTTTCCAACTCAGGACCGTCCTCTACCGTATCCGCCCAAACAGCAGTTCTGCTATCATCCTCCCTCAATGAAGGGGGGGATGACAGCCAGGCGGCTTGGAGTCAGGAGCGGAAGGGGAAGGGGGTAGAGGCGGGGATGAGAAGCAGGTGGGGTGGGGGGAAGGGTTGGTTTTTACAGAAATACTGATGATTTCAGACAAATGTTTGGTTTAAATGTTTTTTATTTAACAAAACCTTGTTGCGCATTGGCTCAGATAGCTGCACCGTTACACGCTGGTGATTCCTTAAACATCAAAGGGTATAATTACACTTAACTTCAATCAACTTAAACTTTAACTGTCACCAAGGTGATGCCCACCATTGATGTATGACCAGCAGTGTTTCAGCCTTGTAAATAACACCAACATTCTTTCAGGCAAAGCGCTCATTGATGAGCTCCTAACGTAAGGCTCTTGCAGCTATCATGCCACCACAGGCCCTTTCATGCGGTGTACAGGAGGGTGAGGGAATGGCTTCAGCGTCAGCCTGATTGTCTGGGCCGATGTCAGCATCCGCCTCCTCGTCCTCCTCTTCCTCTCTGTAGTGAGATGGACTGTCAGACACTTCAGGCAATTCTTGTACCCTCCTGATAGCCAAATTGTGCAGCATGGAGCACACCATCACGAATTGAGCTACCTGCTCAGGGTGGTATTGGAGGTCGCCTCCTGAATGGTCCAGGCATCTAAAGCACTGCTTAAGCACTCCAATGGTTTTCTCCACAATATTGTGAGTGGCTCTGTAGCTCTCGTTGTACTGCCTCTCGGCTTCGGTGTGGGTGGCAAACAGGGGGGTCATCAGCCAGGTGATGAGGCCGTATTCTTTGTTACCAAGCATCCATCATTGACCTTGTGGCTGATTGTTAAACAAGTCAGATACAGTGCTCTCACGCAGGATGTGAGCATCATGGATGCTGCCTGGAAATTTAGCATTCACTGCCATTATAATTTGTTGGTGATCAACAACGAGTTGGACATTCAGGGAGTGGAATCCCTTGCGGTTCCTGAAAACCTCTGCATCCTGAAAAGGTGCCCGCATCGCGATGTGCGTACAGTCTATTACTCCCTGCACCTTAGGGAAGTTTGCAATTCTGGAAAATCCTAGAGCCCTCTCATCTGTGCCTCCCTGGTCATAGGGAAGGTGATCAAGTCCATCCTGCGTGCGTACAGGGCTTCAGTGATCTGTCTAATGCGGTGCAGAGGGACCTGGGGGTCCTTGTGCATGAAACTCTTTTTGGTCCTTGTGCATGAATCCCAAAAAGTTTGTTTGCAGGTGCAGCAGGTAATCAGGAAGGCGAATGGAATGTTGGCCTTCATTGCGAGAGGGATGGAATACAAAAGCAGGGAGGTCCTGCTGCAACTGTACAGGGTATTGGTGAGGCCGCACCTGGAGTACTGCGTGCAGTTTTGGTCACCTTACTTAAGGAAGGATATACTGGCTTTGGAGGAGGTACAGTGACGATTCACTAGGCTGATTACGGAGATGAGGGGGTTACCTTATGATGATAGATTGAGTAGACTGGGTCTTTACTCATTGGAGTTCAGAACGATGAGGGGTGATCTAAGAGAAACATTTAAAATAATGAAAGAGATAGACAAGATAGAGGCAGAGAGGTTGTTTCCACTGGTCGGGGAGACTAGAACGAGGGGGCACAGCCTCAAAATACGGGGGAGCCAATTTAAAACCGAGTTGAGAAGGAATTTCTTCTCTCAGAGGGTTGTGAATCTGTGGAATTCTCTGCTCACGGAAGCAGCTGAGGCTAGCTCATTGAATGTATTCAAATCACAGATAGATAGATTTTTAACCAATAAGGGAATTAAGGGTTATGGGGAGCGGGCAGGTAAGTGGAGCTGAGTCCACGGCCAGATCAGCCATGATCTTGTTGAGTGGCGGAGCAGGCTCGAGGGGCTAGATGGCCTACTCCTGTTCCTAATTCTTATGTTCTTATTATACCTCAGTGATAACTGTCATGTATCCTACATGGCTACTGTTGGTACTATCACAAGGTGTGCCACTAGAAGGCACAGCAGTGGGAGACTTGTATGTTACCTGTACAGGTGTGCCTGGCCTAGTATAAAAGGCAGGCCACCAGGTGTGATCCTCACTCTGGAGTTAACAAATAAAGGACTAAGGTCATTACAGTTCAAGTACAACACATTGCCTCGTGAAGTCATTACTAGAGCATCTATGGACACAATAATTGGCGACGAGATTATGAACTTTCACACGAAAATGGCTACCCTTGGTATGTTATAGCAGTTCGCCGATGGTGATGACTGCGATGCCTTTGTGGAGAGGCTCGAACATTTTTTCACAACAAACGACCTGGCAGGAGACGACCCAGCCACACTGACTGATAAGCGCAGAGCTATCTTGCTAACCAGTTGTGGGCCCACCGTCTATGGCCTCGTCAGGGACATACTGGCACCAGCGAAGACAACGGCCAAGACGTATAAGGAGCTGGTAACCCTGATCCATGAACAACTCAAGCCCAAGGAGAGCATCCTCACAGCCAGACACCAGTTCTATACCCACCGACGGCTCGAAGCCCAGGAAATCACGAAATATGCCGCAAACCTCAGGAGGCTGGCGGCACCATGCGAATTCAGCGACCACCTCAACGAAGCACTGTGGGACATTTTTGTCATTGTAATTGTCCATGAGTGCCTTCTTCATAAGCTACTGTCGGCAGATACCACAGTCACACTGCAGAAGGCCATCTCTGTGAGTCAGGCATTCATGAACTCGACCTGCGGCTCTGGGCAGATGACTCACCCTCAGGACTCAAACCCGGCAGGTACTGTGCAGAGTGGCACTATTTGGAGGCTGGGCTGTAGAGCGCGAACCCTCTCAGGGAAGAGAGACAGGCCCATGAGTCCCTTAACTCAGAGTCCGCCGAGAGGGGCTACTCAAGTAGCTCATGCTGGCGTTGTGGAGGAAATCACAGGGTTCACCAGTGCCGCTTTAAAGACTATGTATGCAAAGGCTGCAGCACAAAGGGCCATCTCCAGTGAATGTATAAGAGAAATATGACTCACTGTGTCGATGAAGAGTCTACAGATAGCCATCAATCCAACGCGGATTATGAAACGATAGGCAGAGAGGCAGCCCAGCCCCACGATGAGGTACATAGCATGTTTACCTGCACTACCGAGTGTTTCCGGTTGAAGTTGGAAGTCGAGATAGATGGCGTTCCAGTCTTCATGGAAGTGGACACGGGGGCGAGCCAGTCAGTGATGAATCAAGAAGCCTTTGAGAGGCTATGAGACAATCAAGCTGAACGACCCAAGCTGATCCCGATTCAGGCAAAGCTGCACACCTATGCTGATGAAATTATCCCAGTTGTTGGTAGTGTGAATGTAAAGGTACTCCATGATGGCGTGGTGCTCAAGTTACCTCTGTGGATTGTTGCAGCTGATGGACCAACACTGCTTGGCAGAAGGTGGATGGAGAAGATCCATTGGAAGTGGGAAAATTTCAATCCTCCAGCGATTGATGTCCTCCGCGTTCAGAGGCAAAGCAAGCCCTCACCTGAGGTTGGATCCGGCACCAGAGAGCAGATCAGCACAGCACCCGAGACACAGACCGCTCAGCACGACTGAGTGGAGATGATCCAGCTGTGACGACCCGAACGCACCTTCTAGGCTCCAGTGGCAGGACTCCGGAGGGAGAAAATCGGATCCAAAGGCTACTTCCCAGCATCGGCGGCAGAACCCGGGGAGAAGAGGATCACCACAGTTGACATCGTGGATGGAGGAAAGATGGCGTCCAAACTACGAGGTGAGGCGCTGAAGAAAAAGATGGCGGCGGCCAGACCAGGAGTGCAGCGCTGATGGAGCAACACGTGGCACCAAACGGAGAAGAGGACTGGGTCCCCAGACCCCATCGCCACCAAGGCCATACCCATGAACGAAGGGTCACCTGCCACAGTTCCCCCAAAGGGGACCGGGACCAGCCAGGATCCCAAACCAAACAATGCCCAGGCCAGCGAGTCAGCAGTTCCCTATGCACTGCTAGACGACAGCTCCTCAGGGAGCAACAGCGACCCAGGGCGCAAAGGACAAGGAGGTCACAGGCATCTGTGAACCGGCCCGATGCTAGGAACCACGGCAACAGCCCCAAAAGCAGGCAACTCAAGGCAACCAGGTTCCCACTGCCAGCACTGAGCACTGCGCCGCCACCAGACTGCAGGGACACAATCCAGCAGCTCTGGAACTAGTTTGGCTTATGCACCGGTCACTGCATCAATAAGGTACCTCATCAGTCCAACGTACTTGTCTTACAACAGAACCACAAATGTAATGCAAACCTGTTTTCCTGAACTTGAATATATATGAATGCAATGAACCTCCGGCATAATCTATATGTGGGGAGGGGTGGGGGGGAGAATGGATTGGTCAGGGACACACAGAAAAAGCAACCACCAGCACTCTACTGCACCAACCACTCACCCAAGATTGAAACTGTTATGTATGTAAACCTATAATTACCATGTCTGACCACCAGAGGGCTTATCCCCTGGAGTCCCAAGGGATCCCACAATCCCTTGGGAGCATCTGTATATAAGGAAGCCTCACAGGCTGGAGAGGCACTCTAAGATCTACAATAAAGGACTACAGTCACACTTACTTTGAGCTTGCAGTACCTAGTCTGACTCTTTATCCAAGACATAACAACTGGCGACAAGATACAGATGACAAACCCCAACGCAACAATGCAGAGAACTGTGAGCATCCTGGAGAAATTTTTGGAGGGAGATAATTGGGAAACCTTCGTGGAGCGACTTGACCAATACTTCGTGGCCAATGAGCTGGAAGGAGAAGCGAACGTTGCCAAACGAAGGGCAATCCTCCTCATCGTTTGCGGGGCATCAACGTATGGCCTCATGATAAACCTGCTCGCGAAACCCACAGACAAATCGTACGATGAGTTGTGCACACTGGTCTGGGAGCATCTAAACCCGAAGGAAAGCATTCTGATGGCGAGGTATTGGTTCTACACGTAAAAGAGGTCTGAAGGCCAAGAAGTGGCGAGCTACGTCACTGAGCTAAGGCGCCTTGCAGGACATTGCGCATTTGAAAAACATTTGGAGCATATGCTCAGGGACTTCTCTGTACTTGGCATTGGCGATGAAGTAATACTTGCCAAATTTTTGACTGTAGAGACCCCAACATTGAGTAAAGCCATAGCAATAGCCCAGGCATTTATCTCTACCAGTGACAATACCAAACAAATTTCCCAGCACACTAGTGCTGCTGCAAGTACTGTGAACAAAGTAACGTTGTTTTCGAATCGAAATGTACATGGCACGACTTACACACCCGTAGCTGCACGTCCGCAGATGATTCAGAGTCCGCCATCAAGGGTGGTGAATACAAGACGCTGCGGGGGTGATCATCGATTCCATTCATGCCGCTTCAAAGGATACGTTTGCAAGGGCTGTGGGACAATGGGACACCTCCAATGCATGTGCAAGAGAGCTGCATACCCTGCAAACCACCATGTAGCAGAGGAGGACAGATCCACAGTGGATCATGATGAACCAGAGCCTCAGACCGAGGAGGCAGAGGCATATGGGATGCACACATTTACCACAAAGTGTCCCCAATAATGCTGAATTAAATGGGCTCCCGGTGTCCATGGAGCAGGACACGGGCGCAAGCCAGTTCATAATGAGTAAAAAGACTTTCGATCAGTTGTGGTGCAACAAGGCTTCAAGACCAGTCTTGACTCCCATTTGTACCAAACTCAGAACGTACACAAAGGAACTGATTCCCGTAATTGGCAGTGCAACCGTAAAGGTCTCCTACGATGGAGCGGTGCACGATTTACCACTCTGGGTGGTACCGGGCGATGGCCCCACGCTGTTCAGCAGGAGCTGGCTGGGAAAGATACGCTGAAACTGGGACAAATTCCGAGCGCTTTCATCCATCGTCGACACCTCATGTGCCCAGGTCCTAAGCAAGTTCCCCTCGCTGTTCGAACCAGGCATTGGGAAATTCCAAGGAACAAAAGTGCAGATCCATTTGATTCCGGGAACGTGACCCATCCATCACAAGGCGAGAGCGATACCTTACATGATGAGAGAGGGTGGAGATCGAGCTGGACAGGCTACAACGAGAGGGCATCATTTCGCCGATCGAATTCAATGAGTGGGCCAGTCCGATTGTTCCAGTCCTCAAGGGAGACGGCACCATCAGAAACTGTAGTGATTACAAAGTAACTATCAATTGTTTCTCGCTGCAGGATCAATACCCGCTACCAAAGGCAGACGACCTATTTGTGACACTGGCGGTAGTTGAAAACGTTCACGAAGCTGGACTTGACCTCGGCCTACATGACGCAGGAGCTGGAGGAATCTTCGAAAGGCCTCATAGAAACATAGAAAATAGGTGCAGGAGCAGGCCATTCAGCCCTTCTAGCCTGCACCGCCATTCAATGAGTTCATGGCTGAACATGAAACATCAGTACCCCCTTCCTGCTTTCTCGCCATACCCCTTGATCCCCCGAGTAGTAAGGACGTCATCTAACTCCCTTTTGAATATATTTAGTGAATTGGCCTCAACTAATTCTGTGGTAGAGAATTCCACAGGTTCACCACTCTCTGGGTGAAGAAGTTTCTCCTCATCTCGGTCCTAAATGGCTTACCCCTTATCCTTAGACTGTGACCCCTGGTTCTGGACTTCCCCAACATTGGGAACATTCTTCCTGCATCCAACCTGTCCAAACCCGTCAGAATTTTAAACGTTTCTATGAGGTCCCCTCTCACTCTTCTAAACTCCAGTGAATACAAGCCCAGTTGATCCAGTCTTTCTTGATAGGTCAGTCCCGCCATCCCGGGAATCAGTCTGGTGAATCTTCGCTGCACTCCCTCAATAGCAAGAACGTCCTTCCTCAAGTTAGGAGACCAAAACTGTACACAATACTCCAGGTGTGGCCTCACCAATGCCCTGTACAACTGTGGCAACACCTCCCTGCCCCTGTACTCAAATCCCCTTGCTATGAAGGGCAACATGCCATTTTCTTTCTTAACCGCCTGCTGTACCTGCATGCCAACCTTCAATGACTGATGTATCATGACACCCCGGTCTCGTTGCACCTTCCCCCTTCCTAATCTGTCACCATTCAGATAATAGTCTGTCTCTCTGTTTTTACCACCAAAGTGGATAACCTCACATTTATCCACATTATACTTCATCTGCCACGCATTTGCCCACTCACCTAACCTATCCAAGTCACTCTGCAGCCTCATAGCATCCTCCTCGCAGCTCACACTGCCACCCAACTTCGTGTCATCCGCAAATTTGGAGATACTACATTTAATCCCCTCGTCTAAATCATTAATGTACAATGTAAACAGCTGGGGCCCCAGCACAGAACCTTGCGGTACCCCACTAGTCACTGCCTGCCATTCTGAAAAGTCCCCATTTACTCCTACTCTTTGCTTCCTGTCTGACAACCAGTTCTCAATCCACGTCAGCACACTACCCCCAATCCCATGTGCTTTAACTTTGCACATTAATCTCCTGTGTGGGACCTTGTCGAAAGCCTTCTGAAAGTCCAAATATACCACATCAACTGGTTCTCCCTTGTCCACTTTACTGGAAACATCCTCAAAAAATTCCAGAAGAATTGTCAAGCATGATCTCCCTTTCACAAATCCATGCTGACTTGGACCTATCATGTCACCATTTTCCAAATGCGCTGCTATGACATCCTTAATAATTGATTCCATCATTTTACCCACTACTGAGGTCAGGCTGACCGGTCTATAATTCCCTGCTTTCTCTCTCCCTCCTTTTTTAAAAAGTGGGGTTACATTGGCTACCCTCCACTCGATAGGAACTGATCCAGAGTCAATGGAATGTTGGAAAATGACTGTCAATGCATCCGCTATTTCCAAGGCCACCTCCCTAAGTACTCTGGGATGCAGTCCATCAGGCCCTGGGGATTTATTGGCATTCAATCCCATCAATTTCCCCAACACAATTTCCCGACTAATAAAGATTTCCCTCAGTTCCTCCTCCTTACTAGACCCTCTAACCCCTTTTATATCCGGAAGGTTGTTTGTGTCCTCCTTAGTGAATACTGAACCAAAGTACTTGTTCAATTGGTCTCACCTGCATCAACACGCACAAAGGTCTTTTTGTTTACAACAGATGCCCATTTGGGATTCGATCGGCTATGGCGATATTCCTGAGGAACATGGAAAGCTTGCTGAGGTCGGCCCTGCGCACCGTGGTCTTCCAGAACAACATCTTGATTACAGGTCGGGACACCATCGAGCACCTGCAGAACCTGGAGGAGGTTCTTAGTCGGCTTAATCATGTGGAGCTCATGCTAAAACGCTCGAAGTGCGTTTTCCTGGCACCTGAAGTGGAGTTCCTGGGAGGAAGAATCGCGGTGGATGGTATCAGACCCACCGAGTCGAAGACAGGGGCAATCAAGAACGCACCGAGACCACAGAACGTGATGGAGCTGCGGTCATTTCTAGGACTCCTGAACTGTTTTGGTAACTTCTTACCAGGTCTTAGCACATTGTTAGAACCCCTGCACTCTTTACTGCGTAAGGGAGATGAATGAATATGGGGTAAAAGCCAAGAAAATGCCTTTGAGAAAGCTAGGAAGCTGTTATGTTCAAACAAATTGCTTGTGTTGTATGATCCATGTAAACGTTTGGTAATAGCATGTGATGCGTCGTCGTACGGGATCGGGTGTGTATTGCAACAAGCTAATGAATTTGGGAAATTGCAACCGGTTGCTTATGCATTCAGGAGTCTGTTTAAGACCGAGAGGGTCTACAGTATGATCGAAAAAGAATCGTTAGCGAGTGTTTACGGGGTAAAGAAAATGCATCAATATCTGTTCAGGCTCAAATGTGAATTGGAAACCGACCATAAGCCGCTTATATCCCTCTTTTCTGAAAATAAGGGGATAAATATGAATGCATCGGCCCGCATCCAGAGATGGGCGCTCATGTCGTCCACATACAACTACGCCATCCGCCACAGGCCAGGCACAGAAAACTGTGCCGATGCTCTCAGTAGGCAACCATTGCCCACCACCGGGGTGGAGATGGCACAGCCTGCAGATTTAGCTATGGTAATGGAAGCATTCGAGAGTGAGCAATCACCTGTTACCGCCCGACAGATTAAAACCTGGACAAGCCAGGACCCCTTACTGTCCCTAGTAAAAAACTGTGTGCTCCACGGGAGTTGGTCTAGTGTCCCATTAGAGAGACAGGAAGAAATGAAGTCGTACCAGTGGTGCAAAGATGAAATGACTATACAGGCAGACTGCCTCCTATGGGGCAATCGGGTAGTTGTGCCAAAAAAGGGCAGGGACACTTTCATTAGTGATCTCCACAGTACCCACCCAGGCATTGTAATGAGGAAAGCGATAGCCAGATCCCACATGTGGTGGCCCGGTATCGATGCAGACTTAGAGTCCTGTGTGCACAAATGTAAGACATGTTCCCAGTTAAGTAATGTACCCAGGGAAGTGCCACGATGTTTATGATCTTGGCCCTCCAAACCGTGGTCTAGGGTTCATGTCGACTATGCCGGCCCATTCTTAGGAAAAATGTTTTGTGGTTGTAGATGCATACTCCAAATGGATTGAATGTGTGATAATGTCGGCAACCACATCCGCTGCCATCATTGAAAGCCTACGGGCCATGTTTGCCACGCACGGCCTGCCTGATGTCCTTGTAAGTGACAATGGGCCATGCTTTACCAATGCTGAATTCAAGGAATTCATGACCCGCAATGGGGTCAAGCATGTCACGTCTGCCCCATTTAAGCCAGCATCCAATGGTCAGGCAGAACGAGCAGTTCAAACAATCAAGCAGAGCTTGAAAAGGGTAACTGAAGGCTCACTGCAGACTCGCTTATCCCGAGTCCTGCTTAGTTATCGCACAAGACCCCACTCGCTCACCGGGGTCCCTCCTGCTGAACTGCTCATGAAAAGGACACTTAAGACAAGGCTCTCATTAGTCCACCCTGATTTACACGAACAGGTAGAGAGCAGGCGGCTTCAACAGAATACATATCATGATCGCGCAAATGTGTCACGAGAAATTATCCTGTATTTGTGTTGAACTATGGACAAGATTCTAAGTGAATTGCTGGCACTCTTTTGGCCAAAGAGGGGAGTAGGATGTTTGTGGTCAAACTCGCAAATGGACTCATCTGCAGAAAACACTTGGACCAAACCAAACTCAGATTTACGGACTATCCAGAACAACCCACAATAGACTCGACCTTTTTCGACTCTCCAACACACACACAAGTGGCAACCGACCCAGCGGTTGACCACGAAGAAGAACCCATCACCCGCAGCAGCCCAGCAAGGCTCACCATCCCCAGCAGTCCAGCAAGGTCAGCTGCGCAGCAACCCGGCGAAGGCCCAACAAACGACTCACCAGCACCAGCATTTGCACCGAGACGATCAACCAGGGAAAGGAAGGCCCCAGATCGACTCACATTGTAAATAGTTACACTATTGACTTTGGGGGGGGGGGGGGGGTAGTGTTGTTATGTATATAAACCTGTAATTACCATGTCTGATCACCAGAGGGCTTATCCCCAGGAGTCCCAAGGGATCCCACAATCCCTTGGGAGCACCTGTATATAAGGAGGCCTCACAGGCTGGAGAGGCACTCTGAGATCTGCAATAAAGGACTACGGTCACACTTACTTTGAGCTTGAAGTACCTCGTCTGATTCTTTATCCAAGACATAACAGAAATGACCTGCCAAGGGTCAACCAGATAGAGCCCATATAGAGCTAAGCCCAGAGCAGAGTCAATGCAGAGGCGATTTGCACTAAAGGCTCAGGGGAGAGTGATTGCATGTATCCTACATGGCTACTGTTGGTACTATCACAAGGTGTGCCACCAGAGGACACAGCAGTGGGAGACCTGAAGGTTACCTGTACAGGTGTGCCTGGCCTAGTATAAAAGGCAGGCCACCAGGTGTGATCCTCACTCTGGAGTTAACAAATAAAGGACTAACGTCACTACAGTTCAAGTACAACACCTCGTGGAGTCATTATTCGAGCATCTAAGGACACAATAATAACTTCTTTGTGGAAGCGCAGTCTCTGAAGGCAGGTGGTATCGGGCAAGTCGAGGTAAGACCGCTTGTCCCTGTACTTGCGGGGAGTGTAACGTCTGGTCCTCCTCATCAGTCTGGCACGTCTTACATTGGGCACATAATGCTGTGGAAACATAGAAAATAGGTGCAGGAGTAGGCCATTCGGCCCTTCTAGCCTTCACCGCCATTCAATGAGTTCATGGCTGAACATTCAACTTCAGTACCCCATTCCTGCTTTCTCGCCACAGCCGTTGATCCCCCTAGTAGTAAGGACCTCATCTAACTCCTTTTTGAATATATTTAGTGAATTGGCCTCAACAACTCTCTGTGGCAGAGAATTCCACAGGTTCACCACTCTCTGGGTGAAGAAGTTCCTCCGCATCTCGGTCCTAAATGGCTTACCCCTTATCCTTAGACTATGACCTCTGGTTCTGGACTTCCCCAACATTGGGAACATTCTTCCTGCATCTAACCTGTCTAACCCCGTCAGAATTTTAAATGTTTCTATGAGGTCCCCTCTCATTCTTCTGAACTCCAGTGAATACAAGCCCAGTTGATCCAGTCTTTCTTGATAGGTCAGTCCCACCATCCCGGGAATCAGTCTGGTGAACCTTCGCTGCACTCCCTCCAATAGCAAGAATGTCCTTCCTCAGGTTAGGAGACCAAAACTGTACACAATACTCCAGGTGTGGTCTCACCAATGCCCTGTACAACTGTAGCAACACCTCCCTGCCCCTGTACTCAAATCCCCTTGCTATGAAGGCCAACATGCCATTTGCTTTCTTAACCGCCTGCTGCACCTGCATGCCAACCATCAATGACTGATGTACCATGACACCCAGGTCTCTTTGCACCTCCCCTTTTCCTAATCTGTCACCATTCAGATAATAGTCTGTCTCTCTGTTTTTACCACCAAAGTGGATAACCTCACATTTATCCACATTATACTTCATCTGCCATGCATTTGCCCACTCACCTAACCTATCCAAGTCGCTCTGCAGCCTCACAGCATCCTCCTCGCAGCTCACACTACCACCCAACTTAGTGTCATCCACAAATTTGGAGATACTACATTTAATCCCCTTATCTAAATCATTAATGTACAGTGTAAACAGCTGGGGCCCCAGCACAGAACCTTGCGGTACCGCACTAGTCACTGCCTGCCATTCTGAAAAGTACCCATTTACTCCTACTCTTTGCTTCCTGTCTGACAACCAGTTCTCAATCCACGTCAGTACACTACCCCCAATCCCATGTGCTCTAACTTTGCACATCAATCTCTTGTGTGGGACCTTGTCGAACGCCTTCTGAAAGTCCAAATACACCACATCAACTGGTTCTCCCTTGTCCACTCTACTGGAAACATCCTCAAAAAATTCCAGAAGATTTGTCAAGCATGATTTCCCTTTCACAAATCCATGCTGACTTGGACCTATCATGTCACCTCTTTCCAAATGCACTGCTATGACATCCTTAATAATTGATTCCATCATTTTACCCACTACCGATGTCAGGCTGAACGGTCTATAATTCCATGTTTTCTCTCTCCCTCCTTTTTTAAAAAGTGGGGTTACATTGGCTACCCTCCACTCCATAGGAACTAATCCAGAGTCAATGGAATGCTGGAAAATGACTGTCAACGCATCCACTATTTCCAAGGCCACCTCCTTAAGTACTCTGGGATGCAGTCCATCAGGCCCTGGGGATTTATCGGCCTTCAATCCCATCAATTTCCCCAACACAATTTCCCGGCTAATAAGGATTTCCCTCAGTTCCTCCTCCTTACTAGACCCCCCGACCCCTTTTATAACCGGAAGGTTGTTCGTGTCCTCCTTCGTGAATACCGAACCAAAGTACTTGTTCAATTGGTCCGCCATTTCTTTGTTCCCCGTTATGACTTCCCCTGATTCTGACTGCAGGGGACCTACGTTTGTCTTTACTAACCTTTTTCTCTTCACATATCTATAGAAACTTTTGCAATCCGTCTTAATGTTCCCTGCAAGCTTCTTCTCATACTCCATTTTCCCTGCCCTAATCAAACTCTTTGTCCTCCTCTGCTGAGTTCTAAATTTCTCCCAGTCCCCAGGTTCGCTGCTATTTCTGGCCAATTTGTATGCCACTTCCTTGGCTTTAATACTATCCCTGATTTCCCTTGATAGCCACGGTTGAGCCACCTTCCCTTTTTTATTTTTATGCCAGACAGGAATGTACAATTGTTGTAGTTCATCCATGCGGTCTCTAAATGTCTGCCATTGCCCATCCACAGTCAACCCCTTAAGTATCATTCGCCAATCCATCCCAGCCAATTCACGCCTCATACCTTCAAAGTTAGCCTTCTTTAAGTTCTGGACCATGGTCTCTGAATTAACTGTTTCATTCTCCATCCCAATGCAGAATTCCACCATATTATGGTCACTCTTCCCCAAGGGGCCTCGCACAACGAGATTGCTAATTAATCCTCTCTCATTACACAACAGCCAGTCTAAGATGGCCTCCCCCCTAGTTGGTTCCTCGACATATTGGTCTAAAAAACCATCCCTTATGCACTCCAGGAAATCCTCCTCCACCGTATTGCTTCCAGTTTGGTTAGCCCAATCTATATGCATATTAAAGTCACCCATTATAACTGCTGCACCTTTATTGCACGCACCCCTAATTTCATGTTTGATGCCCTCCCCAACATCACTACTACTGTTTGGAGGTCTGTACACAACTGTGGAGCATACCTTTGGCCATCTCGAGTCTGCAGCATGTAATTGGTCATCAAAAGTGGGTGAGAAAGGACAGGCCGCATTGCAATAGCTCTCTGTTTTCGATGGATTGGTCACAAAGAATGAATATCCCGACGAAGACACCTATTCAATTCCAATCGTTCGCAGTTTGGTAAAGATGTTTGTACAGATGTTCACATCACCTCCAAAGACCTCCAGAGTACACCCGAACTCCCCCGAGTTTGAAGCAGAGCAGCCTTTTAAAGGATGCGACATGTGATGTAGAGCATGGCGACCATAACACTGTGATTAGTTCCGGTTAGTTCCACTTTTTCCGAGCAGTTTTTTGGGCGAGTGATATTGTGGGCGATATTTGTGCGAGGTGGTGAAAGTGACGCTGGCCGATCTCATGGTCGTTAGTTTCAGCAAATGTGATCTTTACGACAAAAAAAAAGTGGGCGGGCGGTATTATTGAATCTTGGCGTTAATTCCGTGCGGAAACTAATGCTGGGTGATATTATGGGCATTGATTTCGCCCATTCTGATGATTCCGCCCCAAAAAAGTGAGCGGGCGGTATTATTTTTTCCCTGCGTTATGCGCATGGGGAAAGTAATGCTCGCCGATAAGTTTCCGAAAAATGCCCGTCAGTTTCCATTTTGTGGCTAAATGGGCGATATACGTCATTTCAGTGGTAAATTGGATATTAAGTGGACGTTAAGCATGCAAAAAAAGTGGAAAATGTAGCCCTATGTCTTTTCAACTGGGTCCAGTGTTTCTATTTGACAATACCCCTTATAACTACGCAGGTGCATGTGTCACTCACCATATGTAACTGCTTACAGAGGTCTGTCACAAACCTCTGTACCCTGTCTTTATATGACTCCGGGTGGTATGGGATATGGAATTTCTGCCTGATCCCTAATAAAATGCAGGCCTGTTTCATCACCTTCCCTGTGAAGTGTGTACCTTGATCTGAGTCCAGCTGTAGGGCATTCCCCATCGGAGTATTATTTCTTCTGCTAGGATCCTGGCCACGGTTTCTGATGAGCAATTTCTAGTGGCGAAAGCTTCTACCCACTTCGTGAATTGATCTATTATAACTAGGCAGTATGTCTTCTCTTTCTGGCTGGGTAGCGGTCCAGTAAAATCTAGCTGTAAGTTTTCCCAGGGTCCCTTTGGTCGGGGTTGATACACTACTGGCCTATGCCTATCCCCATGTATTTGAGTCACTACCGCATTATAATGATCTTTACTGTGGTAGGTATAGATGTGGAAGGGCCTATTCTGGTCGGGTCATCCCAGGGCTGGAGCACTTGTGAGGGCTTGCTTTAACTTTACAATGCCATTTCTTAAACAGAGCCCCAATCCACTGGCTCTTGGGATGGTTTCCCCCCTTTGACCAGGTCCCGTATAGGTTGGGTCATCTCGGCATTTCGGTAGTAGTTGAATAGCCCTGCCTGACCCCTTTCACAGTCCCTGGCCTTGGCATTAATCTAATAGCTTCCTATCTGTCCTTGGGCATTTGTCTTTTCCCTTGTGTTATTTTACACATCCCATTAAAGATAGAAAACATAGATCAAACATTCTAACTTGGTACCGGTCATTACACACATTTATTTTCCTTCTGGCACGTGGAAAAACATTAATTTTCAATTAAGAAACTTAAATTAATAATGTCCAATGTTTTTAAAATTTCATGCAACGATGCTAAAGTTGTTTGGTGAACTAAATAAAACAGCTGTCAGTGGAAAGAGTTAACTCCTTTGCAGGTTTGTAAGAAGGCATGACGTCATTACGTGACTTTGCATAATTCTTTTTTTTAAAACCTTTCCCGATATGAGAGACAAGTGCTCGCAATTCATCTCGGTCATCCATTTTAAAAAGGTTTTCAAACCCGAAATTTAAATCTCCTTTACTGAAGTAAAAACTTTCCCGTAATTATCAACATGGAGGGCTAGACATTCCATTAGTGTTGCATTGCTACCGCCCACTTAACGTCCATTTTAACGCTGAGATGAGGTATAATGCCCATGATATCGCCCATTTCTCAAAAAAATGGAAACTAATGCCCATTAACGCTTACTCATTTAGTTCATGCCGAGAATTAATAATACCGCCCACCCATTTTTTTTCCCGCCGTAAAGGTCAGAATAGCCAAAACTAACGCCCATAACATCGCCGAGTGTTACTTTCGGCATCTCGCACATATATCGCCGAAAATATCGCTCGCTGAAACAAACGCTGAGAAAAAGTTGCTCTCACCTGAACTAAACCCAGCGGTATGGACACCATGTTATAAATCGGAGGACTTTTCATATAAAAAGCTGTTTCAACTTCTGGGGAGTTTTGATGTAATCTGGAGTTATTTTAAGGTGATTTGAACATCTGAACAAACATATTATCATACTGTGGATGATTTGAATTTGTTTTATTTGTTTTAGTAGGTAAATTTATTGTTTGTGAACAATAGGTCTCACACTGATAGTTATTGTAATGTGGCCTGTCATTTCTCAGCCTGTCTTGACGACTACACACATGCTGCAGACTAGAGATGGCAGAAGGTTTATTGAAGAGCATTATGTGCCTAATCAAAGAGGTGGCAGACTGAGGAGGAGGAGGACGAGAACTTACACTCCATGCACTTACCGGGAGAAGCGGTCTTATCTGAGAAAATGTGCAACAATGTTATGTTAAATAAAATAAATTTAATACGTGTATTAATTCATACTGATAACTGTATAAAACACTCCACCTCACCCTACTTTACAAGACTTCAAACATAGAGAACACAAATGCAAAAAAACAAGGTACCCCTCTCTCCATCTCCTCTTCCCCCAAACCTCCCAACATTTATTCAATAGCAACAACAACATCAATACGCTCACAACTACAACTCCTGCGGCCATGCACCTCACTTTCCTTCCCCCCGCCCCCCCTCCGCTTCTCCCCACCTCTAATCTTCCCCTCCCGACTCCAAGCCGCATTGCCGCACTGCTCCTCAGGCGCTCCTTCATTGGGGGGGATGTCGGCAGATCCGCTGGTTGGCCGGATGCTGGCGAGGACAGTCCTGAGGAGGGAACTTCCGCCAGGCTCGCAATGGGGTTGTGGCACCTTGGGGTTCAGTGCTGTGTTCCGGGAACACTGGTAGCCCTGTGGCACCAGTGTTCCTGGCTATCGCCTCCAGGGCCACCACTATCCGTGGCACGTACTCTATCATGGTCGCGGGTTTGGTGGCCAGCTATTGTGATATGCCCCCCATTGTCTGGAGGATCTGCTGACCTATGTCAACACCCCTCCTGGACAAATGAACTATGTCCCCGCTGAGATCTGCCGCTCGTGGAGCAGTCCTGCTGCATCGAACCAACCTCTGCGGGGTTGGCGCCGGCATGGAGACACTTGAGGTGCCCTGCGGCAAAGTGTTTGGGCCCGCTACCTCCACGGTGGAGGAGGACATGGCCGTAGGAGCACTAAATGTCATCGGTGTAGTTGACATGGAGCTTGTTGCTGCAGGCTCCTCAAACTCCTCACTGTCATTAGTGGAGAGGGCACCCTGCAGCTCAACGGGCGAGATTCGGGGCTCCTCACCACCAGAAGGACGATCCCCCGCCGGTGCCACCGCCGGATCCGTACCTTGCCTCGGTGGTGTTGCTTGTGACTGTGCTCTTGGCTGAGCTACAAAACATAAATGAGGTTATTAGAGGAGAAGGGGGTGCTAGGGTCACAGGTGATTCAAATGCTACACACAGCTTATGCACGAGAACAGCACTACCACTATCAAAATCATCACAGGCATCACATTTAATGAACATAACCAAATTCTGCATTACAATGATTTTCATGAGCTCATCATTAATTAGATAACACTTTCATCAATCATCTATCATATATTGTACCGATAAGAGTGGGTGCAGCATCTATTGACTTTACATCACGCAATGGTATGTACTTTACTCACGTGGCATCACATCAGGTTCTGCTGCTGCATGCATGGCTGACCGGGGGTGGCTCCCCACTAGTGCCAGCACCTGCTCCTTAAGGTCGGTCAGCTCGCTGATGACTGGTGGGCCGCCAGCCGTGAGCCGCTGCTCGGCCCTATTCTTCGAAAACTTCTTCTGCAAAAGGTAACAACAGCACAACATGGCATAAGATCATTGCAAGGTACTGTCACAGATACTGATACAACACATAACCGACAGATGTTATAATTATTATGATTATTATCATTATTAACCTAAACACGTACACCGTAAACGTAGGCTTGAGTTAAACATTTCTAGTCTAACTGCAATTTATCAGATCCAAATTTATTCACTCATTACACTTACAATTCCAATTATATAAATATATAAGTAAATGTAAATAAATGTAATACTTACTCTGCCGGATCTGACAAGGTCGTTCCAGCGCTTGCAGCACTGGTTGCCCTCACGCACCTTGTGTGTCACCGATGAGACCACCTCAGCTATCTCGGCCTAAATTTTCTGGTAAACCTTCGGGGTGGGCTTCCCATGGCCATCCCGGGTCAATTGACCCCAACGTGACTCCACCTCCTGCAGGAGGGCAGCATTTGCCTCATCAGAGAATTTCCAAGCTCGTTTTCGTCCTCCCAATTCGACTTCCTCTCCAACTTCACTGCTCCCACCAGCCTCCTCCCCCTCCACATCCTGCTATCTCGCCTCCTCCATGCCTTCCATGTAATTAATTTTTTTGTTTTGCCAAAATTTTGGTGTCAACCAACTAAGTAGTGCTCTAAATTCTTCTTACTCCTCCCAAAAATCTTTCCTACCTCCCACAGCAGCCAAACAAACCACAAAGAACCAGACAACACACTCACATATGCTTTCACTTCCTCTCTGCTCTCTCCTCTTCTGCGCATGTATTGATGACCCCTGGCCTCCTGAAATGCGGGAAAAGACCGTTGCCATGGCGTGTTATGGCCACCGACATTTTATGGCAGAAGAAAAAATAGATTACCGCTAACGCCCATTTCACATCGCTCCCGTTAATGCCCATTTTATAAAATGGAAATTAAGTGTTTTGAAAATGGGCAATAATCCGGCGATCTCAAAACCCATAATAAATGCCAATGCTGGAAATAACACCCATTTTCGGGCGATCTGCACAATAATGGAAAGTCTAGCCCAGAGTGTCTTTTATCTCTTTTTCCAATGTAGTGAAAGTTTCATATCTGGAACTAGGGACATTCACATTTTGAAATAACCAGAATTTCACCGTGGCCACAATGAAAGTCCGATTATCATTGATTAATTACCCTCAATAATTCCAATTAAATTGAGACCAATATCTTTTTTCCATAGCCAATATGTTATTAACTAAACACAATACAGAGCAGACAAAATAAAATAGTATCCAGTAAGTTATATCAGTTTCCATTTTCTCCTTTCTTCAGATGCCTTTCCAATGAACTGTAAAAATACTGAATTAGGTTTTGTACTTAACAAACATCAAAAACACATTTTACACAGAAGGCTTGTAGCTCCGAGAAATTTATGCTGTTTTTTCTAAAGGGACACTAAACAGATGGTGCTTTTTAACATTCAAATAGATTTTTTGTAATCCAATTAAAACGTTCAATTTGTTTTTCTTTTAGCAACTGTAACTTCAAGGCTGAAGTTTTATCTTTTGTTAAACAACCCGTCTTTTGTACGTTTCATGGCTCCGTAATTCAAAATAAATACGCACCTGTGTTTCTAACTTATAATCTAATTCAATTCTAGGTACACAATTTTAACACTTAATTTAGTCATACTTTTCCAGATCTAATACATTACAACGGGTTGAAAAAGCTTTCAGCTCCATATCCGAAAAGTGGGGGAGTTAAAACAAACACACAGACTATCATTCCTCTTTTAAAAGACCGGTTTTCAGACACATATTCCAGTCAAGAAACTTCCACACAAACACTTACATACAAACTGAAACTTTTAAACATCCTTTCGCTCAATAAATGTTGTGTCTTTTTTCCTCGACAACTTAAGTGTCGGTTTTAACTTGCAAGTTTTTTTTTATTATTTTCACATTCTTTTCTGCTAGCATATATACCCAAGACCCCTCTGGTCCCCATTTATCAGAGACTCTTCTGGTCCCCATTCCATCCCACTGGCCAGTTTTTTCTAAGATCGCTGGGGTCATCACACGCCGCTGCCCCAGTAGGTTATTGATGTATTCCTTCTTGTTTGCACCACGCACGTTCAATACAGGTTCATTGGGTATTAGCTCCGTGTCACCCGTCACGCTTCAGGACATACTCCGAACCTGCCTGCCTTGGTCTTCGTCCTTCCTTGGTTCGCTATAACTTAATTCTTTATACAGATTATCTCTTTCCCCGTCAGTGCTACAGCTCTAACTTGTAGATGGTGCAAAAAAGGATACTCACCCCAATAGCTGCCACATCGTCCGGGTCGGAGTGTTTGTACCCTGCCAACTACGCCAAATATTGGGGTAAAAAGGCTTCTCTTCTTCAAGGTGGACTCCCTGAAATAAGGAATCGACACCCACCCATATAGCAACCATGGAATCACTCAGACGAAACCTTGGTTCAACCGATCTTTATTCAAGCATATACAGAAGCATTCCAAACCTAGCTGCCTAGGAGTGAACTTTCAAAGTACAAGGGTTCTACATGCACAGTTATACAGTTTTCAAGATGTGCAACCCTCCTACAAAACCTTCTATGACCACCGGTTGGCCTACAGCTTATCAGCGGAGCTTCATTGATTTGTTGACCCTTATCAGACAGGCTGCTGAGTGGTTTCCCAACCTTTCCATCTCCCATAGTATGTCAGCCTTCTGGAATGTGTTGCTCTACAGTGTTAACTTTGCCTTGGTTTCTCCTGACGTGTTGTTTAACCTTGCTTCCCATGGTTTGTTGTGCACCTAGTTTCTTATTGGCCAAAACTATCCCTTTCCCATGAGTTCCAGCCAAAACTATCCCTTTCCCATGAGTGCAGCTGCTACAACAGCATCATCCTATCTATGTTTCCAGACAGCTTACTCCCTACTGTCCTTGGAGCTTTATTAGTAGGTGTTGTTCCCTTAAATGTACTGAATATGTAAGTTTTCATTTTATGTTATACGGCCATTTTCTATCATTTGTAAGCGCATTTTACATACAATCATTTGTAAGCGAGTTTTACATACAATCTGTCAATAGGCAATTACAATCCCTACCTTGAGGTGGAGGAACTCCCGACTCCTCACAACCTCCTAATACTGATAAGCCCTTTAATCTGAACCATCTCACGTGTCAGATCAATTCACTACCTTCAGTACCCACTTTGGTGACCAACTGTCTGTCCACTTTATACTTTACCCCCTTACATGCTCCAAATGAAGCGCAGCTGAATTTCTACCCCCAGGTGTGGTCTCACCAGGGGCCTATATAATTGCTGTGTCATCTTTGCTCTTATACTCAAATCCTCTTTTAATAAAGGCCAACATACCATTTGCTTTCTTAATTGCTTGCTGTACCACATGTTAACTTCAGTGATTCATGTACAAGGACACCCAGGTCCATCTGAACACCAACATTTCCCAATCTCACTATTTAAAAAGTACTCTGCTTTTCTATTTTTCTACCAAAGTGGTAAACTTCACATTTCTCCACATAATATTCCATTTGCCATTTTCTTGCCCACTCACTTAGTCTGTCTATATCCCCTTGAAGCCTCTTTGCATGCTCCTCGCATCCTCCTCACAACTTACATTCCCACCTAGCTTTGTATCATCAGCAAACTTGAATATATTACATTTGGTCCCCTCATCAAAATCATTGATATAGATTGTGAATAACTGAGGCCCAAGCACTGATCCTTGTGCTACCCTACTAGTTATAATATGCTAACCCGAAAATGACCGATTTATTCCTACTCTCTTTCACAGGTGGGACAGATTGTCGTTGAGGGAAAGAGTGGGTGGGACTGGTTTGCCGCATGCTCTTTCCGCTGCCTGTGCTCGATTTCTGCATGCTCTCGGCGATGAGATTCGAGGTGCTCAGCACCCTCCTGGATACACTTACTTCATTTAGGGCAGTCTTTGGCCAGGAACTTCTGGGTGTTGGTAGGGATGTTGCACTTTATTAGGGAGGCTTTGAGGGTGTCTTTGTAACGCTTCCTCTGCCCACCTTTGGCTCGCTTGCCGTGAAGGAGTTCCGAGTAGAGTGCTTGCTTTGGGTGCCTCATTGCACAATATTAAATCTAAAATAGCCTATTCCCTAGGTGGTTCCTCAACACACTGATCTAGAAAACTAGCTTGTATACTGTTATGTATGCATGTCAATGATGTACTGTAACACTAGACCTGAATGTACCTTCACCCTGTATACACCATACCTGTACACCAGAGGGTGCTGCTGCTGGAGACCTAAGGGTCACCTATACACTGCAGGTAACCAAGTATAAAAGGGAGCTCACCTCTTGGTGTCCTCACTCTAGGAGCTGCAATAGAGGACTATGGTCACTACAGTTCAAGTACTATACCCTTACCTCGCGGAGTCATTAAGAGACTGCTTGCATACACAACAACTGGTGACGAGGTTACGAACAACATGTCTAATCTAAGCAACTTCCAACAATTTGCTGATGGGGAAGATTGGGATGCCTTTGTGGAAAGGTTAGAACACTACTTCATCGCAAGCGACCTGGCTAGGGACTCACCGATCTCGCTGGCGAACAAGAGCAGGGCCATCCTGCTCAGCAGTTGTGGGCCCACTATCCATGGCCTCGTCAGGGACCTGCTAGCCCCAGCGAAGATGACAACCAAGAGATATGCGGAGCTCGTAACTTCAATACAAGAGCAAGTTAAACCCAAAGAAAGCATCCTCACAGCCAGGCACCGGTTTTACACTCACTGGCGGCCCGAAGGCCAAGAAATTGTTAAGTATGCTGCAGATCTAAGAAGGTTGGCTGCACCGTGTGATTTTCACCTCACCGAAGCACTAAGGGACATCTTCGTTATTGGAATCGGCCATGAGGGCCTCCTCCATAAACTGCTCTCTGCGGACACTACGGGCACCTTGCAGAAGGCAATCAAAGTGAGCCAGGCCTTCATGATTTCGGTCTGTGACTCCAAACGAATGATGACCCACATCCAGGACTCTAAACTGACGGGCACAGTGAACAGAATGCCGACTTTCAGAGGCAAGAATGCTGTACCGAGTCCCACAACCATGCATCCGCCACATGGGGCCAACCGGCCAGCCCCGTGCTGGCGCTGTGGAGGAAACCACAGGGACTACCAGTGCCGATACAAAGACTATACCTCCAAAGGCTGTAACGTGAAAGGTCACCTTCAGTGAATGTGCAGAAAAAGTTTTACTCACCGAGTCGCTGAAGAGTTGGCCGATCACCTGGGCTCCGACACTGATGAAGACAAAGCTGCTCAGCCCCTGGAAGAAGAGTACGGGATATATACCTGCTCCACCGAGAGTTCCCCGTGGAAAATGGAAGTGGAAATCAACGGGGTTCCAGTTTCGATGGAGATCGACACAGGGGCGAGCCAGTCGTTGATGAGTCAGACGGCCTTTGAGAAACTCTGGAACAATCCCGCCAAACGACCAAAACTGTCCCCAATCCAGGCAAAGCTGCTCACCTACACAAAAGGCACCATCCCAGTCGTTGGCAGCGTAGACGTCCAGGTGTCCCATGGCGGCGTGATGTACAAGCTCCCCTTGTGGATCGTTGCTGGTGATGGTCCAACGCTGCTGGGAAGAAGTTGGATGAAGCAAGTCCAAATCGATTGGAGCGACAATGGCCTCTGGGCCCCAGCTATCGACATCCTACACGGCCCCAAACTTGGATGAGTTCAGCCACGAGCACAGGGATCGCACCTGGCACCCACACAACCCTCACCACAGCCTCCTACAGCCCACTACTGATCACCTCCCCATGTCATGGCAATAAGGACCTGGGAAAGGCTAATGGGGGGAGTGTTGTTATGTATGTATGTTAATGATGTACTGTAACACTAGACCTAAATGTACCTTCACCCTGTATATACCATACCTGTACACCAGAGTGCTGCTGCTGGAGACCTAAGGGTCACCTGTACACTGCAGGAAACCAAGTATAAAAGGGAGCTCACCTCTTGGTGTCCTCACTCTAGGAGCTGCAATAAAGGACTACAGTCTGTACAGTTCAAGTGCCAAACCCCTGCCTCGTGGAGTCATTAAGAGAGTGCTTGCATACACAACATATACATTCCATGAATTTGTCCTCAACATTATTACTGCAAATTTGGTTTGCCCAGTCTATGTGTAGATTAAAATCCTCTATGATTACTACATTGCCCTTATTACATGTGCCTCTAATTTCCTGATTTGTACTGTGCCCTACATTACCACTACTGTTTGGTAGCCTATAAATAACCCCCACCAATGTTTTCTGCCCCTTGCTGTTTTTTAGCTCCACCCAAACTGATTCTACGTGTTGGCTTTCCGAGCTAAGATTCTTTCTCTCTACTGTCTTTATCCCATCCTTTATTTTCAGGGCTACCCTTCCTCTTCCATTTTGCCAATCTCTTGTAAAAGTTAAGTATCCTGGAATATTTAGTTCCCAACCGTGGTTACTTTGCAACCATGTCTCCGTAATGGCTATTAGATCAAATCTATTAATTTCTATCTGCGCTATTAATTCATCTATTTTGTTGCAAATGCTTCACGCATTCCGATATAGTGCCTTTAGCTTTGACATTTTTCTATTTTTCCCTGATATCACCTCAGTCACTGATACTCTATTACCTTTGTTACTCTCTCTGTCTTTTCCTGATCCACTCTGCTTTTTTTTAACCCAAAACTCTGCTCTGCTCGAGAGCCTTGATATTTCTCTTACTGCTTTTAAATTTATTCTTTCCTGAATCCTCCCCTCCCGCCCCCACCTTCATTAGTTTAAAGCCTTGTCTACTGCCCTAGTTATTCAATTGCCAAGACGCTGGTTCCTGCCCGGTTTCAGTGGAGCCCATCCCAATGGAACAGCTCCCTCTTTCCCCAGTACTGGTGCCAGTGCCCCACGAAGCAAAACCCCTGCCTCCCACATCACACTTTGAGCCACGCATTTAACCTTCTAATCTGCTTATCCCTTTACCAATTGGCACGTGGCTCAGGTAACAATCCAAAGATTATTACCTTTGAGGTTCTGCTTTTTAATTTGGACCCCAAATCATCGAACTCACTCAGCAGAACCTTTTTCCGAGTTCTACCTATGTCGTTGGTTCCTATGTGGACCACGACAAATGTATCCTCCCCTTCCCGCTTCAAGTTCTTCTCCAGCCACCAGGAGATGTCTTTAACTCTGGCACTGAGCAGGCAACACAACCTTCGGAACTCCAAGTCGTGGCTGCTGCCACGTATCTATCCCTCTGGCAATACTGTCCCCTACCACAACTACATTCCCTTTCACTCCCCCCACTTGAATGGCCTCCTGCACCATGGTACCATGGCCAGCCTGCTCATCCATCCTGCTGGCTTTTCCCTCATCCACACAGGCAGCAAGAACCTTACACCTGTTGGATAAGGACAAATGCTGCGGCTCCTCCAACACTGCGCCTGGGGTCCCTTTACCTGCCTGAGTTGCAGTCACATGCTCCTGTCCCTGACCACTAACTAGGCCTGTACCGCTACCTAACCTTCTGAATGTACTAGGGGACAGTGGGTCTAGTGAGAATGAGGAACTGAAAGATATCCTTATTAGGCGGGAAATTGTGTTCGGGAAATTGATGGGATTAAAGGCCGATAAATCCTCGGGTCCTGATGGTCTGCATCCCAGAGTACTTAAGGAAGTGGCCCTAGAAATAGTGGATGCATTGGTGATCATTTTCCAACAATCTATCGACTCTGGATCAGTTCCTATGGACTGGAGGGTAGCTAATGTAACGCCACCTTTTAAAAAAGGGAGAAAAAGCGGGTAATTATAGACCAGTTAGCCTGACATCAGTAGTGGGGAAAATGTTGGAATCAATCATTAAGGATGAAATAGCAGCCCATTTGGAAAGTAGTGACAGGATCGGACCGAGTCAGCATGGATTTATGAAAGGGAAATCATGCTTGACGAATCTTCTGGAATTCTTTGAGGATGTAACTAGCAGAGTGGACAAGGGAGAACCAGTGGATGTGGTGTATTTGGACTTTCAAAGGAATTTTGACAAGGTCCCGCAGAAGAGATTGGTGTACAAAATCAAAGCGCATGGTATTGGGGGTAATGTACTGACGTGGATAGAGAACTGGTTGGCAGACAGGAAGCAGAGAGTCAGGATAAACGGGTCCTTTTCAGAATGGCAGGCAGTTACTAGTGGGGTGCCGCAGGGCTCAGTGCTGGGACCCCAGTTCTTTACAATATACATTAACGATTTGGATGAAGGAATAGAGTGTAATATCTCCAAGTTTGCGGATGACACTAAACTGGGTGGTGGTGTGAGCTGTGAGGTGGACGCTAAGAGGCTGCAGGGTGACTTGGAGAGATTAGGTGAGTAGGCAAACGCATGGCAGATGCAGTATAATGTGGATAAATGTGAGGTTATCCATTTTGGGGGCAAAAACACGAAGGCAGAATATTATCTGAATGGCGGCAGACTAGAAAAAGGGGAGGTGCAACGAGACCTGGGTGTCATGGTTCATCAGTCACTGAAAGTGGGCACGCAGGTACAGCAGGCGGTAAGGAGGGCAAATGGTATGTTGGCCTTCATAGCAAGGGGATTTGAATATAGGAGCAGAGAGGTCTTACTGCAGTTGTACAGGGCCTTAATGAGGCCTCACCTGGAATATTGTGTTCAATTTTGGTCTCCCAATCTGAGGAAGGACGTTCTTGCTGTTAAGGGAGTGCAGCGAAGGTTCACCAGACTGATTCCAGGGATGGCTGGACTGACATATGAGGAGCGACTGGATCAACTGGGCCTTTATTCACTGGCATTTAGAAGGATAAGAGGGGATCTCATAGAAACATATAAGATTCTGACGGGACTAGACAGGTTAGATGCGGGAAGAATGTTCTCGATGTTGGGGAAGCCCAGAACCAGGGGACATAATCTTAGGATAAGGGGTAGGCCATTTAGGACTGAGATGAGGAGAAACTTTATCACTCACAAGAGTTGTTGACCTGTGGAATTCCCTGCCGCAGAGAGTTGTTGATGCCAGTTCATTGGATATATTCAAGAGGGAGTTAGATATGGCCCTTACGGCTAAGGGGATCAAGGGGTATGGAGAGAAAGCAGGAAAGGGGTACTGAAGGAATGACCAGCCATGATCTTATTGAATGGTGGTGCAGGTTCGAATGGCCGAATGGCCTACTCCTGCACCTATTTTCTATGTTTCTATGTTTCTAACTTAAGGGATGTGACTGCCTCCTGGATCAAAGTGTCCAGGTAACTCTCCCCCTTCCTGATGCCCCGCAATGTCTGCACCTTAGACTCCAGCTCAACAACTCTGAGCTGAAGTTCCTCAAGATGCAAGCACTTATTGCAAATGTGGTTGTCCGGGATCACAATGCTCTTCACAAACTCCCACATGCTGCAGTTGTGGCACACCACCTACACTGCCATCCCTATATGACCTTGTTCTATTTAATTACATTTAATTACATTTGTATTTAAGTTACTTAGTTTATAGTTTAGTTTCTTGATTACTTAATTGATCTAGATTAAGTTATGGGTAATGGAAATTAAATATCTACCTGTAACACAAGGCACTACAAGTAGTATAGGCAAAAAACAGCAACTCCTACCCCCTCTTCTCCAAATTCCCACTCGTTAAAAATTCCCAAATAAAACACTCTGTTTAAGAGTGCACTCCGTTTAATGCCACCTATGGAGTGGGGTCTGAACCCACTGTTAAGCAACCTCCTTTCTCCTCTGGTTCACAACAACATATTTTGAGTAAGCACGAGACTTCGTAGTGGAGTATACGGCCGGAATCTTACCAGCCCTGCGAGTGTGAGTTTGGATGTGGGCCCGCTGTTAAAATGGCGATGGCACTAAGTGGTGTGTCAGGCAATTGACGTAGTTAAGAAGCTGCTTAAAACGATTTAAGGAGCATTTTTCTAGGTCCTAACCATTTTACCAAGTTTTTTTTACGAGGTTCCCGTCCCTTGGGGAACACGTCAGGTAAGTGCGTCGAATTCTCAACAATTCTGGATTGGTTTGACTAGTTGACAGCTGCAGAAGTGGTATAAAAGCTACCATTTCACAGCTGTTCAATTTCCAATCATAGAAGCTGGAGCCCTCAGGATGTGGAATACACTTTTCAGCTTTATGGAGGTTTGAGCGGTTTGCAATGAACTCTCTAACCAGTGTCACCTCCTTGGAGCAACCTCTCTCAGCATTGAAAGAGCACTTCTGTCATCTCAACTTCAGCTGCCATCTATTCCATCAGCATCGGTGCCCTTAAAAAAAAATCTCACCTTGGTCCTCAGAATCCCACCACGATCAGCCAAAACACCAACAGCACCAAGCACACTAGCATCACCATCAACTTCTCCTTAATCAACTGGTGCTGCACAGGACACAGGGCATCAGCACGCGACCGCATTGCTGCCCGGGATGGCCTCACCATGGCCACATTTACTTCACCTGACACTGTACACCCTGACTGCCACATGATGCAACAGATTGGCACCACCCTATACCAAGACCATAAAGCATCCCTACAATGCCCAAGCCATTCATTTCACATTCATCAGCATTGTGCAGGGTACCCTTTTGTCTAACCATTCACTACAACTCACTAAGCCACTTCCAAAGGCACACACAGATCTGTTGAAGAGGACAAAGTGTTAAAAATAAAGATTTCAATGTTTGACAACACATTAGCAGAAACTTTACATCAGCATTGGCGATAACACCCAAGTGCCTGCTCTTGTGTGTTAGTTGGTATGATTGGACAAGGATGAGGATAAATGTGAGGGGTGGCTAGTGAGATGGGGATGTGATAATGTAGATAGAGACAGGGGAATCTGGAGGGAGTCATGGAAGAGCATTGGTGTAGCCGTGCACCTTTATGCAGTGCTTGTCAGTGTTTGCAGCACCTCAATGCTGCAGAACATTGACAGCACAACTGTCAAAATGTATGTGGGCATGGTCCCTTTAAGCAAACCAGCTAATGATGCATCATCAGATGGCATCATCTGACCCGCTTCCTTTTAATTGGCCGGGAATGTCGCGAGAGAAGCTGACATGGAGCCAGGTCAGGGGTCGCAGCCCGCCTTGAACGTAACGAAGAAATCACAGAGTCAGCTTGATTTTATGAAAGGGAAATCATGTTTGACAAATTTTCTGGAGTTCTTTGAGGATGTAACGAGCAGGGTGGATAAGGGGGAACCAGTGGATGTGGCGTATTTGGCTTTCCAGAAGGCATTCGATAAGGTACCACATAAAAGGTTACTGCACAAGATAAGAGTTCACGGGGTTGGGGGTAATATATTAGCATGGATAGCGGATTGGCTAACTAACGGAAAATAGAGGTGTGATGTCTGTAGCTCCACACTGTGGACGCCTGTGTTACTGCAGCTAGTGCTGTTTAATAAAGAGCAGGTCACCTGACCAGCAGGTCAGAAGATTCTGGAACCTGTAGCCATCTTACAGGTTGTGTGGTGTGTGCTCTCCGAAGATATGACATTTGGCGATGAGAATGGGATGTAATCGGACAATACAAAGCTGAAATTTTTGTTGGTGAAGGATTTAGCCAACCGACAGAGAGACTTTGAGAGCTTCTCTGTTTTGGAAACAGCTACAAATCCGAGGTAAAAACACTTGGTTAAACTGCCAGAGTCAAAATGGCTGCCCCTATGGGAGTTATAGGGCATTTGGGGGCATTTCAATGCGACCGTGAAAGTTTCAGAGCGTATGTGGATCGGCTAGAAATGTTTTTCGCTGCAAATAATATCAGCGAAATTCCTGGTAATGAAGACAATAACTGGGCGGTGTTGGAACGAAAAAGAGCTATATTCTTAACTGAGGCCGGGTCCGAGTTGTATGAAACGCTGATAAATTTGCTTGTGCCTGACATGCCAAAGGATACAACACTGAAACAAATTCTAACCAAGTTAGAACAACATTTCGGCCCCGTTCAGTTAGAAATTGCTGAAAGTTATCATTTCGGAATATGAAATCAGAAGGCCGAAGAAAATATCAGTGAGTACATTGTAACATTAAAAAAGCTATCTGTTCACTGTAATTTCGGAGACTTTCAGAACCGAGCATTGCGAGGCCGCTTTGTTTGTGGGATGAAAAATGATGCGATCAGAAGAAAGTTATTGACTACGCCTAACTTGACTTTTGATTTAGCTTGTCAGACAGCTCGGTCGATGAGCATTGCTGACCAATATTCCCAAGAATTTCCGACTAATTTCAGTCATTAGACAACCGAGGTGAATCGCCTGCAGGCTCAAAGTAAAAGACGGTGGGGCCCCAAAGTCTCAGAAACTAGAAATGGGAACAGAGCATTGACGTCCTGCTATTGGTGCCTGGGACAACACATTGCTCAAAGTTGTCCATATGTGAAGGCAGAGTGTTTCATCTGCAGGAAAACTGGGCATCTTGCGAAGGCATGCCGACTGAAGGGTAAACCAGCTTTCAAAGCTATGAGTAGAAATCCCCAGAGACTACATAGCATGGAAGAAGAACAACAGGACGAGGAGATGCTAGAGCTAAACGTCATCAGGAGCATGAGGTTAATGGACGGCGATTCGAAAAGTATCATAATCCACATAGATGTTGCAGGATTCAAGATACCCATGTAAATCAACACTGGTGCATCCGTGAGTGTAGTACCGGAGTCGCTATACCTAGACAAATTGTGGGATTTCCCATTGGAGAAAGCCAAGATAGAGCTGCAAGACTACTCGGGAGATAACATTCCGGTCGGTCGTATCACCGTACCGGTGAAATACAAGGATCAAGTTCAGAGCTTGCCACTAATAGTAGTGGCAGGAGGCAAGCCTGCCTTACTGGGAAGAAATTGGTTGGGATCACTGAAGCTGGATTGGAGTGATATTTTTCGTGTTGAAACGAGATTTGCGTCAAAGGATGATGTCATCTAGAATTATCCAAAGGTGTTCTGCGAGACGGGCAGTCCGATCTTATTTTACCCACAGACATGGAAGTAGTTGAGAGTGGGAGTGATTCAATTATTTCTGACTCATCAGATAGTTTTGATACACCAGTAGCAACATATCCTACATCCAATGTACAGGAAACAAATCCAAGAGAAAGTCAGAATTTAAGTCTGAGTCCGAGTCAGGAAAACAAACAGTCTGAAGTTAGAGAGAGTTCAAATGGAAATCAAGAGCATCCCTTGGAGGAAAACTTCCCTCAGGATCAGCCTTGAATGAGTTTAAATTCAACACCATGCTTGGAAGGTTCTGTTCGAGAGTGAAGGTATCCTCTTTGAAACAGAAAACAAGTGGTTAAGCTTGATTTGTAAATATGGCAAAATAAGTCCATATCCTTTGTTATGTATAACCATGCAAGTTATGTATGATGATTGTTTGTTATAATAACTTCTTCATTAAAGAGGGAGAAGTGTAATGTCTGTAGCTCCACACTGCGGACGCCTGTATTACTGCAGCTAGTGCTGTTTAATAAAGAGCAGGTCACCTGACCAACAGTTCAGAAGATTCTGGAACCTGCAGCCATCTTACAGGTTGTGTGTTGTGTGCTCTCCGAAGACATGACAAGAGAGCCGGGATAAGTGGGTCATTTTCTGATTGGCAAACTGTAACTAGTGGAGTGCCACAGGGATCGGTGCTGGGGCCTCAACTACTTACAATCTATATTAATGACTTGGATGAAGGAACCGAGTGTAATGTAGCCAAGTTTGTTTATGATACATAGATGGGTGGGAATGCAAATTGTGAGGAGGACACAAAAAATCTGCAAAGGGATATAGACAGGCTAAGTGAGTAGGCAAACATTTAGCAGATGGAATATAATGTGGGAAAGTGTGAGGTTATCCACTTTGGCAGGAAAAATAAAAAAACAAACTATTATTTAAATGGAGAGAAATTACAAAATGCTGCAGTAGAGGGACCTGGGGGTCCTTATGCACGAAACACAAAAAGTTAGTATGTAGGTACAGCAAGAAATCAGGAAGGCAAATGGAATGTTGGCCTTTATTGCAAGGGGGATAGAGTATAAAAGCAGGGAAGCCCTGCTACAACTGTACGGGGTATTGGTGAGGCCACACCTGGAGTACTGTGTATAGTTTTGGTCTTATTTAAGGAGGGATATACTTGCATTGGAGGCAGTTCAGAGAAGATTCACTTGGTTGATTCCTGGGATGAAGGGGATGACTTATGAAGAAAGATTGAGTAGGTTGGGGCTATACTCATTGGAGTTTAGAAAAATGAGAGGTGATCTTATTGAAACATATGATACTGACGGGGCTCGACAAGGTAGATGCAGAGAGAATGCTTCCCCTCGTGGGGGAATGTAGAACTAGGAGGCATAGTTTCAGAATAAGTGGTCGCCCATTTAGAATGGAGATGAGGAGGAATTTCTTCTCTCAGAGGGTTGTAAATCTTTAGAATTCTCTATTCCAGAGAGCTTGGAGGCTGGATCATTGAATATATTTAAGGTGGAGATAGACAGATTTTTGAGTGATAAGGGAGTGAAGGGTTATGGGGAGCAGGCAGAGAAGTGGAGCTGAGCCCAAGATCAGATCAGCCATGATCTTATTAAATGGCGGAGCAGGCTCGAGGGACCAAATGGTCTACCGCTACTCCTATTTCTTATGTTCTTATGTAAATGTATGGCAGTTTCAGCAGTGGATGGGCTGAGGTAGTGATGTTATGGAGGTGGTCATCATGTGTACATAGTCATCAGTGTGTACGCCCCAACACTCGATGCATCTGATGAGACCAAAGAGGGTTTTTACATCAACCTCGAAAAATCCCTGTCCTGTGTCCCCGCAGGCGACAAACTGATCCTCCTCGGTGACTTCAACGCCAGGGTTGGCAAGGATACAGACCTCTGGGGAGGTGTGATTGGCAGAGAGTGGGTAGGGATTAGGGAAAGCCAACTCCAGAGGTATCCTACTCCTGACAAAATGTCGAGAGCATGAACTTGTCATCACCAATACCTTTTTCCGCCAGAGGGACAAATACAAGGCATCGTGGCAACACCATCACTCCAAGCACTGGCACCTGTCATCCTTCAAGCCACGGATCACAGGAGCTGACGACTGCTGGACGGACCACCACCTAATCCGATCCATCGACATCAACATAACCCCAAAGCGGAGGGGGCAGCAGAAGCAGTGCCGCAAAAAAGCAAATGCCGGAGCACTTAAGGACCCAGCCAAGAGAGCCCTATACAGCCAGCGCCTCACAGCTAACCTGTCGTGCCTTGACGACCCCGAGACGCAGAATGCCCACTGCGCTTGGTCTGCCCTCCAGGCCTCCATAACCAGTGCCTGCAAAGAGATGCTCGGTTACTCAACCAGGAAACACCTGGACTGGTTTGAGGAGATCCAAGAGCTAATAGAGCGCAAGCGCAGGGCATTTCTGAGCCTTAAACAACAACCCAACGCGGGAGCAGCAAAGCAGCATTACAGACGGCTCAAGGTTGAGGTCCAACAAAAAACCCGGGACCTAAAGAACAGGTGGTAGATGGAGAAAGCACAGGAGATACAGCAGCTGGCCGACAACCATGAGGTGCGAGGATTCTTCATCGCAGTCAAGGCTACCTGCAAGCCAAACACCCTAGGCCCGTCCCCACTGCTGGCCAAGAATGGGGAAACACTCATCAAAGACACTGAGACAGTCAGCGCCCAGCTGGAAGGAGCACTTCGAAGATCTCCTCAATAGAGACTTTGCCTTTGACTCGAGTGTTCTCGACTCCATCCCGCCACCATCTCAGTGAAACTCCAACACTGCAGGAGGTAGAAAAAGCCATAAGATAGCTTAAAAACAAGGCTACGGTTGCGGACGGAATCCCTGCTGAGGCATTGAAGTATGGCCAAGAGGCACTGCTGGTGCGAATACACAACCTCATCTCTCTCATCTAGAGGGAGGAGAGCATGCCGGGGGATCTGAGAAATGCAGTAATTGTGACCATCTTTAAAAAAGGGGACAAGTCTGACTGTGGCAACTACAGAGGAATCTCCCTGCTATCAGCCACTGGGAAAGTCATCGCTAGAGTCCTCCTCAACCGTCTTCTTCCCATGGCCGAGGAGCTCCTCCCGGAGTCACAGTGCGAATTTCGTCTCCTACGGGGCACAACCGACATGATCTTTGCTGCGCGACAGCTGCAGGAAAAATGCAGGGAACAGCACCAGCCATTATACATGGCCTTCTTCGACCTGACAAAGGCCTTTGACACTGTCAACCGCGAGGGTCTATGGAGCGTCCTCCTCCGTTTCGGTGCCCCCAAAAGTTCGTCACCATCCTCCGTCTGCTCTACGACGACATGCAAGCCGTGATCTTTACCAACGGATCCATTACAGACCCAATCCACGTCCAGACCGGGGTCAAACAGGGCTGCGTCATCGCCCCAACCCTCTTCTCAATCTTTCTTGCTGCCATGCACCACCTCACAGTCAACAAGCTCCCCGCTGGAGTGGAACTAAACTACAGATCCAGGCCAGATCCAAGACCACCCCAACATCTGTCGTCGAGCTACAGTACGCGGAAAACGCCTGCGTCTGTGCACATACAGAGGCTGAACTCCAGGACACAGTCGACATATTTACTGAGGCATACGAAAGCATGGGCCTTACACTAAACATTAGTAAGAAAAAGGTCCTCCAACAGCCTGTCCTCACCGCACAGTACTGCGCCCCCAGTCATCAAGATCCACGGCGCGTCCCTGGACACCGTGGACCACTTCACATATGTCGGGGGCCTCCTATCAAAAACAGCAGGCATCAATGACGAGATCCAACATGACGAGATCCAATACTGCCTCCAGTGCGCCAGTGCAGCCTTGGGCCACCTGAGGCAAAGAGTGTTTGAAGACCAGGCCCTCAAAACTGCTCATGGTCTACAGGGCTGTAGTAATACCTGCCCTCCTATATGGCTCAGAGACATGGACTATGTATAGCAGACACCTCAAGTTGCTGGAGAAATATCACCAACGATGTCTCCGCAAGATCCTACAAATCCCCTGGGAGAACAGGTGCATCAACATCAGCATCCTCATTCAGGCTAACATCCCCAGCATTGAAGCACTGACCACACTTGATCAGCTCCGCTGCGCAGGCCACATAGTTCGCATGCCAGACATGAGACTCCCAAAGCAAGTGCTCTACTCGGAGCTCCTTCACGGCAAACAAGCCAAAGGTGGGCAGCGGAAACGCTACAAGGACACCCTCAAAGCCTCCCTGATAAAGTGCGACATCCCCACTGGCACCTGGGAGTCCCTGGCCCAAGACCGTCCCAAGTGGAGGACGCTGAGCACCTCGAGTCTCAACGCTGAGAGCATGCAGAAATCAAGCGTAGGCAGCGGAAAGAGCGTATGGCAAATCAGTCCCACCCACCCCTTCCCTCAACGACTATCTGTCCCACCTGTGACAGAGTCTGTGACTCTCGTATTGGACTATTCAGCCATGAAAGAACTCACTTCAGGAGTGGAAGCAAGTCTTCCTCGATTCCGAGAGACTGCCTATGATGGTGATATGTAAGTTGATCCTATCTTTGTGGATGTTTTTGCTAACGTGCAGTCTGTAGATGAAGAGGAGGAAAGGGCCAAGGATGTATCTTTGGGAAATGCAGGGGATGAAGGTGCGGGGTGGAAAGGGAGGCTATTAGTAGAGATGCTGTGGGTTTAATCAGATAGTTAAGAATGGAACCAAGTGAGAGCAGTGCCTTTGTGCTGTAAAATAGAGACACTGGAAGAGAATGGTGGAGTCGACTGGAAGGCTATAAAGGCTTGCATTTATATAGCGCCTTTCGTGACCTCGGGACATCCCAAAGTGCTTTACAGCCAATTAAGTACTTTAGAAGTGCAGTCACTGTTGTAATATAAGAAACACAGCAGCCAATTTGCACAAGCAAGCTGCCACAAACAGCAATGTGATAATGGCCAGATAATCTGCTTTAGTGATGTTAATTGAGGGATAGATATTGGCCAGGACACCGGTCGAGGAGGGATAATGCAGGAGTAACTGTCACAATGTCTTTTCTGACTTTAATTATGGCATTCCAGAGCTGTGGTAGGGATGGAAGCTACATTGGAGTGATTTAAATAGAGCAGTGGGTGGTTTTGGCAGAAGCAAGTGAGGCCTGGTAAAGCTTAATTAGATCAAGCCAAATCCCGTGATGAATGGAGTTGTGTGCCAGGTATGCTTACGTTTGAGCCCTTTGCACTTGACGGAGCAAAAATTGGGGCCGTATCAGGGGGAATGAAGGGGAAGGTTTTGCTGTGAACAAAAGCATTAAAGATGGAGAAGTTGAGCAAACAACAGCTGCAAAGGTATCACGGGGGGCGGGGGGATTAGAGAACAAAGGTCAGGCAGTTGGGAGTTAGAGTGCAGTAGTAAGGGACCTTGAGGAGAGATACTACCACCTTCAGTGCAACAGCAGGCAGGTTGCACAGAACAACAATAACATTGGGAGAATCAGGGCCCTGCGGGCTGCTGAGATAATCCAAAGCAGAACCGGTTGAATTCGGCCCATCATCCCTTTTGTCTCTCTAACCTCTCCTGCCTTCCACCCTATCAGACCTTCCTTTTTGTTCTTCCCCTCCACCTTTAAGAATTTGTTCTTTTCGAACGTTCACCAGTTCTGACAAAGAGTCATCGACCCGAAACTTTAACTCTGTTTCTCACCACAGATGCTGCCTGACCCGCTGAGATTTCCAGCATTTTCTGTTTTGCCCCAATCAGCACCACCGTGGTCGCCACTGGATGACGTCAGCCATCCCGCTGCCTGATGACGCAGGCCGAGAGCCGCACCATTCGAAGGGCGATTGTGCGGTGGCCATAATGGGGGAGGAGAAGGTGGGAGAGACGGTGTTCAGGCGGGGCTGCGGTCAGGTAACGACGTCCTCCCTTCTTTTCCGTGTAAAGGGGCTCCGGGCGGACGCTGGGTGACCGATATAAAGCGACAAGCGAGGCCAGAGCTGGAGCCGGGTGTCCGGGCCTAGCCACAGCTCCGGCCTCGCCGCCGCCTGCGCTCCAACACTTGCCGGCGCTCGCCTCAGCCGGCGGCTCATTCTGTCCTTTTCCTTTTTTCAGAGCGACGACTCGGACATCTGGGATGACACGGCACTGATCAAAGCCTACGACAAAGCGGTGACCTCGTTCAAAGTAAGAGCGCTTCGTGCACTCAGCAGCGACACGGAGTGTTTAGCATCACAAGTTCTCTCCAATTCAGTTCTAAAGATTTATCTCCATACAATTTAATCAGAATTATAATGCAGGAAGAGGGCAAGAAATAATGGCTTGTAACTGTCTTCGAGTTGATGATTGGAAGGTATTTTTGAGTAACAGACTACATAAATAAGAACATAACATAAGAATTAGGAACAGGAGTAGGCCATCTAGCCCCTCGAACCTGCTCCGCCACTCAACAAGATCATGGCTGATCTGGCCGTGGACTCAGCTCCACTTACCTGTCCGCTCCCCATAACCCTTAATTCTCTTATTGGTTAAAAATCTATCTATCTGTGATTTGAATACATTCAATGAGCTAGCCTCAACTGCTTCCCTGGGCAGAGAATTCCACAGATTCACAACCCTCTGGGAGACGAAATACCTTCTCAACTCGGCTTTAAATTGGCTCCCCTGTATTTTGAGGCTGTGCCCCCTAGTTCTAGTCTCCCCGACCAGTGGAAACAACCTCTCTGCCTCTATCTTGTCTATCTCTTTCATTATTTTAAATGTTTCTATAAGATCACCCTTCATCCTTCTGAACTCCGAGTAAAGACCCAGTCTACTCCATCTATCATAAGGTAACCCCCTCATCTCTGGAATCAGCCTAGTGAATTGTCTCTGTACCCCCTCCAAAGCTAGTAAGGTGACCAAAACTGCATGTAGTACTCCAGGTGTGGCCTCACCAATACCCTGTGCAGTTGCAGCAGGACCTCCCTGCTTTTGTGCTCCATCCCTCGTAATGAAGGCCAACATTCCATTCGCCTTCCTGATTATCTGCTGCACCTGCAAACTAACATTTTGGGAGTTTCATGCACAAGGACCCCCAGGTCCCTCTCCACCTCAGCATGTTGTAATTTCTCCCCATTTCAAATAATCCCTTTTACTGTTTTTTTTTCCAAGGTGGATGACCTCACATTTTCTGACATTGTATCCCATCTGCCAAACCTTAGCTTAACCTATCTAAATCTCTTTGCAGCCTCTCTGTGTCCTCTACACAACCCGCTTTCCCACTAATCTTTGTATCATCTGCAAATTTTGTTACACAACACTCTGTCCCCTCTTCCAGGTCATCTATGTATATTGTAAACAGTTGTGGTCCCAGCACCGATCCCTGTGGCACACCACTAACCACTGATTTCCAACCTGAAAAGGACCCATTTATCCTGACTCTCTGCTTTCTGTTAGCCAGCCAATTCTCGATCCATGCTAATACATTTCCTCTGACTCCGTATACCTTTATCTTCTGCAGTAACCTTTTGTGTGCCACCTTATCGAATGCCTTTTGGAAATCTAAATACACCACATCCATCGGTACACCTCTATCCACCATGCTCATTATATCCTCAAAGAATTCCAGTAAATTAGTTAAACATGATTTCCCCTTCATGAATCCATGTTGTGTCTGCTTGATTGCACTATTCCTATCTAGATGTCCTGCTGTTTCTTCCTTAATGATAGCTTCAAGCATTTTCCCCACTACAGATGTTAAACTAACCGGCCTATAGTTACCTGCCTTTTGTCTGCCCCTTTTTTTTTTTAAACAGAGACGTTACATTAGCTGCTTTCCAATCCGATGGTACCTCCTCAGAGTCCAGAGAATTTTAGTAGATTATAACGAATGCATCTGCTATAACTTCTGCCATCTCTTTTAATACCATGGGATGCATTTCATCAGGACCAGGGGACTTGTCTACCTTGAGTCCCGTTAGCCTGTCCAGCACTATCCCCCTAGTGATTGTCTCAAGGTCCTCCCTTCCCACATTCCCGGATAAGTTCTGTCGGCAGAGGGTTTGTAGCAAAAGAACGTGCGTATACATAGTACCTTTTTCAGATCCTCAGGATGCCCCAAAGAATTTCATGTCAAATTAGTACTTTGAAGTGTAGTCACTGTTTTTGTAGGCAAATATGACAGCTGATTTGTGCACAGTAAGGACCCACACACACCAGGGCGATGAATGACTCATTGATCTGCTTTTGGTTGAATGAATGATGAACACTGATTCCAAGAGCTCTTTTTTTTTCAAAAAAAAATGCCAAAGGATCCTCACCTGGGCAGGCAGATGTGAGGAAGCTGAAGCTTTGGCATATGGTTCAAGTTTTAAAGTCCTAAAGGTAAAGATCTGACATGAAATCAAGATGGAATAATTGGAGAACATGATTTATAAACCAATAGTGGAAAATCATGACTGAACTTTGAGGGATTGGGCCTGAAATTCGGGTCGGAGGCTTCTTTCAGACGAACGCCTCTGACCTGAGAATTTTTACCAAATTACCTGCTGGTCCTGGAGGCAGCTACGATTCCAGTGGGGAGGCCTTCTCCCGCACTTCGCAGTGTGCTCCCGTCCTTGAGGTTCGAACGCAGAAAGTGCAATCGGGTACAGTATTCTCATTAATAGCAATGAGAACTCCGTATCTACGATTTCTTGCTATTAATGAGAAAAAAAAGAAACAAACTAAACACAAAAACAAACATTGCATAATTAAAATAAATTGAAATCAAAGTTAATGTTAGAAGAAAATATTTTTCTGTTTTTTTTTTTAAATTTCTGTAATTGGGGTTTAAAATAAACTTACTTTAGTGGGCAGGGTTTTTAACAAACTGTTTAAAAAATTTTTTTTTTTGTTTTTTAATGTTTTAAAATTCTTACGCTAGTAAAAGTAGGCTATGTGCCTGCTTTTACCAGGTGCAAGAGTTTTGAGGACATTCGCTGGGCAAATAATGCAATCTTGCCCATGCGAATGTCCTTGTTGCCAAGATTCATGTGATCTGTCAAGTTAGAACTTGACAAATCGGAAAAGCTGGTTTTCGGCGCAAGCGTGCTTTAAATTGTCAGACTGATTGTCCAACATCCTGTTTTGGATGAGTGAAATTTCCACCAACTGAATATTGGGAAGACTGAAGGCATTGTCTTTGGTCCCCTAGCCATTGATTCCATCCCTCACCCTGGTGAGCCTGAACCAGACTGTTCTCAACCTTTGTGTCATATTTGACCCTGAGATGAGCTTCTGACCACATATCAGCGCCATCACTAAGACTGCCTATTTCCACCTCTGTAACATTGCCTGACTCAGCTCCTGTTCATCTGCTGAATCCCTCATTTATGCCTTGGTTACCTCTAGATTTGCCCATTCCAATGCACTGCTGGCCCGGCCTCCTATGTTCTACCCTCCGTAAACTTGAGGTCATCCAAAACTTTACTGCTCGTGTCCTAACTTGCATAATGTCCCATTCACCTATCACCATTCTGCTCGTTGGCTTGCATTGGCTCCCTGGTTCAGCAACGCCTCGATTTTAAAATTTTCACCCTTGTTTTCAAATCCTTCCATGGCCTTGCCCCTGATTATCTTCTATAATCTCCTCCCGAGGTATGGGAAATGGTCCACGTTGTCCAGGGCCGTGCCGTGGATCTTGATGACTGGGGGGCAGTGCTGTGCGGCGAGGACAGGCTGGTGGAGGACCTTTGTCTTACAGATGTTTAGCGTAATCTTCGGGAGCCTCTTATCAACAAGAGCAGACATTGATGACGAGATTCAACACTGCCTCCAGTGCAGTCTTTGGCCGCCTGAAGAAAAGTGTTCGAAGACCAGGCCCTCAAATCTACCATCAAGCTCATGGTCTACAGAGCTGTAGTAATACCCGCCCTCCTGTATGGCTCAGAGACATGGACCATGTACAGTAGACACCAAGTCGCTGGTGAAATACCACCAACGATGTCTCCACAAGATCCTACAAATCCCCTGGGAGGACAGACGCACCAACATTAGCGTCCTCAACCAGGCCAATATCCCCAGCATTGAAGCACTGACCACACTTGATCAGCTCCGCTGGGCAGGCCACATTGTCCGCATGCCAGACACGAGACTCCCAAAGCAAGCGCTCTACTCGGAACACCTTCACGGCAAGCAAGCCAAAGGTGGGCAGAGGAAACGTTACAAGGACACCCTCAAAGCCTTCCTGATAAAGTGCAACATCCCCACTGACACCTGGGAGTCCCTGGCCAAAGACCACCCTAAGTGGAGGAAGTGCATCCGGGAGGACGCTGAGCACCTCGAGTTTCATCGCTGAGAGCATGCAGAAATCAAGCGCAGGCAGCAGAAAGAGCATGCGGCAAATCTGTCCCACCCTCCCATGCCCTCAACGGCTATCTATCCCACCTGCGACGGGGACTGTGGCTCTCGTATTGGACTGTTCAGCCACCTAAGGACTCATTCTAAGAGTGGAAGCAAGTCTTCCTCGATTCCGAGGGACTGCCTATGATGATGATCTCCTCCAGCTCCACAACCCTCTGATACCTGCGCTCCTCTAATTTTGCCCTCTTGAGCATCCCCGATTTTTATTCACCCCACCATTTGTGGCCGTGCCGTCAGTTGCCAAGGCCCTAAGCTCTGTGATTGCCTCCCTAGCCCCCTCCGCCTCTACTTCTCTTTCCTCTTTTAAGACACTCCTTAAAACCTACCTCTTTGAGCTTTTGGTCATATACCCTAATATCTTATGTGGCTCATGTCAAATTTTATTTCTAACGCTCTTGTGAAGCGCCTTGGGACGTTTTACTACATTAAGGTGCTATATACATATGTTGTTACTGTTTATAGGTGCATTGTGCTGCTGTACAGGAGTACTAGATTAGACAAGAGGAAGAACAAAATTCCACTGCAGTCAATATTTGCATTCATATAGCACCTTTCATGTCCTCAGGACATCCCAAAGTGCTTTACAGCCAATGAAGTACTTTTGAAGTGTAGTCACTGTTGTAATGTATTGTTTATGTCTCTTAATTGGTACTTGTATCAGCTTAAAAATTCTCTGTTCCCCAATGGCTCTATATTTGATCTCCTCCTGGTGTTTGGAAAGTTAGTTGATTTTAAGTAAAAGCTGCAATGGGAAGATAGAATTGGCCCTCCATGCTCTGGATCAGCAAAGGATAAAACTTCTTTGGCAATATTTTTTTTTTTTTTAAAGTGTTTACAAATTTTACTGATCTTTAGAAATCCAAATTTAAGCCTTGCTGTTCAGAAATGCTTATGAAGTATTACATTTTGAAAATATGTTGGCCCTGAAACTGATTAGATTATTATTGCTGACTGAACACTCTGGCTCATAACCATAATAATGTTAGTAACTATCTGCTTCAATATTGCTGTTAAAATTAAAATAATGGACTTAAGATGTTTTAGCCAAGGTAAGTCTAGGAATAATAAAATTGTTGAATTCTACAGGGAGGAATGGTGAGTAGTAATTTCTTGTGATCAATTGAAAACTGAACTTTAGTATTCAATAGAGTAGTTTTGTGAGTCAGTGTGCACTCTTGATTCTTCTTTCTGTTTGTGGTTGGTTCTTGGATGGAGAAATATATGAAGCAGAGGCAGATACAAGGCGGTGGGGTGGGTGAGAACGAGTGGGGCAATTATAGGTTTTGGTTTGCTATAGTAAGCTTACACAGACCAAATAGCCTTTTTCTGTTTCAAATTTGTGCAGCAAGTTTCAAGTCTGCCGTAGATATTCTGTTACAGTGGCACTAGTCACTTCCATAAGTGGTCTGAGGGGCTTGTATTCAGAAATGTGCTCATCATGCCCAATATCTAATTATATGATAGAATAACCCAGAGGTATAACAATACAATCCCCTTTTGATCTGAACCGCATAACGTTTCTTTTGCATGTACCCTTCTGATTGCTTTTGCAATTTTTTTAAAGATGGACTGAAAGACAAGAGTGAAATGAGATCGGATACAAATTGTTGAGCTATTTTATTTTACAGACATCAAGTGAGTGCAGAATAACAGTATCTCACCTTGATTCAACTATTTACAGAAACCTCCTTGAGAACATGAAAAGTAATAAAGATATGCCACGCTATCTTTTAGCTGGCACACGTAACTTTTTTTTTACTGGTCAGCCTTCTGAAATTGACTGGCTCCACTTTTGCGCTGAATAAGTTTCCTCTCGTATTAGGACAGGCTTCCTCTTCAAATTTAGCCGTCTGACTGTCCATATCTCCCTTTGTCCTTTTTCCGTGTTCCCAGTCTGTTGGAGGGAAGTCACTCTGACTTTCCTGTTCAATGTTTTGCCAGTAGGCCGATTGGTAACCTGCTTGGGGTGCAGATTTAAAGAAAACATTTATTCTCAGAAGGAGGACCATCCTAGTTAATAGACCTGTGATCAAACCCCTGACCCTGACTGTCTCCGTTTTAATGTGGACCTTCCACAATCTGGTTCAACTAGCTTTAATGCATAACTTCAGTGTCTGCAGCCTGTCCCCCCCCCCCCCCCCGAACCTGTGAAAATTCACTTTGTTTAAAACTCAAGATAATTCCCATATCCTTTACGTGGGGTGGGGGTGGGAGGGGGCAGTGGACAAAAAACCAAAACTTGATGTAAACTTAAATGAAATCAACTGGGTGAGAATAGCATTCATATTGAAATGTTCCAATACGATTCAATAAAATGACTAGAGCACTAAGCCAGGCAGATGTTACCTTGCCTACTATTGCATAACTTGCAAGAGGATTTGTATTTTACTCTTCCCCTCTCTGGGAAGTGCCTGGTCTCTGATTTCTCAGGAAGGAGAAAACGCTTAACAGTGGATGTCAAACGGTTTTTTACTACTCTGGGCTCCGCCTGCTAAGATTTCCAACATGTGATGCAGTTGAATGTTGAAATCTTACTAATTTGTGTTTGTGAATTTATTTGGAGGTGAAGAAGAATCTTCTTGCAAATATTTGTCCTAGTGACTTACTGGAATGTTATATTTCTCTGTTCAGAATGCCCTGAAGAATGGTGAATATCTTCAACCTTATACCAAGGAGAGCAGTGGAACTGGAACAAAACGAAAAAACAAGAGAAACAAAAACAGGAAAAAGAGTAATGTGCACCCAGATCGAAAGGTATAACCGTCTTGTTGTAGGGTCAATTGGATATAATTTAGAAGGTTAAAGGATTTGTCAGGTTTTTTTTTTGAAGAGATAGGAGAGAGAAGTGATAGCTAATGATTGAAGACTTATTACAGGTACGTCTGGAATCCTTGTGTCTGTGCCGGTTTTTGGGTTTTGCCATATTTCAGACAAGAAAATCAAAAGTCTGAAATCCGGAATCCTCGGATCTGAATCCTTGCCGGATTTCGGACCCTGTCGCCGCTCGCCGAAATGTCCAGTTTTTGGACAGTTCTGGTTTTCGGAAGTCCAGATTTGGAATGTTGCACCTGCATATGTATGCTGATATAATTGGGATTGCTAGCTTTAAGAATTTGTTGAACCCCACTGTGCTGGAACTGAATTAACATTAATAAAGATAGTCAAACACCCAGGAATAATTTCATACCAATATATAGATATTCTTTGCTCCAAGTCTTTCAAGCCTGCAGCCCCTTTGATGTCATCAACACTTGACTTTTAACACATTTATACAGAATATAAGCTATTTTTAGTTCAGCCTAAAAAAAATCTTGATGCTGTCCTCAAGCTTTAGAAGTAAATAGAGCTAAAGTCTATAACTTGTATATGCACAATTGTGCATAAACAGTATCCACATTATAAATGCACACTATTGTGCAAAATATACCATCAATTGGAACATGGAAGTGGTGGTGGTATCAGGCCTGAAATTTGAGGATAAAAAAACTTGTTTCTTAATTAATGTTAGGATTACTCTAAACTGTTGCTTATTTGTGTTAATTGCCCACTTAAGCCTGTCATCAACGGGTTGTGAATGAGGGTTTTCAAAAACATTTATAACATGCCTCCAAATGAAAAATGCGGTTTCCCCCCCCCAACTGATCGAGATACTGCAATGGTCAGTGCAGCATTATAATTGTATTTGGAGGTAAATAAAGACACTAGAGAAATTACTATTTCAAGTACTTGATTTCTCTTGTCCCATTAAAATAGTGGCGTGTTGGTGATGCTTGTAATGCAGTGTGGTCTGAAGATGGCAATGTGTACGCAGCTACCATTCAGTCTGTTGATGAAAAGCAAGCATCATGTGTTGTGATGTACACTGGTTATGGAAATGAAGAGGAGCACAATCTGTCAGAGTTGGTTCCAGCTGATAGTTCTGAAGCAGAGAGTGAGAGTCCGAAACAGGTGAGCAATAATAACTTGTTTTTTTGGTATACAGATTATTTCTAATTATCAAGATTTGGCAGTACTAGTTAAGAGCCACTCCTATCTTTCTGTACCTAGAAAAATGGGGTTGGCCAGCAATCGACAGATGAGAGTGAAACTGTTTCACCTATATATAAATCTCGCCAATCAAATGAAGCCAGATCAAAATCACCAATGGATCAGTCTACCTGGAACCACAGTTTTCCCCCTCGACCACCACAAATGCCAGGATTTGGCTTTGTAAGTACATGAATGGAAATGTTTAGTATAGATTTTATTATAGTTGTGTATGTATCTTATTTTTCCTGTTAGGCCTTATCCCCTAATAATTTTTTTTTAAGCATGTTCCTTTTAGATAATTTGCTCTGAAATTTTAACTAAGTTCCAGAAGTTCAACAGTGCATGGACTACATGTGTACTTGTACTTTGTCTTCGAATTGGAGGATTAGAGTCAGACTTTCGATCCTCATTACTGCTTTTCCTGCTAATTATTTTGCTGCTCATCCTGATCTGATCTCTTTTTCACTCTTGCTCTTCTCCCCCTCGCACTGTTTTCCTCTCTCCCCGACACTCGTTATCGCTAGCTTTAGGACAATGAGGGTAATTGTAACATCCCAGGTGAGATTTTCCAACTTGGCATAGAGTGGGAATGGAACTTGAGATCACCTTGTCTGTGTGCAAACACTTTTTTCTAAAGTATTGAACTACATGCAAAATATTCTGCCCAGTTTTGATCATCGTATTTACAAATAGAGGCGCCGAAAAGGGCAGGAAGGTTGACTACCAGTTTTTAAATCATTGAGCTATGCGGAATGGTTAAGGAAGCTGAAACCAATTTTTTTTTCAGTTGGTAAAAGATTAAGGAGGGAAAGTGAACATTAAAAAAAAAATAGGAAATATGTTCACATTTTGTGCAAAACTAGCTGGGAAACAATTTAGTTTGTTATTTCACATCGCCATACAAGTGGCAGGCAATGACAATCTCCAACAGGGAGAGCCTAACCACCACCTCATGACATTCAGTGGGATTACCACTGAATCCCCTACCATCAATATCTTTGGAGGGGGGGGGCTATTGACCAGAAACTTAAGTGGATGGGCCACGCAAGTGCTATGGCTACTAGAACAAGAAAGAGGCTGGGTATCTCGCCTCCTTACTCCCCAAAGCACAAGTCAGGAGTGTGAAGGAATAGCTGCCACGCACCTGGATGGGTGCATCTGCAGCAACACTCTAGTAGCTCCACACAATCCAGGACAAAGCAGTCTACTTGATCGGCAATCCATCCACCACCTTACACATCCAGTCCCTCCACCAGCGTACCATGCTGTGGTGTGTACTGTCCATAGGATGTATTGCCAAGGCTTCTTGGGCAGCACCTCTCAAACCAATGACCTGCAGCACACCTCAAACCAATGACCTCCATCACCTAGAAAGGCAAGGGCAGTAGGGGAGCACTAACAGGATGCCACAGGGATCTTAACTATCTCAACTTGAGTGCTGGGGCCTCAACTATTTACAGTCTATATTCCATGACTTGGATGAAGGGATTGAGTGTAATGTAGCCAAATTTGCTGATACATAGATGGGTGGAAAACAAAATGTGAGGAGGACCCAAAGAATCTCCAAAGAGATATAGATAGGTTAAGTGAGTGGACAAAAATTTGGCAGATTGAGGATAATGTGGGAAAATGTGAAGTTATACACTTTGGTAGGAAAAATAAAAAAGCAAATTTATTTAAATGGGGGG